>NW_020173198.1:13499985-13613735 GCF_003031525.2 Neophocaena asiaeorientalis asiaeorientalis | reverse complement strand
CCTGCATCGGCAGGCGGACTCTCATCCACTGCGCCACCAGGGAAGCCCCAGAACCATTTTTTTTGACTCCATATATATGTATTAGCATACAGTATTTATTTTTCCCTTTCTGACTGACTTCACTCTGTATGACAGACTCTAGGTCCATCCACCTCAGTATAAATAGCTCAAGTCCGTTTCTTTTTATGGCTGAGTAATATTCCATTGTATATATGTGCCACATCTTCTTTATGCATTCATCTGTTGATGGACACTTAGGTTGCTTCCATGTCCTGGCTGTTGTAAATAGAGCTGCAGTGAACATTGTGGTACATGACTCTTGTTGAATTATGGTTTTCTCAGGGTATATGCCCAGTAGTGGGATTGCTGGGTCGTATGGTAGTTCTGGTTTTAGTTTTTTAACTA
This sequence comes from Neophocaena asiaeorientalis asiaeorientalis, assembly GCF_003031525.2. NCBI lineage: Eukaryota > Metazoa > Chordata > Mammalia > Artiodactyla > Phocoenidae > Neophocaena > Neophocaena asiaeorientalis. Next base: position 13,613,330 of record NW_020173198.1, on the reverse strand, counting down.
CCTCAGTATTTATAAGTGTTGACCTTGCTTTTGTTTTTTTCTTAAAGTATTTATTTATTTATTTATTGGCCACATCAGGTGGCATGCGGGTTCTTAGTTCCCCAACCAGGGATCGAACCCGCGCCCCCTGCAGTGGAAGCACAGAGTCTTAACCACCGGACCGCCAGGGAAGTCCCTGTTTTTTCTTAAAAGAGGATATAATATCTTTATTATAGAAAGGGGATTTCCTGTCACTTTATGTATGCTCCATGACATCAACAGGGAAGTGGGGTGAAAATATAGTTCACCAAGAATTACAAACATGAAAAACTTTGCACTTCACCAGCAATTAAGCAAACACAAAGTGAAACCAAACACTGTGTTTTGCCCATCATCTTCGTCAAGATTTAAAAAGAGAACTGGATGGGCTTCCCTGGTGGCGCAGTGGTTGAGAGTCCGCCCGCCGATGCAGGGGACACAGGTTCGTGCCCCGGTCCGGGAAGATCCCACATGCCGCGGAGCGGCTAGGCCCGTGACCCATGGCCGCTGAGCCTGCGTGTCCGGAGCCTGTGCTCCGCAACGGGAGAGGCCACAACAGTGAGAGGCCTGCATACAGCAAAAAAAAAAAAAAAGAACTGGGTGAAAGGCAGCCTTGGGTGAGCACCCTGCCTGGAAGGCTTGCTCTCAATGTGTCCTCAATGGTTGGAATATTCCAGACACATAGCAGACGTTAACTGTGGAATAATGATGAGGTATGGCTGGTGCTAGGGTCATCCTGATAGAGCGCTGGTCATGTCCCCAGCCCTTGGGGAAAACAGTTTGACACCATGTCAGGAGCCTTAAAAATGTTTATCCCGGGCTTCCCTGGTGGCGCAGTGGTTGGGAGTCTGCCTGCTGATGCAGGGGACACGGGTTCGTGCCCCGGTCCGGGAAGATCCCACATGTCGCGGAGCAGCTGGGCCCGGGAGCCATGGCCGCTGAGCCTGCGCATCTGGAGCCTGTGCCCCGCAACGGGAGAGGCCACAACAGTGAGAGGCCCACGTACCGCAAAATAAAAAAAAAAAAAAAATGTTTATCCCCCTTGATTTAGTAATTCCACTGCTGGGAAGCTACCCTGAGGACCAGCCTCAGGAAAAAGCTTGCTGCATCTAGATACCAACATGCTAATTTAGAAAAGCTAAGCAATGAACCTGATGAAAATGTGCAACCACAGAGGAACAGTTAACCGTGGAATATTTTGTAGTCTAAATCTTAATGTTCCGGATCTTAAACATCTTAAATGACATCTAAGAGTATCTAAGTAGTATGAAGATGAAATTATGAATTAATATCGAATGAAAAAAGCAAAATATAAAAACCTACATCTAGCTTCATTACAACCTCGTAAAGGAAAGCATGTGAGGAAAGAAAGAAAAAAAAGACACTATGGAAAGCGTGTCTACCTCAGTTGTTTTGGGTAATGGGGCTTTGGGTGTATTTTTCCCCCTCCTCTTTATGGCATTTTGTAGGTTTTAAAGTAAGTGTCTTACTTTTCTAATGAAAAGCAACACCAGTTCTGTTTCTAAGCCCAACTCTGACCCCGTATTCTGAATTGGTCTCTGCTTTAGGAATCACTTCAATGTAACTCCTTTTCTAGGTGGAGGCCTTTGGCCACTTTTACTCGGGTCCGAACCTTAGTTGGTGGGACCTGACTTCACTTTGTGCTCTGCATGTGTTGCTGGAAAGTGGCAAGAGGTCTCCTTAGAAACAACAGAAAATCCCACCTGCCTGGAGCTGGTGCAGCGGCCGGGAAAGGCCTGTGGTTTTGCTGCCGTGTCCTGAGGGGTGCCCCTGGCCACCTCTGGGTGTCTGGGAGTCCCCTTGGTTGCCAGCTGCTGGATCAGAGCCCCGGGCGGGCGGTTCTTTACAGATTGTAGAGGCAGAGCCAAGTTCACCCCAGAACCTGGCTCTGCGGCTGGGCACACAGGTCGGGGGCGCTTCCTCTTCTGTGCCGCGTCCTGTGTGTTACCTGCAAGACTAAATGACACAGCTGGCAAAAGTCTGTTAGGATTATTACTTGATGTGTGTCCTGCTCCGTGTCAAACATGTGACCAAAAGCTCGAGAGTCCTCAAAGAAGAATGTCTACAGACAGGCCTTAAAAGAGGAGTTGACAGGGCTTCCCTGGTGGTGCAGTGGTTGAGAGTCCGCCTGCCGATGCAGGGGATGCGGGTTCGTGCCCCAGTCTGGGAAGGTCCCACATGCCATGGAGCGGCTGGGCCCGTGAGCCATGGCCGCTGAGCCTGTGCGTCCGGAGCCTGTGCTCCGCAACGGGAGAGGGCACAACAGTGAGAGGCCCGCGTACCGCAAAAGCCCCCAGACGAGAATGGCTGTTACATTTTTTAAAGCGTTGTAAAAAGCAAAAACCAACCAAACAAAAAACCAACAAGGAAGTATACTTATGGCCACAAAGCCTAAAACTGACTATCTGGTCCTTTCCAGAAAAATTTTGTTAATCCCTGCTCTAAACGAAAGAAGAATTATATACATCATGTCAGTGATGGGGCAGTGGCCAGGAGACCTCATTGTAATTGGATCTGGAAGACCTGGGCTGAAGCCTTGGTTCTGGCCAAGTGATGAACTTGGACAAGTCGCATGATCTCTTTGAGTTGTTTTCCTACCCCCTCCCTCCCCTCCCTCCCCTTCCCCCTCTCCCTCTCCCTCCTCTTCCTCTTCATCCCTCCCTCCATTAAGTAGGTATGATTATGATCTGCTTTGGTCTTCTTTACAACTGATTTACGACGTGATTTTATAAACTTTTGAGTACTGCACAGATGCTTCCCGGTATTTGTCAGTGGTGCCTGATTGTCCAGAGGCAGATGCTGCAGTGGGCAAATACTTTCTCAGATTTAACTGGCCCAGCCTGGCGTCACAAAGATGGCTCAGGTTAGTTTGGTACTTGGCGGATAAGGTGGCAGTATAACAGATCATATGAGCCTGGCTAATATTTGAGCTGACCCCCTTTCTTGGAAGGGACCCAGACACCCTCCGGTCTGGTTCTGTCCTTTTACTTGTGAGGGTTTGAGAACCAGCGAGGCGTAGGGACCTTAGCCCAAGGTCATTTCAGAGCCTGGAGCCCACGGGGCCTCCTCCTGCTTCAGCACCAGCACACGCTGCCCCCACCTCCCGCCCCCGTGACACTGGTTCTTCCCTCCGTCCTCACCTCAAACCTCCCTTCTTCAAGGAAGCCTTCCACCACCTTCCCGACCAGCTCCACAGACCTGAGCTGCTATTTCACACCTTCCTGTGGGATTACATGCCTCATGTCTGCTTCCCCCAGTAGACTGTAAGCTCCATGAGGGCAGGATGGACACTGTTGGCTGGTTCTTTGCCAGCACAGAGTGTGTGCGCACTGCCGGGCAGGTAGGAGGTGCTCAGTAAACATGGGCTGAAAGAGTGAGCACCGGAGGGCTGGCTCCCGACTCCCACCCAGGCCTGCTTCTGTTCTCATCCCCCTCATGGCTTGGTTGGTTCCCAAGAGGGGGCTTGTGGAGGCCCATCAGGTGCTGTACTACTCGGGGCCCTTGGGGCTTTCGGCCCTGATGTGCAGCTGTGTTCTCCCCCCGCAGGCCGCTAGACGGGGCTGCCTGCCTCTCCCAGATGCACAGCTGGGCTCCACTGCACGTGCTGCATGGCGACGCCGATGTGCTCTTCCCGGTCAGTGGCGTGGGCTCCTACGGCCCTGCAGGTAGGTGTCTCCCGATTCCTCCTTTCCTCCTGTCACAGCTCTGGCTCGAGAAGCAGCAGGAGTGGCTGGGTTACGTCTGCAGGTGGCAGGGGTGGGAGAGCGGGAGAGAGAGCACGGAGGCCAGGGCTCAGGGCAGTCGGGGCCTGTTGAGCTCGGGAGCGACAGAGGCTGCTCTCCTTGCTGAGCCTGGGTATTTTGAGGTGCTCTCACCTGAGTGAGTGTTGACAAATCATCAGGGAGCCCCTGGGGCCTGTTTTTCTTCTTGGCAGTGATTTGTTGAACTTGGTCACATGCAAGCTGATCACAAATGGTGACCATTATTTTTGACTCTTAGGAGAAGGGGGAAGGTCACAGAACCCGTAGCTCTAAAGGTCCTTGTGCTCTTCGTAGCCAAGTGCTTGGGGGTCAGGGAGTAGCTTGCTTAAAAGTGGCTAAGCATTTCTGACCTGTTCCTTATGGTCGAGCAGGCTTGCCTGTGGTTCGTGATTGTTTTCTTTAGCTAGAGCAGGTCATGGTGGGGGTATTGGGGGGGTGGGCGGTGAGGCTGGGAGCATGGATGAGCCCGGCTCTCCTGGTGGGGTAGGTGTTTGCAGCGCCTGGCGCAGTGAAATGCTTGGTCACTGTCACTGCCTCACAGCACCAGCGTGTCACGGAGGCCTCGGCTCCCTTGTGTAGGTGCCCTTCTCACCCTCCTAGGCCCAGGTTTAGGGAACCGTGGGCCGGGGCCCACCGACTGCCCAGGAAGCTGTTGACATTCTGAACCGGATGATAGACTGTTGTTGTGTCACTGTGTCAGGAACAGAAACCCACTCAAACTAGCTGTGGCACGAGGCAGGGCGGGCACGCTGACTGGCGCAGTCTTGGGGTGGGTGGTCAGCTCAGGCCCAGCTCTAGAAGTTGCTGAGGGAGGCACGTGCCCGCCCTGTGAGGCAGTGTTCCTGGTGTAAATTGAGGCTAAGGAGAGTGCAGCTAAGTGACTTACGTCCGCCAGGCTGTTCTCTTCTGGAAAGTATGGATGGCGGTGATGACAGTCCTTGAAGTGAGTCCAGGACTGTAAGGTGATTGATCCGGGTTAGCTCATCCACTCTTGACCACAGCCCGCGAGGGAAGGGCTGGTTATTGTTATACCTCCTCCTTCTGAGACTTGTGGCAAAGGTTCCCTGAGTTAATCTGGAACAAGGTGCCGGGCACATGTGAAGTCCTCAGGCAGGCTTCCTGCAGGCATTGCACTAGTGAGGTCGCCTTGCGGGCGCCCGTGGGCTGGAAGCTGGGACTTTGGGATGGAGGGATTCTGGGCCCAGTGAGGTCCTGCTGTCATTCTGGTTCTGTGCCCCACGCTTCCTTGTGGGGATCTGCCCCCACCTCCTCTCCCTCCGGGTCTGTCTCTGCTCCCTCATCATTCTCCACCCTCTTGTTTGGCCTCTGTTTGGCTGAGGTGCCAACACTACTGCCTCGGCTGTGTGTCCTTCCATACCAACTAGAGCTTCTGTCCAGGTGTTGATTGAAACCCCAGAGAGGGACGGTCCGGTGGGCCTAGCTGGTGTCTGCAGGCCAGGCTGGCCCCTGCAGCTCCTTCCGTTCGGGTGACCAGCCTTGGTCTGAGCCACTGCGGGTTGGAGGTCTGGTCACCTCGCCCTTGCCCATTCAGCAGCAGTGCAGACACGAGCAGAATGTCTGAGAAGGCGGGGGGTGGGGTGGTGGCTGTCAGAGAGTAGGTGGTCCTCACGTTTGTCTGTGGGACCGCTGGAGGATTTCCAGTGCTTGTTCAGGCATCTGAGTCGGGGTCCAGTTCCCCATTCCCCTTGCCCTGCTCCCCACGGGCGGGCCTTTTGTTTGGGTCATGAACTGTCGCTGGGTTGCCGTGTCAGGCTGCTTCTGGGGCTTGGCTGTGTGCCATTCGCATCGGGGGTTTAGTCACGGAATGCGGCACTCTGGCCGGCCTCCAGGATCCTCTCCAGGAGTCACCCCTCCCCCCGCAGATTTCCCACCGTCCGTCCTCGGGCTGTCAGCCTCGCAGACCCAGAGGCTCCACCTAGCCACTGTTGATGGGACCCCAGCTCCAGCTGGTCTCGGCTGTCCTCACCAGAGGTGCTGCATGTGAGCTGGTCTGCCAGCCTTTAAACTTACTGTTAACAAAGCTGCCAGGAGTCATGGAAGCTTGTGACCGCTTGTGATGAGGGGCAAACTCATCACGGTGAGAACACTGCATGGGAAGGCGCGTTATGCTAGGGCTGCCCGAAGATACTGGAATCAGCTGGGGGAAGCCGTGTCCTGGCTGGAGTGCCGACGCGCGTCAAGTCCCTCCTGGCCTGACGCCCCCTGTCCGTGGAGGTGTGCGGGCTGGTGGTGCTGAGGCCGGCCTGGCTGCCGGCCCGGCCCCTCCATGGGCAACCCTGGGTGTGCACGGCCAGATTTCTCCCCAAGATTCCTTCTCTTTCACTCCACTTGACTAGTGTCCCTTCTGGTTGACACTTGCCTACTTTAGTGACGTTCAGATCTCCTTTCTCTTTCTGGCCTGGGAGTCATTTCATGTCTTTAACTTGGGGGTTATTTAGAGAAAGAGGGAGGGGATACAAAAAAGGGAGAGAGGCCTGTGGCGGGGCAGTTTGGATGTTTTAGTAGCTAAGTCTGGGGAGGGAGGAGGCGGCAGAGAAGGGGACCCTGAACACAGGATTATTATCCTTCTGAACCTTGGGAGAGGCACCTCTGTGGTTTGGGGGGCCATGCCTTGGGCTGCATTTTTGGGGTTAGGGAGGGGCTCAGAGAAGGGAGACACCAGTCCAGGGTCACCCGAGACCCTGACAAGCAGATGGAGGATTAGATCCAATCATTCCTCTGGGCATGTCATTACCTAGAGCAGAGCAGAGCACATTTACCAACATCTGTTTGAAGCTGCTAGGGAGAAAAAGTCCCCAAAGTTTCTTTCAACTGAGAATCATAAATCGAGGGGGACAGAACACCCATTCCTGCTGACTATGTACCTGGAAGTGTTACTGCTCCTCGCTGAAGGCCTGTGGTTGGAGTTGGGTTTTGGCAAATGCGGAGCTGGTTCACTGGACAGCTTGGGTCCTCGGCCCCTTCCTCTCCCCATCAGGTCCAACGTTCCCCGACTTCTCCCAGTCCTGCCATTGGGTCTGGGGTTGGGTCGCTGCCAGGCTTTGGGGGATCTAAAGGCGAGTCCCCTGGGAGTGCCACAGGCAGGGAGGGGACAGCGACATCATTTTAATCCTCCGACGTAGAGGAGGAGGAACGAATGGTCGAAGTGTCCTCTGAATGCTTCCACCACCCTCTTCTAACTCATCCTTCTCTCGCTGGGCTCGTACAGAATAGCCTCTCAACAGCTCTCTATCCCTGTCTGCCATCCATCCACCCTTCTTTCAGCAGCCAGAGTGATTTTTTAGAATGTACATCAGATTGCCTCGTTCTCCTGCTTCAAATCCGGAACCCTCACTGTGCCCACCCGGCCCCCACTCACCCCGCAGCCTCACCTCCTCCCGTTTCCCCTCTGCCTGCTGCCCTGGCCAGACCAGCCAGCTTTCATTCCTCCTCCCCTCGAGCTCCTCCTGCCTTTAGGCTGTGGCCCAAGGGCTGCTGCGTTAGAGAACACCGTGGCCCTGCCGCCCACCACACCGCACGCGGCGCGGGCCTTGGTTTCACTCTATTGTAAACCTAGGTGTCTCCACTTCTCCGACCTCGGTGTACCACCTGAAATCGTGTATTTGTGTAATTACCTGATAACGCCTGTCCCCGAACCCCTACCCGCACTAGCCTTTGAGGTACGTGAGGGCAGGACCATGTCTGTTTTGCTTCCAGTGGACCCTGACCCTAGTCAGAGCCAGGCCCGCAGCTGGGGTTCAGGGGAGCACATCAGTGCTGGGGTGGGGTGTGGGCATGCTGAAGGGAGTGGACGTCTGGCAGTTGGAAAAATGACGTCTGGCTGGGGGCAGAGGAAGAGGGGCCTTGACAGTGTCTGCGATCGCTCTGTGGCCCCAGTGCATCAGGCCCGCTGCAGCTGGCACGGGATCAGGGTCGTGTATTATGACGGGAAATCCACTTGGGCCGGGTAGGCGTGGTGTCCGGAATCCTGGTGGGTGATGCTGGTCTTTACTCCACCCGTGGATTTGCGTTGTGTAGTTGGAATCCTGTCTTTGCTTCAGGGAGTGGAATCTGACGGCTGTGTGTGAGCTAGATTGGAGGCTGAAGCAGAGCTGAGGGGACCTGCTGCAGAAGACCCCAGGGAGGGCCTGGAGCCCTCGAACTGGGGGGCGGGGGAAGTGGCTGGAGAGCAAGGAGTGGGAGGTGACTGGGTGGGATTGACTGGTCTTGGACACCAACCAGCTCTGGGATGGGAGGGAGGGTGGTGCCACCATCTTCTGAGGTGGGAACGGTTTTGAAGGTCATGATCAGTTGGGAGGCCAGTACGGTATCCCAGTAGAGCTTTCTGGTGGGCGGTTATAAACGTGGGTTTAGTTATTGAAGATTGAGGGCCTAGCCAGAGGTGAGGGCTCGAGAGCTGTCACCTTCAGGGAGCCGAGAGCTGGAGCCAGGACCTTTGCTGGGTTTGCCAAGGGCGTCAGAGGCCACGGAGCCGTGATCCAGCGACACCTTCACGCAGGAATCAGAGAAAGAGACAGTGAGGGGAGGAGGACCACTGTGTTCTGAAGGCTGAGAGCAGAGAGCTCCTAGGAGGCCTTGGTTTCAGGGCGAGCTGACACCAGCCCCCGCTCACTGCACGCTCTCACCGAAATGTATGTGTAATAAAATGTGAAATGAAATTATGTGGCGGGCGTTATTAAAATGTTGTACGAAACGGGGGCATATATGTCTACGTAGAGCTGACTCACTTTGCTGTGCGGTATAAGCTAACACAACACTGTAAAGCAGCTGTGCTCCAGTAAAAAAAATGTATGGTTGGCACTGGTGTCAGCCCATTTCAGAGAGGAGGCAGCCGAGTCACAAAGAGGCTGGGTAACATGCTGGATTGAAGTTGGGGAGCAGGGACTTGAACCCAGGCCAGTGGGCGGAGCCTGTACCCTGACCTCACCACCATGCTGGGGAGCGAGAAATAGGAGGCAGAGCGGTGGACACTTTCTCTTCCCTCTGTGAACTTCTTAAAAGAGGTAGCAGTGAGTGGAATAGTTTGGTGGGGACAGCAGGGTAGAAGGAAAGGTGAGAAAACCCCTTAAGGTTCCCTTAGGTCAACCTCTTAAGAGCTGGGGAATCTTGAGCAGGACCAGACCGGGTGTAAGCAGAGGAGGAGGTCACACGACAGATGACTTAGGGCAACGAGACGTGCGTCCTTCCGTGACTTGAACAGCAACTAATGCACCTATGAAAGTCTTTAGTGCCTCTTGCCTGTTGTTTCTAGAGATGACTTACGGCCTCACTTCTTCCAAGTGCCTTTCCCACTTGATGCAGGGCAAGTGGCGCTGTAGAAAGCAGCAGTCACTGGGCTGTGCTGCCCTCGTGTGTCCATCTTCAGACACTGCAGGTGGGAGCGGATCTAACTGCTGATTTATTATTCCCTGGTTCTGAGGTTGGCTCTGGATGTGGACTTCATGCATAATTCCAGGTGGCTCCAGATCAAAGAGGTTAATAAATAAGTCATGGGATGTAACGTACAGCATAGGGAATATAGTCCATAATATTGTAATAACTTTGTCGGTGACAGATAATACTACATTTATCCTGGTGATTAATTTGTAGTGTATATAAATGTTGAATCACTATGCTATATACACCTGAAACTGATATTATTGTATGTCAGCTATACTCAGTGAAAAAAAAAAGGTTAAGTGGGAAAATAGGGCCTCCGGTCAGTGACTGATACCAAGTCTGAGATTACGGCCCAAAGAGATGAAACAGGGAGCGGATGAAAATCCAGTGTGCCAGACGGGTAAACCTGATTTAGCAGGTGAGCCAGTGTCTGCACTGTGTCCTTGTCTCATGGGGAACATGAAACGAGAACAGAACCCTGACTTTCTCTCTGTGGTTGCTGTGTGTGCGCAGATACCCCCCTCGGGAGCCTGGAGAACGGGACAGGACCCGATGACCACGTCCTTCCAGAGCCTGGACCTCGGTACAGGTGAGTATTCAGACCCCAAGCTGCCTCTGGGGTTGAACTGTCCTCTTTACAACTCTGCCTTTTATTCTTTTTTAAAGATGGGTGGGCGCCAGCTGGGACTGAAGGGCAAGGCCTCACTTCACGTTAATTTAGTTCAGGTTTGGTCTAACATCCCAGAGTACGAAGTGCCCAGGGGTCTCAGGCCCGAGACTTGGTATGTGTCAAGTTTCACTTGCATACCACATTTACTTTTTGCACTTTGGGAACCATATCTGGGTACCTCCACCATCACAATTTGCTTGATTTTACTATTTGATAATGATAACAATATTACAATTTATAATTGTAATATTACATAATATTTAAACCACTTTGATATTATATATCTGTGAAGTGCTTAGTCTGCCATTCAGTAGCAAGCACCACATTGGTTTTCTTTTTTTCCACATGAAAGTATCTCAAGGGAAAGCTGAGTTGTCCAGAGTCACTGGACATTTGGTGGCAGAGCTGAGATGGACACTGAGGGCTCCCTGACGCCACCGCGATCCTTGTTGCTCTTACAGCTTTTTCCTTCTTCTCTCCATGGGTTTAAATTGGTGTCCCCAGGGCGTCGCATCTGCATTTTCAACCTTGGCTCCAGAGTGGGGTCATTGTTTACCTCCACCCGAGCTTGCTGTTCCGGTCTTGCCCTGCGCTCTGAGAATGGCACTCCCTGTAGGAGGCTCGTGCGGATTAGTACGATACCAGGAAGGGTTGGTGTCGCCAGATCCATCCAGGACGCTGAGTCCTTTCTGCTGTTTATTTTAGAAAATTTGGGAAATGCAGCAGTACAGGAAACTGCATCACTCTTAACCCCAACTCCATTTCATCGATGATGTTTTTGGTCCTTTTCCTCCTGGTGCGTGGGTGTGGCTGTGGTAACCGGATTATGGTCTTGCCATTTTCATGACAGATGTGAAGTGCTGTTTTTCCACGTTGCAAATTCTTTGTAACTACACAGTCAACTCTCGTTATTTGTGGTGGTCGTGTTCTGTCAAGGTGGAACCATTGCTCCTAGGTTCCTGGGAGTGTCTGGTCACAACATTTTTGTCAACAGATCAACAGATCTGTCACCAGATCAGTACATAACCTATGTTTTATGCCAGTTCCTGTTTAAAGACACCTTATTTAACATATGTTGTTGATGCACTTAACGGTGAACTCGAGGCCAACAGCCCTATCATTAGGCCTGAACAAGGGCCACCTCACACGTGTATTTTCTCCGTCAGGCACTTCACAGTCTTGCCTTCAGGAACACCAGACAGCACTTCAGCACTAGCTTGGGGCCATTTTAGATGCAAAATCAGCAACAAAAAGCACAAGAATGTGAACAATGTGGTGCTGAAGAGCTCGCCAGAAGGACAGAATGATAGTTGAAAGAAGGCAGAGCTTGCCTTGTTTGGCATGAGGTGGGAGCATGCATGTCCATGACTCAGCCTTTTGACCGCTCTGTGCGTGTTCACGGGTGACCATGTTATACCTGAGAGCTGGGAGTTTTGGGGTTACAAATAAACTGCAGGGAGTAGGCGAATTTGCAGCTATGGAACCCACAAATGAGGACCGACTATAATTTCAAAGGGCATCCTTCCCTTCCTTCTAGTTCGTAAACCTGAACAAGCGTAATGCCTGCTGGTTTTTGAATGGTGAGGAGGTGTGTTTTAAGTGGCCGACTATAACTTCCCTCTGCCTGCCTTTCCCAGTGTGGAAGCCAGTCCTCCAGGCCAAGGAAGTCCTCTGAGCAGCCTGTTACCTTCTGCCTCGGTGCCAGAGTCCATGACAATTAGTAAGTACTTTCTGAGCAGCTTCTGCCGATGCCAGGATGACTCTTAGGCCTGCACATCGAGGCAGTGCCTTTGTGCTTGCTCCTGTGTGACCGTGGACTTTACAGAGTGTGGGATGAAGTCAGGTGTGTGTGTGCCTGGTTGTGGACTTGGAGTGTGGTGCGTGGTCGTAAGCTCCCTGAGCTGTAAAACTTGATACTTGGGTGTGTGAATGCTCTAAAGGACGTGCTTCAGAGGTGGAGCAGGATTGAGGCAGAGGGAAACTTCTGTCGTTCACGGTTTCCGGGTTTGTCTCCTGCAAGGCCGTCAGCTACAGAGGAACTTTCTAGTTGGGTTTCCTTTGTAGCTCTGGAGGAATCACTTTTGTAGGTAAGGGAGAGAGTGTCTCTCAAAGATGAATGAAGGTTGCTAATGATCAGGTTCAAACTGTTTGCAACCTCACCACTCAGTAAAAGTATTAGCAATACAGCAATTACGGTTAGGTTTGAGCGGCTTTATGTAATAAAGAATAAACCAGCAAACTGTGGCTTAATGTGATAGGAATTCATCGATCTGTCCAGAGGTAGGAAGGCTGGACCGGTATGTAGCTCCATGGTCATTGGAGACCAGGGCTCCTTCTATCTTGCCTCACAATCCAAAATGGCTGTTTTAGCTCCAGCCATCCCATTCTCATCCCAGGTACCAGGAAGGAGGAGGGGGCAAAGGAGAGACTTCTTCCATTTCCACAGGTAGGATTCAGGGGTCTGAACTTGCACAGGGGAAGAAATGACGACTTTTTTCTCTAACCTCTGACTGAAATTTAGTATTTATTTTTTATTGTTTTACTTGATTTTTCAATTGAAGTGTAGTTGTTTACAATATTATTAGTTTCAGGTGTACAACATAGTGATTCAAAATTTTCATAGATTATACTTCATATAAGTTATTGTAATACATTGGCGATAGTCTCTGTGCTGTACAATATGTCCTTGTAGTTTATTTTATCCATAGAAGTTTGTACCGCTTACCCCTCCCCATCTTGCCCCTCCCCCTTTCCTCTCCCCACTGGTAACCACTAGTTTTTTCTCTGTATTTATGTCTCTTTCTGTTTTGTTATATTAATTTGTTTGTTTTATTTTTAAGATTCCACATATAAGTGATATCATACAGTATTTGTCTTTTTCTGTCTGATTTATTTCACTAAGCATAGTACCCTCCAGGTCCACCTGTGTTGCCACAATTTCATTCTTTTTTATGGCTGAGTAATATTCCATTGTGTGTGTGTGTGTGTGTGTGTGTGTGTGTGTGTGTACCACATCTTCTTTATCCACTTATCTGTCCATGAATAGTTAGGTTGCATTTTCTTTAATTATGAAAGTAGCAGCAAACCATAGGAACCTTAGTAGCCTTAGCAAAATGGGTGACTTGGTCACTGATAGAAGTCACAGGCACCTGTAACAACAGCGATATGGAAAAATCTCACAATGTCATTTCTGCTTGAAAATGCAGTAGTTTTTTAATGTGATAAAAAATCCCGTATATTAGTGTGTCACTTTTCCTTTTTACATTTTAATAATTCTGTTTCAATTTAATCAGTTTCCTTTGTAATCTTGGGTGTTTTATTTTATGTATTTTAAAACATTTTTCTGAGAAGAGGCCCATGGGCTTCATCACCAGACTGCGGAATGGGTCTGTGACACAAAAAAGGTAAACTTCTCCCCTCTCCCAAGCTGTAAGGACCCTTCCTAGAAGGTGCACACAGGTTCCCACTTGTGTGGCCAACAGCCATCCCGAGGCCTCCCCTGGCTGCTAAGGAGGCAGTGTGTCCTATCCGTCCACCTGCCCACCCCCCGCCAAAAAAAAAAACCACCCATGGCTAAGGAAGGAAGAGGGGTTCGGGGGCAACCAGCATTCTGATTCAAGTATGAGGAAGGAAATGAGTAGGCGCTGTGAGGTTGGGGTGTGGGGATTGGGTGGTCTCACTGCGTAACCAAGGCATGTGGTTTACGCTGGCACCTCTCAGCCTCGGGTTCAGCTGAGCAGATATTTCTATATCTGCCAGTGTGTGGGACACATGGGCCAGAAGAGCACTAAGGTCACTGGTTTTCAAATTTCAGTTATTTATTTACCTCTGTACTATTACCTACCCTGCCATTTTTTAAGAATGGGTGCCCCTAAAAAACCTGAATGCCTTTATTTAAAAATGGACTTTTATATGCTTACTGTGAACGGAGAGCCACTCTTAGTTGACTTAAATAGCAGGTAACTGTGAAAGTAAAGACAAGAAAAGGAGCCAGTGTTAGTAAGTCGGCCTGGATATTGTTGCCTGTCTAAGCATGAGAAGATATCTCAGTGCTAATCCACTCAGGTATTTTTCCTGACATCATCGGAAGGAGTGGAAAAGGGAAGAGGAATTCTCTCTGTGGCTCACGGTTATTTGATGCCTTGTCTTTCTAGCGCCTGCAGTGCTCCCTCTTCACGTGGGTCACACCTTGACCTAGAGGGGTGAGACTTTACCCTGGCCCTGAATTGCATCTACTCTAAAGACCCTGAAATTGAGGATGTGGAGGCCAGGCTTCGTAGGCGCCTCATCCTAGGCACCATTTGTAGGGATACAGGCATCTCCACACCGCCACTTCCCCCCACCCTGTGGTACCTAGCACTGTGCTTCCGCATAGGTCTCCTGCACCCTGGCATGAGGTCCCGCCATCTCAGACACAATTCTCTTTGTCAGCTGCTCTTGGGGTCGACAGAGATCGTGGTCTGTAGGTCTCCCTCAGCCATCTTCTGACCTTGAGGAGGGTGCTGGCCCTGCTTGTGTGTTTTCACTAAGGACATGCCTCTGAGCGCACTGGAGTGATGTTGATGGCAGGGATTTAGACTGTTTTTCTTGTTTTTAGTCGTACACTTTTCTAAAAATGTAAATCCGGTGTTCTTATTTGGTATCTTTAGCAAATAGAGGCATACCCAGACTTTACAACCTGCATCTCTGAAGAAAAACGTCACTACATCCATATTTTGACCCTCGACACCCTGTAGTGGTGTGGTTTGTGGGTGATAAGTGGGTATGGCGGGAGGGGGTTCTGTTTTCTGCAGTGGCTGTAAATTTCAGGGAACCTTCAGGGGACAGCACTGTTGTCTGTCCTGTGGGTGTTCCAGACGAGAGATCAGAATCCTGAGAAATTTTGAGCGGTGGGTGGTTTTGACTTGTACCCTCCCCATCCTGCCCCTGCCTCCTGTGTCATCGCAAAAAAATAAGAAGAGCGAGTCTGTCTGGGTATCCAGGGTGTGCTCCTTTGCTAGGGTTGTTGTAACAAAATACCAGAGACTGGTGGCTTAGACAACAGGAATTTATTTCTCATAGTTCCGGAGGCTGGAAGTCCCCCAAGGTCAAGGCGCCGGCAGTCTTGGTTTCTGGCGAGGCCTCTCTCCCTGGCTTGATGACCTTCTCTCTGTGAGCAAGCATCCCTGGTGTCTCTTCCTCTTATAAGGATGCTTTAATTATCTCTTTAAAGGTCCTACCTCCAAATACAGTCAAAACATATGAATTTGGGAGGGATGCAATTCAGTCCATAACAGCGGGTGTCCCAGGAGTGGTATCTCAAGAGATCTCCAAGTTCAGGATGAGAATTGCATCCCAGCATGTGAAGCATGTAGGATTGCACTCCAGAGGAGATGCCCGACTCTCACAAACCCCAGAAGAGCTTGTTAGAGGGACCCCAACTCTGTTCCCTGGAGCGGAGAGTGTTTCCCTCATGTCCCACCAAGTGGCTCCCGGCCTGCACTGAATAATCGGGCCAGGTGGCTGTCTCGGCCCTGTCATCGAGCTGGAGCTTGTGTGCTTAACCCTTGGTGCTGCGGGTAATTGACAAGTCCTCTGCCAAGCAGCCTCCCCCCTTGCATGTCTCTGAAACGGCAAAGGGGTTTTGTCCCAGGCTTTTGGGGCATATATTATTGTTACTTAGTGCCCAAGAGAAGATGTGTGATCCCACCCCCATTACTGCTCTCTCTTCAGGCTCTTTGGTACTTAAGAAAACACAAAAGCCTGTTATGAAAAACTAGTTATTGAGGGGAGTAGTAAAGACCATTACGAGTAAACCCAGACACCCGTAATTCTGCCTCAGGGGTCCTTTCCATTCCTGCAGGTGAATTTGCGATCCTGGATTTGGGGCGTGCAGAGTTGTAGCTGGTTGGAATACAGCGTGCCTGTTGCTTTAGGAGGACATGCTCTGAAACCAGGCTGCCCAGGTTCAAGTTCTTAAACCTCCCAGGCTCTTGTTTCCTTGTCTAGACATAAGGATTCGATGAATACTTGTCTCGTGTGGTCTGGTCGTTGTGAAGATTAACCGTGCTGTGCTTAGAGAAGTACTTAGATCACAGAGTTAAGAGCCATGAATGTTAGCTGTTGTGGATGTCCTTATTTTGTATTCAGCTCTTAACATATATCACAGTTGCCCTTTTTTCCCTCATCTCCCCATTGTCCTGTTGAATGTGACTGAAGAAAAACGCACAACCTAAAAGTTGTGAGTTGTTTTATTCGGATATCTTACTGAGGACTCTAGCCCAGGACACAGCCTCTCAGGTCGCTCTGAGAAACTGCTCAGAAGGGGTAAGGGAGGAGTTAGGACATATAGGAGTTTTTTGCTGGGAAAAAAAGCATGTAGTTGAACATCAGGAGACTACTGTTAATCGCAAGAACCAAACATCTCAAGTTAATGATTCTAGTGCTTTTCTATGCATGGGAAGATGCAAGCGTCTGGGCTGCTCGAAATGATCCCTTAGATATGCATCTTATCTAGGGCCAGTATCCAAAGCACAGAATTCTTCCTGTTTTTCTCCATCCTGGATTGTCCTCAGGGTAGCATCCCACTGCAGGGTCGGCTGCAGTTGCCAATGGCTTGATCCTTGTAGAACTAGAGTGGCGGGCAACATTCTCTGTTCACAGATGGCTGCGTAATATTCCATCACTTGATTTATTACAATTTGCTAGGTTATTTTTTGGGAGGATCACCAGCCAGGGTTTTTTCTGCCCAGTGAGTTTCTTCATTCATTGTAAGGAAGAATTGAAGAGTGCTATTAGTAAGTGCACTCTAAGAATGTTGGCTATTATGTTTTTCTGCTTAAGCATTCCTTTGTGGTAAATTTGTGGGATAGGAGGGCAAGGTTGGGCCATATTTATGGGCTAGTTCTCAATAGCCACTTGTGTTCTGAGTTAGTGTGTTGCCAGGAGTATGACAGCTGCATTTCTTTACCCTCTGCCAACACTAGGTGCTAACGTGGTAATGCATTTTTTCTACTTGGAAAATTATCCTTTGTGGTTGGGTGGCTTTGCATTCCCTCCAGGGCAGCCTCTCTTCCCGCTTTTGTTTAACATTTGTATCCCCGGTGTGAGTTGTTGGCTTGGGGCGTGGTCCCCCATTGGGTGTTCTGCCTGACTTGGGAGGGCGAAGGAGAAAAGGGCGGATGTGACTCCAACAGTCGATCCTGGCTGCTCTTGGAGCTGGTGGCTCGGGGAGGAGGTCGAAAGGAGGGGCCAACAGTCATATTGTGTAAGAATGTGACCTAGTTAAATAATAACATGCTTTAGTAGATGTTACGGTGTGCCAAGCATTGTGCCTAAGCGTTTAAAATGCTGTTTTCTCATTTAATCCCCCAGCAGCCTCCTGCAGAGGCTGAGTGAGGTTAAATAACTTGTCCGAGGCCTTACAGCTAGGATATCATTCAATTTATTGAGCATCTACTGTGTGCAGGGTGTGGTTGCTAGGACGAGTAAGTGGTGAAGCTGGCGATGGACCCAGGCTTCCTGACTCGCAAGTCCAGATGACCTAAAAAGTGTCCTACCATCGCCCAGCCAGGGCATGCAGTGCTGCCAGTAATGGGGTGGGCATCTAGGTCTGAGAGCCTTAAATTATTTTCATCATTATTTTTTTAATAGAGCAAGAGATTCCTGGGTGAGGACACTAGGTTTTTAGGATGAGCATACCAAACTTGTTTATTTTCAGGGGCACTTTTTGCTCTGAGTGCTAGAGTCTGAATGTGTCCCCTCCCCAAGTTTATATTTTGAAATCCTAATGTCCAATGTGATGATATTAAGAGATGGGGGCCTTTGAGCTGTGATTAGGTCCCGAGGGCAGAACCCCCACAAAAGAGGTGCCAGAGAGCTCCCTTGTCCCCTTCTGCCGTGTGAGGACACAGCAAGGAGTCTGCAGCCCTCACCTGACCACGCTGGTGCTCTGACCTCGGTCTTCCGGCCTCCAGAAACTGTGAGCAACACATTTCTGTTGTTTATAAGCTACCCGGTCTGCTGTGTTTTCTTACTGCAGCCCGAGTGGACTGAGACACTGAGGGTTAGTGGGGCCGTGACGCTGGGACTGCTGACCTCTCATCCATTACCAGCCACTCTTTGGAAGTTGCTGCTTCTCCGCCTTTCAGTTCACCCCTTTCCACTAACACCCCAGATGAGGACCAAGTTGTCCAGGTTATTGTGCCACCTAGTGGATGGTCCAGGAACTAGCCCTGTAGTTTCTCTTCCCCATCACCACCTTTTCCTCCTCAGAACACTTGACCTGTGCAACTCTTGGTGTGCTTCTCGTTGTAGATGGTTTAGGGAATTTCACCAGAGGTTATCATTTTCACATCTACCTGAAATAATGAATGGTGATGATTGTTATTCAAACCCTTTTAACTCTCTTTCCCTTTCTTTTTTCTCCACCTTTATCTCAAAAATCTTTGTCTCTCTTTTATGGGATCAAAAATATGACCTTATTATTATTATTTTAAAGAAGATGTTGGGGGTAGGAGTTAATTATTAATTAATTTATTTTTTATTATTTTATTTTGGCTGTGTTGGGTCTTTGTTTCTGTGCGAGGGCTTTGTCTAGTTGCGGCGAGCAGGTGCCACTCTTCATCGCGGTGTGCGGGCCTCTCACTATCACGGCCTCTCTTGTTGCGGAGCACAGGCTCCAGACGCGCAGGCTCAGTAGCTGTGGCTCACGGGCCTAGTTGCTCCGTGGCATGTGGGATCCTCCCAGACCAGGGTTTGAACCCGTGTCCCCTGCATTAGCAGGCAGATTCTCAACCACTGCGTCACCAGGGAAGCCCAATATGACCTTATTTTTAATGGGTACATAGAAAAGCAGTTTGCCTAATATACTGAAATGGAAGCAAAAGAAAGTCGTGTACTTTTAAAGTGAAATTAGACACAAGAAATCCGTGTTGTCAACCTCTAATGCCTTTAAAAATACCCAGCAGGCCTTCTCATACCATCTTGGAATTGGCACAGAATAGCTTTCCACCTTGTCATCATTTGCTGTTTAAGATGACTTACTCCAGACACCAAATTTTATCATGAATAAAATTCCATTTTCTATTTTGCAGTTCCATTTAACTTTTGGCATTCTTTTAAACTCAATTTGTGGCAACAATGTTTCAACAGAGTTTTGGATTAAATAGTCTTAGGGTCCTAATCTGGGGTCCAAGCGAGTGCAGATGGGGGTCGTGGGCAAGAGAGAAGCTTGGTGAACTGTTGTGATGGAGACTGACCCAGACCCAGAGCCGTGAGTCTTTTGGAATAACAGGTGTCTCTGATTTTGGCCGGGAGTGCTTTAGTCTGTGTGATAACAAGCAGAATAGCTAATACTGAGGACTCATAGGCAAATGTGGTTCATGGGGATGGCATAGCAGGGGCTCTTGGTGGTCAGTAATAATTATGATAATGATTAATACTCATTAAATGATATCACCACAATCTATGCCATAAACATATTCATCACCTCCCAAAGATTCCTCCCACTCTGTTGATCAATTGATTGAATGATTAAGAACACTTAACACCTGATCTGCCCTCTTAGCAAATTTTTGGGGAGTGCTTGTCCTGACGAAGAAAAAAGTGCGCTTTCTTTCTTTTTATCCTTTTTTTCTCTTTCTTTCTTTCCCTTTCTTTCCTTCCTTCTCTCTCTCTTTCTTTCTCTGTTAGATTTTTTTTGCGGTACGCGGGCCTCTCACTGCTGTGGCCTCTCCCGTTGCGGAGCACAGGCTCTGGACGCGCAGGCTCAGCAGCCATGGCTCACGGGCCTAGCTGCTCTGCGGCATGTGGGATCTTCCTGGACCGGGGCACGAACCCGTGTCCCCTGCATCGGCAGGTGGACTCTCAACCACTGCGCCACCAGGGAAGCCCTGTTAGATGTTTTTTCATCCATTCCTAAACTCTTTGTGCCCGTGCTGACCAGATGACAGACACTGTGCTGCTCCTGGCCTGTGAACTGCTGAGCAAGGGGCCAGAGTCCTGCCCTGGGGACTCGCCACACCAGTGGGAGGACAGACACATGTTGGGGGCTGTTTTAAGGTGGGTTACCAGGGAAGCTCTCTCTTGGGAGACAGTGGGACTGAGGCTGTGGGCTGAGGGGACTGGGCCAGGTTTGGTGTCTTCTGGGCAGAGGTGAGGGGGGAGAGCCGAGCAGGAGAATGCTGGATTTTATTCCAAGTGCAGCAGGCAGCCGGCAGAGGGCCTGAAGCAGGCGTGACGTGACTCTCCCCACCTGGTCTTGCAAAGGGCAGGCTGTTCACTTGTGTGCCTTCCTTCCCCCTTTCTGATGGCCCTTCCTCGCCTGAGTGGTTGTTGCAGGGCCTCCCTTGTGCCTCACAGGGTGGGGACTCCTGGGTTGACTTGGGTGTCCTAACTCTCTCAAGCTGCTGACAGTCCCTAGTGGGTGCCCCAAGTATGGTGTGCTGACACCCATAATTCAGAGAGACGTGCTAAGGGCTGCAGGGGAGCAGAGTGGGGGAGGTTTGGGGGGTGTGACCTGGAGCCACCACACTGGGGTCAAGCCCCAGCTGCAGTACTTACCAGCTAGGTTGCTCTTTCTTTATTCCCAGATGCTCTGGGCCCTGTTTCCTCATTTGGAAAATGAAGACACTTAACTCTGGCTTTTCAGGGCCGTTTGGAGGGTTAAATGCACTGATGCTGGAAGGCACAAAACCTGAGCCCCCAACCAGGTGTTGTACGGTAGGTCTTGTATCGAGAAGCTTCCACAGGTGGTGAGCATTGCCATTCTAGTTATTCAGAGTCAGGTCATTGCCTGGGGAGGCCAAGGACCCAGGTCAGCGCCGTGTCCAGCGTCATCTCGCCATGTGTGGGTGTCAGCCGGTGGCATCCCTCCAGGGAGGCCAGCTCTTCCTGAAAGCTTTTTTGGAGACCAGTTCTGAACCTGTTCAGTAGCCCCAAGGGTCCACGCTGTAAACCCTAGTCAGAGCCAAACCCCCAGGATTCTGGAGTCTTCACGTTTCCATGCTGGTTCTTTCCAGATGACATCTGGCAGGCTTTAGATATCAGATCCAGCTGCAAGTTCATACCTATTTCTGGGGCAATTCCAGATCTTCTTTCAGGGAGTGCCTGGAAAATATTAATAATATGGGTAGCTCCTCATTTATTTTCCTACTGTGAATCGGACTATACCTCTACCATCACTCAGTTTTCACAGCATCCCTGCAAAGTGGGAGTGTCGGCTTCATTTTATAATTGGAGAAGCAGAAGCCGAGAGAGGCTGCAGTGAAGGTCCCACTGTGAGCATGTAGGGGAGCTGGGGTTCACCCCCCACCCCCCTGCTGTTCCTGGACACCCTCAGCTTCTGGAATTCTCTGCCCTCGGAGGGAAGCATTCAGGTCTGTTGGAATGACCCTGTTGGAGAGGCTTCCCTTCCCTGACTGCCCATCTGCTTCCATCACCCACGCCTTATCACCCACTTTGCCAGGCTTCCGAAGCCCCTGTGGCCCGAGTGTACTGTTTGTTTCTTTTCCCACCCCTGGAAGGTGAGCTCCTCCAGGGCAGGCGCCTGGCCAGCTTGTTCACTGTGAGGCCCCGGTGCCTGAAACCCTGCCTGCCATGGACTTGCTGCTCAAGATACTTTAGTTGAAGGCGCGAGGAAGGAAGGAATGAATGTTTATTCTAGTTCTAACACACAGGAAAAATTTACAAAGGCTTCCGTAGGAATGAATTGAAAGTGAGTTCCCCGAGGGTGCGCCCACGTCTGTCTTCATCACCTTTGCATCTCTAGCTTGGTCCGCGGTAAAAACCTAGATCTGTGAGCTGCCCGCGGAGTGAAGGAGTGAGTGAATGTTCCGCCTGTCCCCCTGTTGCGCCAGGGAGTGGGCAGCTGGGGTGGAAGGAGCACCAGCCTGGGTTTCGGGAGCACGTGGCTCTGATTCTGGCCCTTATAGTAGTGGGTCCCTGCACCTCCCTGGGCCTCAGTTTCCCCAACTGTAAAGTGGAGGAGGCCGCCCTCCAGGATTCCTTGTGCTTCTAGCCATCTGTTCTGAGAAAAGAGTGATGATACTCACATCCTCCTTCTGCAGCCATTCCAGGAGCAGGTTGTGGAAGTCTGGATATTTCTAGGGTCATGCCTGGTCTTGTTGGCTGTCCCAGTAGCAAGGCAGGCGTCTTCATTTCCCCCTTGCTGACTGTCTCCTTTGCAAATGTGTTGACTGTTGCCTTGACTTTGAGTGACCTTCGGCAGGGGGAGCGGGTATCCATAAACATACTGGCTCTGACATTTGGCCTGTAACTTCTACTCTGGGTCAGGTGTTGTTCGATGTAGGAAGCATGACGGGTTGGAGAGACAGGATGGTATCTGTGTGAGGGTCCAGGCTCCTGGGGACTGCTTTGAAACGGCATTGTCTTCCAGAACGTGTAAAGGAGAATAGTCTTTGCGAAAGGCAAATGTCACCTTCAGGTTTTCATTCTGCGAGGCCAGCAGCCCTTATATCGTCACTGCCAAATTTCTGTCATCAGTGCTGCTAGATCAGACGTGTAAATCCTTTCTGTCCTTTGCGCATCCTTCATTTTTGTAGTGCCCTGGTGTGGGGTCGTGGACGAATTGAGTTGTGAAGGCAGCCTTTTGGGGAGGAAGGAATGCTGGAGTCAGGCAGACCACAGTGCTGCTGTTCCAGAGCTGTGTGACCTTGGGCAAAGGCCTTAACTTCTCTGAGCTCAGTTTCCCAATCCATGAAATGGAGGTCATATTACCTGCTTGCAGGATTCTTCTGAAGTCTATGTTGTGTCTAGCACAGAGCCTAGAATATATTGTCTGGGTGCTTCCCGGGAGGCCCATAGATAGTTTGGGAGACTTCAGAAGCCTCTTGCAGTTGTGTGCAAAATTATGTTTGTGTGTTTGTGCTCATATGTGGATTTTCCTGGGGAGAAGGTCCTTTGCTTTCATCACTCTCCTTCAAAGGATTGCAGACTTTAGAAAAAAAAAAAAAGAAACACTTTGTGATAATTGCACCTAGTGTCTGCCGCAGCCCTGATAATTGCGATATCATTATTCTCGCTGTTGCCATTCTGCTCTCTGACGATCCTTCCAGCTAGACTGGCTGTGTTTTTAGCCACCTCCATCCACAGATTAGCAGTGGGAAGTTATTTAACCTGTCCATGCCTCAGTGTTCTCCTCTATGTAAAATGAATCCGCTACTAGTACACATCTGACAGGGTTGTGAGGATTAAATGAATGAATGCATGAAGAATGCTCAAGATAGTTTATATAAATTATGCCTCGATAGGAAAAATGGAAAAGAACATGAATATGAAGTGTGCCTGGCATAGTAAATGCTCACTGACTGGTAGGTGCTATTTCATTGTTAACGTCCTCAAAGGGTACATTGCTGGCTAGTCATCCCGAAAACAGTATCTGGGCCTTCTTGTTGAACTGCAGGTGGATAGATCCGATTTCCTGTTTTAGTGACACCATCCCTCCTGCAGAGGCCCCTCAAGGTGCCTTCCCGTGGCATCTCCTCCTTAACTTCCCTCTCCTCTAGAGGAGATGAAGCTGTACACTCTTTCTGTGAGGCCGGTGGTCTCAAGAATGGACGTGTGATCAGATAGGACAGTGATTCTCAGCCAGGGGCGATTTCAACCCCCAGGGGGCATTTGGCAGTGTCTGGGGACATTTTTGGTTGTCACAACTGGGGTAGGGATGCTACAGCATCTAATGGGCGATCCCAGGGATGCTGCCATACATCCTACAGCACACGGGACAGGCCCCACACTGGAAAATTATCCAGCCCCAAATGTCAGTGCCAAGGATGAGAAACCCTGAATAGGCAATGGGGCTATTTTCCAGGAATCATAGTTTATTTTATACATTTTTTTTTTAACCACTTGCCTCCTGCATGGTTCAGGGAATGAAACAGGATAAAAACGAACCTGAATGAAATGACAGATCCCAGAAAGTGTTTGTTCAGTGTGTACTTGGGAGCTGTTTAGTTCCATCACCCCTGCATTGAAGGTGATTTTGGGGGGCTGAAGGGCACATAAGGATAAACACCTGTAGAAGCTACTAGAATAAATGATCCCAGCCTGATAGCTGTAGTCACACTCAGCGTGTGCAGCTCATTGGTGCTATTTTATTGGAACTGATGGAAAATGCCTTCAGTTGATATTTATTGGCGTTCCTGTCAGCCTTACATTCCTTCACTTCCTCTTTAGAAAATGAGTTTCTACTCTCAAATTAATTTCTTTGAATATATCAATATGATGACCTGGGAGCTGGAAGTTGCAAGAAAGTGGCTCAGTGTGCATCTCTGCCTGTTGCAGGAAGAGCAGCACTGGAGCCACCAGGGGGCGCCCTGACCCTTTCTCTGCCTCCCCCTCCCTGCTTTCCTTCCGGGGGTTGTTGCTGGCTCAATTTTTGATGTCCAGCGCTGGTGCCCTGTTTTAACGGTGAGGGGGTGGGGGTGGGGGGACGATGGTCTTTTCTAGATGAAAACATCACCCACACACTGACCATCCTACTCGCCATTAGCATAGCTATCGGCATACATTGCCAGTGGCTTTCTGAAGGGGAGGTTTAGGTGTCTGGTCCTGTTTGGAAATGGAATATACAGTTAATTAGAAGATAGTTCTCCTTTGTAATTGCTTTTCATGAGATATAATTGATTATCCAGGGATATTTATTCAGCACTTGAATCCTAACCATTGCCTTCTTTTTCCGATTGGGGGGGTGTGCAGTGATAGGTAGTGGAGAGAGTTAAGCCCAGATAATCAGTCTGATTTTGGTTTTTTTTTGGTTTGTTTTTTATTTATTTTATTTTTGGCTGCGTTGGGTCTTCATTGCTGCGCGTGGGCTTTTCTCTAGTTGTGGCGAGCGGGGGCTACTCTTCCTTGCGATGCGCGGGCTTCTTATTGCGGTGGCTTCTCTTGTTGTGGAGCACGGGCTCTAGGTGCGCGGGCTTTAGTAGTTGTGGCACATGGGCTCAGTAGTTGTGGCTCATGGGCTGTAGAGCGCAGGCTCAGTAGTTGTGGTGCACGGGTTCAGTTGCTCCGTGGCATGTGGGATCTTCCCGGAACAGGCGCTGAGCCCGTGTCCCCTGCATTGGCAGGCAGATTCTTAACTGCTGCGCCACCAGGGAAGCTCGTGATTGTTCCCTTTTGATTTCTCCCCACTTTTGATCTTGAGCCAGGGCAGAGGGGGCAAGAAAAACATCCTCAGTTGTCAGTAGGCCTTGTTCTTCTCCCGGCTGTTGTTGGAAGGGATTCTCAATACTAGTGAGGAGGTCCGGCTTGTCGCCTGGCAACGCAGTTCCAAACACTCGGCAGCTTGGAGAGTGCTGTAGTAAGTGTTCCCAGGGAGATGGCAAGGTCCCCAGCTGCCGCCTGCCTGGCTGAGGGTTTCATGATGCAGGTTAGGAGGAGGTGGTGGGGCAGCAGCCGTCACATTGGTTGTGCTTGAGCCCTCTGGCCCTGAACCACAAGGAGGGAAGCTAGTTGGTGCAACCAACCCGAAGCCTCGTGTTGGGCAAGTTTCTTGAAAGGGGAAACGTCCCACTGAATTTTACCTACTAGATCTTCAGCGACTGATTTGGTAATTGGAACATTCCAGCTGGAATTTAGACATGTCTCAATTCTTTATTGATCTATTATTCAGCCCACAAACATTTACTGAGTCTCTGTCACATGCCACACCCTGGGGAGTCAAGGTAAAGGTGATCCAGCTCTGCACTCACAAGCTCTGTGCCTGAGTTTCACCATCATTCAGATGCAGATTGTAAGAGAGTCAGCATCAGAGTTCTGAGGACCAGATGAGTTAATACAGATAAAGCGCTTATGTCAGTGCACTCGCTACCTAGTTGATAGGAGCTCTTACTGCGCAGACCCTGCCCACAAGGAGTTTAAAATCTAGGGGAAATAACAGTGGTCATAAAATACAGAAACCAAGAGCCATTGGATGGGGGAAAAGGAAGGCAGTTGGGCCCCTCGGGGGTGATGGATTGTTACCTGTGGGCACTGCGTGACCTCCCCGGTGACCTTCCCCCACCCTCACCCTGAATGAGTCCCCCAGAAGTGGGAAATCCTAATCTGAGTTTCAGATCAGTAGTGCAGCTTCGGCCCCTTACCTGGAACCCCAGAGGCCTCGAACCTACTGCCGGGGCCGATTGTAAGCAACACAGGCTTTGTTTCCTCGCTCCCCAAGCAGCAAGGGGGAAACCGGCGACAGTCAAGAGGGTGAGGGTACTAAGGATGTGGGCTGGCTGAGGAGAGGGTGATGGAGGAGGAAAGGGCTCGGGTGGCTGCCGGGCAGTGAAGGAAGCTTGACAAGGAGGGGAGGGTGCTCCCCAGGGAGGGGCAGACTGTTCAGACGCCCCACGACAGAGTATCTCTGCAGGACGCCCAGCCGGTCTGGAGGGGCTTTTCCCATCTCCAGAAGAGATGGGGATGCTGCTGCTTGGTCCCTTGCCATGTTCACTTGCCCTCCACAGTGATCCCAGGGGAGGGGCTGCTGGTACCCATGTTACAGAGGGGTGAAGGGGCTTGTCCGGGAAGGCCGTGTAGCCTTGCCTGGAGCCCCTGCCCAGCCTGCTTCCTTGGGCGTTTCCATGAGCTTCTCTTGCAGGACGACTACCTGCTTTAGTGGGTGTCACTGCCCTTGCGAAACTCTCCCCCGACTGCAGTTAAGCAGGCTGTGAGCTCCCCTCATCTCAGCATCGTGTCTGTGCTCGTGGTTCTTTTTTGAGCCAAACATGATTTTTTATTTTTTCCTTTTGAATTTCATCCTTCCAGTCGGGGTCTCTTGCATTCCTGCTGACCCCCTTAGCAACTCAGACTCCTAATTTGTTTGCACACGTTGCAGTGAGGGCGCTCGTGACCCCTAAGCCAGGATGACTTTGGACTTGAGCCCTCCCATTCTCTGTCTCTCTCAGCTGGGCTGGTAGCAGCTTATGTAATGGCTTGATGCAGTTCAGAGCGGATCCAAAACAGGCTTCTTGCTCAGCGGATGAGTTATTAGTCACACTTGTTTGAAGTGTCAGCTTTGTTTGAGACATGCCACCAGAAGAACCAGGGCAGCTCGCTTTGTAGAGTTGCAAGAGGAGGGCAGTTACGAGGCTTGACTTTGGGGTGGGAGTCTCCTGGCTGGGTATCGGTGGAACTGGTGACACCGGCCTGTGTTATGAAAGTGGGGGGCAGTGAGAACGCCCCAGCTCCCACAGCCCTGGCCCTGCTGTCTGCTGTGCTCATTCCTTACCCTCCCTGGACCCCCTTTTCCTTATTTCTAAAAGGAGGTAGTAACACCCACCCGTGAAGAGCGGCAGCTCGGCTCAGGGGGCCTGATCTCAGCAATGGAAGGGGGCGCTTGTGTGTCACTCCGGCCCAATTCTTCCCCCTCCCCCTCCTTCAGCCCCCCTTCCTCCGCCTCCCCCTCCTCCCCTGGATCTTAAATATTAACTTTAAAAATTACTATTAACATTTTTGTAGGGTATATTAATACATTTACGTGGGGAAAAAGCCTCAACAGATACTGCTGGGCACAGTGAAGTTTCCCTTTCTGCCTCGTCTCAACCCCAGCTCCCCCTGCAGGGCTCTGACCTTTGCGGTTCAACATCTGGAAGAGCACAGCTGCCAGACCGAATAGGTGGCCAGACGGACAGAGCTGGCACTTGCCTCGGGCCATCCCCATGCGCTTTGCTGGGAAGCCACGATGTCTCAGCAGGTCTAAGCTGCTCCAGGTCTCTGCAGCTATCAGACTCACGTGCTCCCGACTCTGTCCGTGCTAGTCTGTATGCCCGGGGCACGCTTCCCACTCTCCCTTTTGTGTCGTGCTTCTTCATCCTTTAAGACTCAGCTTAGATGTCACCTCTTCTAGACAGACAGAAAGATGCAGATCAAAATGGTAGCTTTGGTATTAATTAAGCAGACTGGGAAACAGAGCTTTAAGCCTGTGGGCAGGCAGACATGCAGAAACGCCATCCCTGAGTTCACTGGTCAGGTGGGAACCCCCCAGGGGCAGCTCCTGAGCACACACCATGGTGGGTGGACAGCGGCTGGGCCCTGAGAGAGAGAGAACCCACAGGGGGCTGAGCTGAGCCTGCCCAGTTCCTCCTCCCAGGCTCCTGATTGGGACCAGTGAGTGAGGGGCAGAGAGATGGGGTGGGGAAGGGCGGGGGGCACTTGTTCCATGTGGAAATGGAAAGTCAGGGACTTGGCAGTTCCCCTCCAAGCTCCTTGCTTGGGAAGACACATTGAGATTTCAAGGCTGTTTTTTTTTTTTGCGGTGGCCTGTCCCGCTGCGGGCCTGTCCCACCTCTCACCGCGGTGGCCTGTCCCGCTGCGGAGCACAGGCTCCAGACGCACAGGCTCAGCGGCCGTGGCTCACGGGCCCGGCCGCCCCGCGGCATGTGGGATCTTCCTGGACCGGGGCACGAACCCGTGTCCCCTGCATCGGCAGGCGGACTCAACCACTGCGCCACCAGGGAAGCCCTCAAGGCTGTTTTTTAGGTAGGTGATCGAGGGTCAGTGACTTTCCTGAGGCTCTGTTTTCTATTCTGCAAAATGGAATCGCTAACCCATCCCTCCCAGATTTGCTGGGAACGTTTGGTAAAATAAAGCACGTAAAGCATGGTGCCTGAATCTGCGAGGTGGGCGGCTGCGCGTTCAGTCCTTGTCGTCGAGAGCTTGGCTCCATGTTCTCATGCCACCCTTCTCCGTGACCTTTCTTGAAACCCAAGTCTCGTCCTCTCCCTGGAAGCGCAGCTGCTGCCCGGGGTGCGTATCTAGTAGGGAGCAGGGTTCAGTTGAGGAAGGGCCAGCGAGCTGGTGCCGCGTGCCCGGGGCACTAGGTGGCAGCCTGTGGCTCAGCGTGTGGCGGCCCTGACGTGGTCCTCCTGGGTGCGGGTGTTTGGGGAGGCCACGGCCAGGGCAGGTTTTGACCTCTTCCCATCCCCACACGTCCACACTCCCCAGCTGAGTTTCCTGACTTTATTTAGCCAAGAATTCAGAACTTAGTGGGAACAAGGAGGCCGCAGGGAACGGGAACAGGTGCAACCTGTCCGAGGGCGGCTTTCCCTGGCCCCGGGGTTCCCTCCACAGCGCTCTGCTGGCCTTGATTTCCAGTGCGGGGACATCCTGCCAGCTTGAGAAGGCAGCCGGTCTGGCCTGGGCCATGGCCCTCTTGTCCAGACTTCCATTGGATTTCGGAAGAAGCTGCACCAGCCTTCTGGGCACTTTTGATTCAGGGGAGGCTCCTCAGTGGGGCTTTCCTGGGGGAGAAAGCCGAGTGCCCAGGTGTGCCTGTGTCCCCAGGAAGCTGGCCTGCCCGCCCCCTGCCGGCCACCCCCTCTCTGTGATTTAGTACCCTGGCACCTGGCTGATTCAGATGCAGGCTTTGATCTGAGGCCCCCCGACACACACCCATTCCTCCGGGCGGCATTACGAACAGTAAATGCCAGGTGTAAGGGACTCGTAATAAGTGATAGTAGGTACTTGATGTGCACTGTGGGCCAGGCACCATTCTGAGGCCGTTATGTTCATTCCCTTATCTAACCTCACACCAGCTCCATGAGGTGGCTCTGTTGTCATCCCCGTCTTATTGATGAGTAGAAGCTGAGGCTCGGTGATGAAGGGGCTTGCCCAGCATCACATGGGGAGTCCTTGACGGGAGCATGTGGGACCTCATCGCCCAGGCTCCCAAACCTGGTGCCCTGCTGCTCCGGCTCGTCAGTGTTCACGCAGGCATCCGTGCAGCAAATATTTACTGAGGACCTCCCGTGTGCCAGGCACCGAGTGGGTCTCTAGGGCAGGAATCTCAGCCTTGGCACTGTTGCCTTTGGGTTGGGTTATTCTCTGTCATGGGGCTGTCGTGCACTGTAGGATGTTTACCAGCATCCCTGGTCTCTTCCCACTTGATGCCAGTACCCTCCTACCCCCAAGCAGTGACACCTGAAACTGTCTCCAGCATTGCCAAATGTTCCTTGGGGGGCAAATCGCCACTCAGGTGAAAACCATCATTCTAGCAGGTAACATGGAGCTTATGTTCCAGTGGGGGAGCATGGAGACCACAAACATGTATCAAGTGAGGGTCTGTCTGAAGCAAAATGAAGCTGAACAAGAGCATAGATGGAGAGTGGCCAGAGGGGCTGCTGGGTCCTGCTGTCTGTGAAGGCCCATCTGAGAAGGTGACTTCCAAGTAGAGGCCCAGAGGAGTGAGGAAGGGTGTTCCCAGCAGAGGGGACAGCCAGTGCAAAGGCCCTGGGGTAGGAGGGTGCTGGGCGTGGCTTAAGCAGAATAAGCCTCGGACAGTAGGAGGTAAGGGTAGGGCAGGTGGGGTGGCTTCAGGTTTTACTCTGAATGAGATGGGAACCTATTGGGGACTTCAGAGCAGAGGAGGGACTCCATCTGACCTGTGTCCACTGAGTGGAGAGTTGACTGGGGGGAGTGGCTGGAGGGCCAGGGAGATGGCAGGGGGAACAGCTGGTCCAGGCAGCAGACGCTGGCCACTTGGAGGCGGGTCTAGGACTCTCTGTGTAAGAGGATGACCTATGGGGCTTTTTCCAAATTCAGATAATCAGTGCAGTACAAGACCATGGTTGAAGGACCTGGCCCACTTCTTCTCTATCCTAGCCCTGTTCCTCCCAGGATTAAGAGAACCTCTTCATCTTTTAGTTGTTACTTCTGCAGGTCAACAGTCTTCTTGAACCGCCATTTCTTGAGCGAGCACTTTTTAGCTTTATATCACTTAACTTCCCACTAGGATGGAGAGGGGTCGTGCTTCCTGATTTGAGCCCTTTCTGGGCTGAAGGAGGCAGCCTCTTTTGTTCTCCTTGCTCAAGGCTCTGCTGTTTTTTCCTCATCTAAATTGAGGCATCCTAAGGTAGCTTTTTGCCCGACTTTGCCTTTCAGAACCTTTAGTTTCTCTCTCATTGTATTCCTCCCTCTAATGAACAGTTGACCCCTAATTAATTTTAATCATTTTACATTGGCAACTTTAGTTAGTCACAGCTGTCCCTTGATGTCTTTTTAATGCATCCTTGTTTCCATTTGTCATCTCTCCACGATGTTCTTGTAATCATTAATTTATTCATTCATTCCTAGAGACCTAACTGTGTAATTACGGCCCTTCTAACGTTTACTGGTAAAAAGATGAAATATACTTGAAAAAAATGACTTCTCCTCACTTCAGCTTCCTGGAATTGGAAACCCGTGCCTGGAGACTAAGGCTCTCACTCCAGAGGAGGCAACCCCAGATCAGAATTTGTTTCCTTGAAACTGTGGCTACTCCTTGATCCCAGACCATCTGACAGTTAGGAGCCTCGTTTGAAAATCAAGGTGTCCTTTGATGCTTGTGGGCACTTAGGTGCCAGGAGAATCTTCTCAACGGACACCGGACACAAACATCACCCTTGCCGGAGGTCTCTGAGGCCAGCGCTTTTGGAAAAGTTCTTGCCATCTGAGTTGCCTGGCCGCGTGGCTTCATCCAGGATTACTCCGGGGTTAGCTTTGGGTTTGGGCATCATTTTCATGCACTGTATTTGGGAACGTTCTTTGTAGCAGACGGAATAGGTGACACACCGATCACCGTGAAAATCGGTTACCTTTTCTATGAAAATCATTGATAAAAATAGTTGGTGACTCTTAGCTTTATTGCTGTATATCATAGAACCTTCTTTGCCTTGCAGAGGTAGGTCCCAAAGACAGATTATAACGAGGAGAGGGACTTGGAAAGGATGCTAAAGGCTTGCGCCACATCCAGTGTCTGCTGGGAACGTGGGGTTGGTCTGACTCCTGCAGGCATGTCTGGTTGGCTCCAAACTCGGACCTGCTTGCATTTTATCAACGTTTCTTTTTGCCTGTTCCTGGCCATTCAACCCAGGGAGAAGATGGAGGCTTACACTGAGTTTCTGGGAAGTCAGCCTCCATCCTCAGAATGTGAGAAACACAGCAAACAATTGTCTTCACAATTAGAGCCACAGTTAACCCAAGTATGAAGCCAGACTGTACTAAGAATCCAATTTTAAAAGAGTATTTTGGAAAAAAATCCACCAACAAATTTTTGATGAAGTTTGACCCTTGAGTGTAAGTTAGATTTTTCTTTCCTCTTCTGAGTAGCACTGATCACTTAACACAGCAGGTGTCTTTTTTCAGGTAATAAGTTAGCAATAGAAAACTCAAAAAATGGCGACAAGTGCCGTCTGTGTTTCCAGGGATTCCTGTTCCCCTCCCTTCCCTAGATTCATCATCTGGTCCTGTCTCGTTCCTTGAAGTGGAGCGATCAGTCTGCAGAGGCGAGTTGGCAGAGTTCTCTTTGTGTGGATAGTTTTTGTTCGTTCGTTTGTTTATAAATTTATTTATTTATTTATGTTTTGGCTGAGTTGGGTCTTCGTTGCTGTGCGCGGGCTTTCTCTAGTTGCAGCAAGTGGGGGCTACTCTTTGTTGCGGTGCGTGGGCTTCTCATTGCGGTGGCTTCTCTTTGTTGCGGAGCACGGGCTCTAGGCACGCAGGCTGCAGTAGTGGCTCGCAGGCTCTAGAGCATAGGCTCAGTAGTTGTGGCGCACGGGCTTAGTTGCTCCGCAGCATGTGGGATCTTCCTGGGCCAGGGCTCGAACCCGTGTCCCCTGCATCGGCAGGCGGATTCTTAACCACTGCGCCACCAGGAAAGTCCTCTCTTTGTGTGGATATTAAGTTGAGGCGACTGAGCTGAGAAGTTGGGACCGAGGGACCCCGACCGTACGTATTTAATGCTTTTTGGTCTGTGTGGGAGGAGACAGAGTGACTGCTTTCCGGAGGGGAGCCTCCATCATCCACCTTCACTGAGATGGCCCCTCCACGGGGACAGAGCACGCATCTCCATCTAAATCACACGGGGCAGGCGGCAGAGGCACTGAGACGAGATCACAGCTTAATACAAGATGCTTCCACCCGGGACCCGAGAGGCTTGGCCTCTGTAAATTTCCCCTGCTCTTCCTGGCTCGCGTGGGCTGAGGGATGGGACTGGACAGTCACTCTGCTAACACATCGGTCACTTCGTCAGGAGATGCATATGTTAGCATATCGGTCAGGAGGTCGCTCTGTGACAAGGACCTGGCGTAACACTGGTTTAAACGGGACAGAATTTTATTTCTTCTCACAGAGCCGCTTGGGACCCGGTGTCCTTTCATGTGGTTGCTCTGTCGTTTATCTCATGTTGCCCTTGTCCTTGTTGACATTTCCGCCGGAGAGGAGGCCTGGCCCCTTCTCCTGAGGGCACAACACCAGGCTTCCAGCATCGCTGCCACCCACCTCACTTCACCTGGTGGTAGTTAGAGGGTCACATCCAGCTGCAAGAGAAGGTGGGAGATGTTTTTATTCCAAATGGTCGTGCGGCCACCTGTGCAAGAGAAGCATGGCCCCTGCTCCAGATGGAGGACAACACGGTCAATCTGACCAGCACACTTTTTTTGGGTATATGTATATATGTATGTGTGTATACATACACGTAAATGTACGTACACCTATATATATCCGCCCAAATTGTGTGTATACATACACACACACACATATATATAAAACTTTCTGTTTTGAAAGACTTTAAGCCTCACAAGAATTTATAAATTGTAGTAGAGAATGTCCATGTGCCATTTCCCAGGTTACCCCCGATAACATCTTACAGAACCATAGCACATTGGTAAAACCAGGGAACTGACACTGCTACAGACCTTATCTGGATTCTGCCAGTTCTTATGTGAGCTGTTGCACATGTGTGCACACATGTGTAACAGTGAGAGATGTTATCACTGATGTAGATCCACGTGGCCAGCACCATAGGTGGCACTTTTGAAAATCCCTTCAGAGGCAGCCCATCCTCGGGGATCGAGTCTGGGACCTTCCGTGAGCAGCCCCTGCCTCGTCTCCCACCATTCCGTGTTCTTGGCCCTCATGTAAACAGCCGACCGTTCTCTGGCGCTTACTGTGTGGTCCCCTCACTTTCCGCATTCCCTTATGCCCATAGGGGCCAAACTGGTGGTCTGCAGAGGGGTTTCGTCTGGGCTGCACGGTGTTGAAAACGTTTTTAGAAATTTAGTTGCCAACACTGAATCATTGGGAGATTTTCATGTTAAAAACAACATCAATAAACCAGTACATCTGACCTCAGTGGAAAAATCAGAACCTCTGTGGTCCCCGGGCATGTTTGCATAGCACCATCGCGGTCGCCGGAGAGCGGCTGCCCCCTGTAGCAGGCCGTTGCCGGTTCCTCGCAGCCCCACCCGCTGGCCCCAGGGAGTTGAGTGTGCACTTCCTGACAGAAGCAGTTTTCTCTGTTATGGGGGTCTTACCCAATTTGGGGGTAACTGCTGCTCACCCTCCAGGCCTTTGTGCGGCATCTTTCCTCTGAGGAAGGATTTCTTGGCCCTCCCCAGCGCACAGAATTTTGGCGGCCTCTGCCGTCATCCATCACTCCACTCCACGCTTACTGTTTGCCTGGCAGCCGCCTCGGCAAGTCTGCAAGCTCTTTAAGGGCGGGGGGCGGGGCTCAGAGGTTGAGTCTCATCTCTCTTCTCTCATCCACTGTGGGTGGGCAACGTCGTGCCTGGTGCCCCTCGCGAGTGATGCATCATTGTTGGTCTAGTGAACAGAACAGAATCAAGGTGATTAATAGGCAATCAGTAGGTGTCAGTGTGTTGACTGCCCACCTGTGGCCAGACTCTGCCTTCGCATCCTTGCTTATCCTCCCCATGATCCTGTGGGAAGGTGTTCTATTGTCCATCTTGTGTGTGAAAAAGTGCAGCCTGGAGAGATTACAGAGCTTGTTTTCAGTGATAGAATGAGGTACTGGTGAAGCTATGACATGACTTTGGCCATGGGCTTTTCTTTCTTTAAAGGCCAAGGATTGACTGACAGCCCTGGAATGAGACATAGAAATAGAAATGTATTAGGAATTGCTAGAAAAGCATAGGAAATAGGGAAAGGTCAGTGTTAAGCCACAGAGATTTCCTGTTGATGCATCAAGTGCTGTTTGCAGTCCCAGAGAGGATAATGATGCCACTCCAGCTGAGATGGCAGACAGGCTTGGCATGGAAGGTCAGGCTCTTTCTGGACAATCCTCAGGGCACGAGAAGCCCTCCTGGTGGCACAGGAAGTTGACTTTTCCTGACCTTCCCTGACACTCTTTGAGAAGCACTGATGGAAATGAGGAAGGGGCTGGGGTGAGGCTGGGGAGAACGCCACCTGGCTGTTATGGCTAGCGTGCTGGTCCAGGTGCCTGTTTAGGGTAAGTGCCAGGCCAGGCCCTGGGAAGACTCGGTCGGTGACTTCTGTAAAGCAGGATGACCTGACCACGGAGACCACGGCAGCAGGTGCGCTGGGAGCACCTGGATGCTGGTTCTGGCTCCGCCCCTTAACCCTTTGGGTCTTGGAGGTGTCGTGTCCTCTCATCTTTAAGGAGGGGGTTAGAGGTGTCCAGGCTTGTGGGGCACCTGCTGTGGGGCAGAAGCTTTTGTAGCCTGTAACTTAACTCAATCCCCTCGGCAACCCCGTGAGTTGGGTGATCGTATCCCTGTGCCCAGATGACACCACTGGGGACCAGGGAGGTCGGTTCGCTACTCAGAGTTACACAGCTGGTACTTGCTGGAGCAAGGATTGAACCCAGGCTCAACCCTGAAGCCTCCGCTCCGTTCACCACCTGCTTCATGGTCCTAACCGCGTACACGGGGCCCTGTGCACACGCTGTGGAGCTGCACTGCCTGGAACACGGAGAGGACATGGAGGCAGGAAGCTGTCCAGCTGAGAAGTCCGGCCCTGGCTCCAGGAAGTTCTCACGAGAAAGACGTTGGACATCCTTACAGACCCCAGGGTTAGCCTCTTTAGCTTCCAATTTCCTCACCTTTAAAATGGAGTGATCTCATTTGCCTGCTCTCCGCACAGGGCAGAGTGAGTGCGGGGTTTGCAGGTGTGCTGGAAACCTGGAAGGGGCTGTGGGCCATGAGCCGGAGCTGGTGGGGACTTCTCAGCCACGACTTGTTGGTCTCAAGCTAAAGACGGTCTCAGGTGACTCTCTTCCCATGTCCCTGCTCGGGGACATGCCCCCCACACAAGGTTCCCAAGGCAGGATAGAGGTGGAAATATTATTTGTTTACTTCTGCTCAGCCAGTCCCGGCCCTAATGGGGTCCACCCTCCCCAGTTTAATATCTCTTGCCGCCCATCACGGTGCCTGTGTATTCGTCTGATTAAAGACTAATTTTCTAGCTTTCAAGGTAGAACTTGGCCCAGATTTTCTTCTCTCCAGATGAGTGGGTTTTACACAGATGCCTCAGACCATAGGCTGTGAGGAAGCCAGAAGCAAGCCTCCAGGGCCCCCTCCTGGCCCGTTGAGCCCCACCACGGGGACCATGGGGACCACGAGGACCCCGAGGACGGGAGGGCGTCGCCCTGAGGGGGGCAGATGTGAGGGGTTGGCTGCTTAACCCCCTGGTCTCCAGAAGGCTTTTGAAGACACACAGTCCACCGTCACTTCCCACCAGGCCTGTGCCTAAAGCCAACTCTGGGGTCTGTAGGCCCCGGGCCCCTGAAAGACGGGCTGGCGGCCTGGGGGAGCAAACCTGATTATTAACGGAAAAGGGGATTTTTCCCTCAGGTACCAGGGTTTTAATAAATGGAACGTGTACAAGGACACTTAGAAAGAGGTACTGGAGACTTGTCTGCTGCACACCTGTCCTCGGCGGGAGGGCGGTTTACCAGGGCAGATGGGACGTGGACACATGAACTCCCGCCACCCCCCCACCCCGCCCTTCCCTGCTCTGATCCCTGCAGTGGCCTTTTTCTGCACGTGGGGCAAAATCTGAATTCCTGCCACGGACTTTAAAACCTGTCTGCCCTTTCTCATCCCTGTCCCCGTGCTTGTCACTCACTGTCCTACCACACTGGCCTCTGGGCGGTTCTCAGACTCGCCAGGCCCTTCCCTCTGCTTGGATGCTCTCCTCCCCCCACCCCCTCTGCCCACCTGAGGACTCTTACTTCATCACCTCCAATTTTCACTTTCATTTTCCTCAGCCTGGCCCGGCTACGCCCCTCACGTGGTTCTCGCCCCCTCACATGGTTCACGCCCCCTCACGTGGTTCTCGCTCCCTAGGCTTTCCCTTCCCGGCAGCAGTTTGTGACAGTTTCTTTCTGTGTTTAAAGCCTGGTTCCCCTGCTGGTCTGAAGCTCAGAGAGGGCCTGGTTTCTGCTCCTGCCTCTCCTCTCCTCTCCTCTCCTCTCCTCTCCTCTCCTCTCCTCTCCTCTCCTCTCCTCTCCTCTCCTCTCCCCTCCCCTCCCGTGGTTTTAGGAGCAGCCTGGGCAGATGGACTGTGGCCGGAGTGAGGAGGGTGCCTGCTCTGGGCTCAGGCCTAGCACACTTCTCTTTGTGGCCTTGGGGGACCCCTACCTTGAGGGGTGCCGTGCAGGTGGGATCAGGGGGTGCCCGCCTCCTGCCTGCTGCTCCTTCCAGCGCCTGGGCCCTTCCTTGTGTGTTCTCATTGGGAGGCCTGCCAGCTGGCAGTCTGTGGCCTCCACATTGCACCCTCCTCCCTCCTTCGGGTTTCATTGGGGGTTTGGCGTCTCACTGTGAGGAATCGATGCAGCCCAGGAACACGAAGAGCACCCAAAGAACACCATCATTCCTCATGCCGCCTCCAGGCTGGCCTCCAGGTATGAGTCCCAGGCCTGCTGCACCATCCGAAAGCAGGATGGCCTGTCTCTGTGGCCTTTTTTTTTCTTTTTGCGGTACGTGGGCCTCTCACTGTTGTGGCCTCTCCCGTTGCGGAGCACAGGCTCCGGGCGCGCAGGCTCAGCGGCCATGGCTCACAGGCCCAGCCGCTCTGCGGCATGTGGGATCTTCCCGGACCGGGGCACGAACCCGTGTACCCTGCATCTGCAGGCGGACTCTCAACCACTGCACCACCAGGGAAGCCCTCTGCGGCCTTTTAAGTCTTGGGGACAGGGACTCAGCATGAAAGAAGGGAGCTCATTCTCTAGGGCTGCTTTCTGTTAGGTGCAAATCCCCAGCTGAGTCGAGGGTGACCATTTCCGCCAGGAGGAGGTTTTCAGCCTGTTCACCTAGGGCAATGCTTTTCCTTCCTGACCTTGTCCAATGTTGGGGAAAGGGAGCCGGAAGGAACTTAGCTGCACAAACTTGGCTGCTCTGAGGCGAGGATTTGCTGTTGTTACTGAACCAAACTTGTGCACATGCAGTAAAGCCAGTCTACTGACACTGGGTTGTGCTGAAGGAAAGTGCAGGGTTTATTGTAGGCACCAAGCAGGGAGTCCAAGCAGCTAGTGCTCGAAAGGCCTGAACTCCGGATGGCTTTCAGGGTGGGAGGGGAGGTTGTGGGGTACGTGATCAGCTCCTGGACATCCTTCTGACTGGTAGGTGGTGGGGTTCAATTAGGTTCAACATCATCAACTTCTGGTTGCAACCTGGCTGGAGTCTAGGAGCTGACGGTCAGCATGCAGTTAACTTCTTCCACCTGGTGAGAGTTTCAGTCTGCAAAACAGCTCAAAGGATTTGGCTCAGAATATTATCTGTAGCCCTTGAGGAGGAACTAAAGGTCTTTGACTTTGTTTAATGGCTAAACCATTATTATTTTGTCCTGCTTGGCTGTTTTCCATTTTTTCATTTCTCTGATTAAGTTTATTCTTTGGAACCTGGGGAAGGCCTAGGAGGCTAAAGTTTTTCTGCAAGCAAGAGACAGGCAGAGGACATGGTGGTGGTGGAGGTCTGTCTGGGAAGGCCCCACAGGGTCCTGCTTGGTTATACTGTGAGGTGATTCTGCCCTGGAGTGGGGGGGTGTGAATAGGATGGAGGGAGGGGATGGGCCTTCCGGCTCCTACTGGTGCCAGATGCCTTCTACTTATTCTCCTCTAATTCCCACAGTAGCCAAAGGAGGTGAATTTGATCTCCCCATTTTACAGGTGAGGAAATGGCTTCAGAGAGGTTAATTCATCTGCCTGAGGTAGAACAGCAGGTACTGACAGAGCCAGGTGCTTCAAACCTAAGCCCATCTGAGCACCAAGCTGGAGTGTGTTTTGGCTGTGCTGTCTCCCAGGGAAGTCAGGGAATATTGAGGCCCTGCTGTGTGGATTGTCACACCCCATCAAGTATTTTATCTCGTTTACTCCCCAGGGCCAATCCGTGGCATAGGGAGTGTGACCCCATTGTAACAGGGGACACTGAGGCTCAGGGAGGACAGGTAGCTCAGCTCCCAGTGGGATCTGGGCTCCGTGTGCGGCTGGTCCCAGAGAGGCCTTCAGAGGCAAAGAGGTAGACCCAAGAGGGGTGCTGTGTGGAGGCTGTTAGGTCAGTGAGGAATGCTTTCAGCTGCAAGTAGTTGAAAATCCACTAATGGTGGCTGAAGCAGGCATTTATCTTCCTCCTAGAACGGGAAGTGTGGGCGCCAGAGGTTGCTGGCCTGCTTCAGCAGCTCAGTGCTGCCAGGGAAGCAGGTTCTTTCTGC
Organism: Neophocaena asiaeorientalis asiaeorientalis; assembly: GCF_003031525.2. Lineage (NCBI taxonomy): Eukaryota > Metazoa > Chordata > Mammalia > Artiodactyla > Phocoenidae > Neophocaena > Neophocaena asiaeorientalis. Next base: position 13,574,036 of record NW_020173198.1, on the reverse strand, counting down.
CCGAACCCCTCTGGTTGTTAGTTTTCATCCTAATGTTGGTCGCCTCACGTTTGCAAGATGGTTGCTGCTCTTCTGGCAGCCATACCCATTTTTGAGCAGGAAGCAAGGGAGAAGGGGTAGCCCTGGTTATTTCTTCCCTTTATCAGCAAAATAGAAGCCTTCCCACAAGCCCACTTGGCAGACTTCTCTTTACGTCTCTGCAAGCAGAACCGAGCCACACGGCCCCTCCACTTTTGAGAACTGTCAGGCAAAGCAGCAGGCCGGGCGTGGAGGGAGTCAGAGGTGACAGGCTTACTCCTCCTCCCACAGAATTTGCGATGTAGCAGGGGAGGTGGTGAAAGGTCAAGCTGAGGCCCTGGGCCGCCCCAGCAGCTGAGTTGGGTTTTCAAGGTGCAATAGGCGTGAAGTGTTACATCCGTGAATGTGAAAGGCCACTGTTGGGTCGGTTTCCAGTGATGCTCTTCCTCCAGCGGGGTGGCTCTGAACACCCTCCTGATCTGAGCTCGGGAGTCTCTGTTACCTGTGCTGAGGGCAGCTTGACCTGTGACTCCCGTACCCTGCCCGGTGTTAGAGGTCGCCTCTGCTCCTGAGTCACTGGGACGCTCGGGGGAGTGTGCGTGGCGTTGGGCAGTGGCGAAGGAAAACAGGACGCCCAGGGACAGCGTGGTGGACTCGGCCTCGGGAGAGCCCAGCTGTTTGCATGGTTTTTCGGCCACTTGTGTCCTGGGTGTGTCTCGGGTGTCACGCCACCTTTCTGGGCCTCACTTGCCTCAACTGTAAGGCGCGGGAGCATCGTTCTGCCTCGCTTCCCTGTGTTCATGGCTTGAGGGGTGACAGCTCGGCCAGACATCAGCTCACCTTTGGCTGACTGAGCTCCGCGTGCCTCCTCTCCCTCTGTAACCTTGGAGGAGGATGAGGTGCCATCATGCCCACTTCAGAGGTGGGGAAGCAGGTTCAGAGAGGGCAGGTGACACACCCATGGCTGCACAGGACGTAAGTGGCAGAGCTGAGCCGAGCCTGGTACCCGGTCCATCTTGGCGACAGGGAGCTTGTGTTCTGTGTAGCAGACATCAAAGCGTCCAAGTGTGGAGCAGGACGGTGTAGCGTTGGTGTGACTCCGCCTAGCGTGAGGTCTGCCTGTGCCCTCTCAGTAGTCATGTGCTTCTAATTAATTGCAGATTACGTGTGTGAGTCTGTTTGACAGTTGCCTACACATATGATACCACAGCCTGAGGGTGGAGGGAAGCTGTGCAGCTGATGTCCTGATTATTTATGGGTATTTCACATGCAATTAGTCTTCCTTGCCGTCAGTTAACCCCACCACCCTGCTGTGCGTGAGGCCAGTCTCAGCAGGTGCTGGTGTTGCTGCCCCCTGGGCAGACCCGGGGCTTTAGCCAGGTCTGCTGGTTGCACTTGACAGTCCAGCCAAGTGCAGGCAGCCAGCGGGTAGAGCAGATGAGGGGGTTGCCAGGTGCTTCCCGTTTGCTTATTGGAGCCAGAAGCTAGGGAGGCTCGTCTGCTACCCATGATGATCACAGCCTCCCAGAGCCAGGAGGGTTCCAGAGGGTCAGCTTGTCTAATCTCCTCATCTTATAGATTGAACATCTCAGACCCAAAGTGGGTGTGACATACTTAAAGCACAGCTGGACCAACTGTGGACCTGGCATCCTCACCTGTTCTCGTGGTCACATTGCACATCTTTTCCTGTCCTCTATGTCTCTCAGCTTGCTGGCCACACTGACTCCAGTGCCACCTCATGTAGGTTCCAAGGTGCAGCGTGTGAGGGATGATTCATTTGGTCACAGGTGCCAGAAACCAGCTTGAACCAGCTTAAATAAAGTAAGGGAATGTGATTGCCCTCAGACCTCCGGCATCCAGGGGGCGTCTTGCGTTTAGGCAGCACTAGATCCCCAGGCTCAGTTGGTCTCCAGGGCTCCTCCTGAGGGCTGTTAATGGAGTGATGAGGAGAAGCTGGGGCAAGCACGTCCATGACCTCTGGCCAAGCTGACTCTGCCCAGAATCTGCCGAGGCTTGGTTCTTCTCAAGATGAAAATCTTGAGAATGTTGATTTTGGGGGTAGAATACAGGGCTGGCATGGAGCCCTGGCCTCCTGCTTCTGAGATCCCCCGTGGGGTTGGGAGGAGAGTATCACATGGTAGTTATGGTTGTGGGTCCCAGTGTGTCTGTTTCCTTATGTATTTATTTTAATAAATTTATTTATTATTTGTTTTTGGCTGCGTTGGGTCTTCGTTGCTGCGCGCAGGCTTTCTCTAGTTGCGGCGAGCGGCGGCTACCCTTCGTTGCAGTGCGTGGGCTCCTCCTTGCGGTGGCTTCTCTTGTTGCGGAGCACGGGCTCTAGGCGCGTGGGCTTCAGTAGTTGTGGCACATGGGCTCAGTAGTTGTGGTGCACGGGCTTTGTTGCTCCACGGCATGTGGGATCTTCTGGACCAGGGCTCGAACCCGTGTCCCCTGCATTGGCAGGCAGATTCTTAACCACTGTGCCACCAGGGAAGTCCCTGTTTCCTTATTTATAAAATGGATTTGATTTGAGCACCTACTTTGTGGGGCTGTTTGGAGGGTTTAATGAGACAATTTACGCACAGACTTTCACCCAGTGTCTGGCACATGGCATGTGCCCTGCTAGCAGCTGCTATTAGGAAAGTCATTTAATGTCTTGGTTTTTCCACCTGTAAAACAGGGGCTTGGACACCACCCGTTTCTATAAAATAAGGAACTTGGCTCCTTTAATACAGCCAAGCCCAGACCTATGCTTCAAGGTTGGTAGTGGATGAAAAATTGCCATGTGCAAAGGGGCAGCTAGACCCTGAGGCCCTGTCTCTCCTCTCCATCGACTTTTCCCTTTTGGGTGCTCCTGTCACGCTGAAACCCCATGCCTTCTCTTGGGGGGCACTCTGTCCCCTTTAACACTCCCACGGTGTCTTGGACGGAGGCCAGGCTGGAATAGTTAATAGGGCTTGTCTGAATGTTGGGGTATAGGTATCAGCCCCCTTTCTGCAAACAGTTCCCCAGAGAAACCACTGTGATTGCTCAGGACCAAGGACAGAGGCCTCTGTAGCTGGCTCTGCAGCCTAGTGGTGAGGAACAGGCGCTAGGCCTAGCAGGTGCCCTAGCTTCCCAGCTGTGTGTCCCTGAGAAGATTGTTTGAGCTCTCTGAACCTTGGTTTGCGCATCTGAAAAACAGGAACTGAGACAGCATGTGCTTGTTCGGAGTACTGATTGAAGTAATGTCTGTAAAGTTCTCTGGATGTCGCCTGGCCCACAGTAGGCAATTTTGAACGTTACCTGCTGCCACTGCTGCCATGCTGAGTCATCTTCAGCTTGGGGTCTCCTGCAGCCCTGCTTCCCAGCCGTGGCTGCACACTGGAGTCAGTGAGGAGCTTTGCACAAAAGCACTGCTGCCTGGGTCCCACCCCAATTCTGGATTAGCTGGTCTGTGGTACAATCTGAGGTTTGGTTTTTGGTGGTTGTTGTTGTTTATTAGCTTCCTAAGTGGTTCTAACATGCAGCCCAGCGTGGCTGGAGAACCATTCCACTAATGTCTGCCATCTGCTCCGTCCCGACGTGGCCAAGGCCACCTCTCCCCCCTCCCCCACCGCCCCACGTGGGTGCTCCGTTACCCGCTCTAGGCTCTGCCAGGTCCAGACCCTGGAGAGAGAGATCTGGGGGAGAGAGAGGCTTTCCTTTTCCCAGAGCCTGAAGGCTGGAAAGTCACCTCTTTCAATGGAGACTTCATTCTCTGTACCTGTAATCCAGCACCCTGGACAAAGCTTCTGCACCCATGAAGGAGCTGCACTAGGCAGAATGGGGTGGGTTGCCCTCTTGTCTCATGATTAAGGTGGTCCATGGACGTCAGGGATGCTGACAGGATCTCGTCAGCCTTGAGAGACAGTTCTCTGGGGAGGAACTACTTCTGATTGACTAATACATACCTGAAGTGGTGGGGCCAGAGGATTCTGCCGGTGGACTCTTTGAACTAGTGGGGAAGGGCAGTGCTACCAGCATTGTTTTCCTCTTGGTTGGGAATCCTGTCCTATGATAGGGATTGGAGTCTCCTCCACACCCCAAAGGAAGAAGGCGGCTCCCCGGTTTACCCAGGGGTTATAGATCTGCCTGGCTTCAGGAGCGGGTGGAGGAGACCGGCACGGGTGGGACCCAGCTGGATAGGACATGCTCTGTCCAAAGAGATGAGTTTTTGCTGGCCCCTACTGCACGGCACAGATCGTGTGTGTGTGTGTGTGTGTGTGTGTGTGTGTGTGTGTGTGGGCGGGGGATGTTACTGAGTGGAATCGTGCTGTTACAGCAATAGGATGGCCTGAGTTCTTCAGTAGTGCCCACTTGAACACCTGTGTAGGATGTACCGTCTCTCTCTGGGTGCCTGCTGATTGAGCCCCTTTGCAGTACAGAGCAGGTAAGCCCTGCTTTTCATGGCTTCATATTTATCTAATACTATCTAGTTAACACCGGTATTCCACTTGTCACCTTAACCCAGACACTTCACTGGTTCTGCTGCGTGTTTCTCACTGGGTCTTTCTCATAAAATACTTCTGCACATAACTAGCATCTCCTTGCATGCTGGTGAAGGAGAAGAGGACGGCCTTGGTGTATGACGGCTGAGTGCGCACCCTGCCGCCCCTGCAGTAGCACCCCCGCCGGGTGAGCAGCTGGCTTCTACCCCTTTCCTCCCAACCCCTCCATAATTTATTTTTCAACTATATCTGTAATGTCTTGTTAAAAAATATTTGAAGAGAATATGGCAAAATAATAAGAACTGGCCATGCTGGGTGGTGAGGACGAAGACATTCACCATACAGATTTCTGAACTGTTCCGTGAGACGTAGTGATTTTAAGCCACGATGCCTGCTCACTGTGGAAAAGTCTGGCAGTTCTTCAGAAAGTGAGATAGAGTCACCACTTGTCCCCAGAATTTCACCCGCAAGCAGAGACCCAAAAGAATTGAAAATGGGGACTCCAGTACGTGTACACAGATGTTCACGGGAGCGCTATTCACAACAGCCCAAAGGTAGGAACAGCCCAGATGTCCATCAGTGGTTGAGTGGACGGACAAAATGTGGTCTCGCCATACGACGGAATATTATTCAGCCATTGAAAGGAATAAAGTGCTGACACCTGCTACGTGGATGAACCTTGAAAACGATGCTCAGTGAAAGGAGCCAGACACAAGACGTTACGTGTTGTAGGATGCAGTTTATGTGAAGTAGCTGGGATAGGAAATTCCACAGAGCCGGGAAGTAGATTAGTGGCTGTCCAGGTTTGGGGAGGGGGGCACATGTGGGAGAAGCCGCTTCGTGGGGGAGGGGTTTTACTTTGGGGTGCTGGAGGTGTGTCAGGACTAGACAGAAGTGGCGATTGCACAAAACTCTGAGTGTACTAAAATGCCACCGAATTGTTCACTTTCAAATGGTTAATTTTATGTTATGTGACTTTTACCTCAGTACGTTATTTAAAAAAACCGCAATTATCCCCCCACCTCCACCCCACCCGCTACTTACTGCCCACAAAACTCACTCGGTTCCATTTCTTCTCCTTGAAGCAACTTCACCTTAACTATTGTTTCTGATTTTAGTTCTTCTGGTGGATACCTCTTTAAAGCTGAATGATGTACTGATCCTTTTTTTTTCTTGTTAATTTTTAGAGAATGAATGTAGGCTCTTGACTCCTTGATATGCGGAAAAGCATGAAATTACGACCCCCCCCATTTACCCCTTCTAACCTTTTGATGATTTCGTGTGTTCTCAGGTGCTCTCTTTTCTAGGCCTTTCTGAGTGGGCCAGGGCAGGGGTGCTCAGACCCTTTTTGGCCCCTGAGTTAATCGCTTTGGGGTTCTTGGGCGGCGGCCCTGGAGGGTCCAGCCCCTGTCCGTTCTCTGCATCTCCTGGGGGTCTCTGCCTCCATTAGAGTCGCATTCAGGCCCCTTCCAGCTCTACACTTTTGACATTCTCTGACGTGGAACAGAAAGCTGATTTTTCAGAAATGGCTCTGTGTTGTTGTGTGCCACTTACCTTGACGTTTTCAAAATAATTGGCCATCAGGAACTCAAACTTCAGGGCAGAGGATCTCAGATGGGGGCCTGGAGCCGTGATGTGTTGGGCCAGCCTGGTAAAAACCTTTGTTAACAGCCTTTAAAATCAGATTTGTGTAGAAACGTGGGTGTTGGCTTCTCAGAGCAGGGCTGCGTCCCTGTGTGGGACAGTGGACTGGAGGCAGGAGTGCTGCCTTTGCTGGGCGCATCTGCCCCTCTTCCCACTGTCCCCACGTCCCTTGGAGCACATTACTGCATTCACTAGCATTACTTTTTGGTCCTGTCTGCATTTGCTTTGGGGACACCTGCCTTAACATTTGTGTTACAAGTCATTATAAACAAACACTATACATGTGTGCACGTGCACCTATGTGTGTGAGAGAATGCACACACACCAGTGAGCAAGAAAACCCACAATTACACACATGGAAAAGTTCACAAAGATTTAGAACTTTATCAAGATATTGAAAGAGATGTTTCTTATCCCTTGTGATTTTCTCGTTTCTCATTCTGTTTCCATGGGTTCCTCAAACCTTTCCTCTCCTTTCCAGATTATGTAGAAACAATTGTTTTACAATGGGGGTGGGGTTGGGTGTCGGAGGGGCAGAATTTAATCAGATTCCTGATTTTCCTGGAGGGCAGAGAAAGGTTGGGAAAGTTGTTGGAGGCCATGCACCAAGAGCTGGTTGAGTCTCTAGGGCATGTGCTGCATTCCAGGGGACTGCTAGGCATGGTGCCACAGCTCGGGGACAGGCTTCCGAGGGAACCTGAGCAGGCTGGGTCCTTGCCCTGCCACCTCCTGGTTGTGTGGCACGGGGCAAGTCCCTTCCCTTCTCTGAGCCTCTTTCCTGATTCATATAATGGGTGTAGTAAACTTTGCTTCTTGGGGATGTTGTGAGAATCCAGTGAGATTGTGTATTTCAAGTGCTTTTCGCCTTGCTGGGCTTACAGAAAACAATGCATAACAGCCACTGGCCATCTGAACACTGGGAATGTGTCCTGGGGTATTTTAATTTTTTCATTATAACAAATTGCAAGACAGAAACTCTGGGTGGGCAGGGGAAAAGGGGAGGCAGGAAAGAGAAACAGGACAAAAAGCTAGACTGGGCCCCAGAGCGATTTAAAAAGTTATGTTTTGGGCTCAATATAGTTCATCCTTTCTTTTAGAGATAAAAGGAAAGGGAGTGGGTAGGCAGAAAAAGATATAAAAAGCAGTATAAGTTTGGAAAACAGCGGTGTAGGTTAAGTATATATCCACAGAAGAACGCTGTTTATTTCTGTGCATGTGCCCTCGTGAGCCCTCTCTTTAAATATAACTGAGTACGGGCCCCAAGGGAGTGTTTGTAAAGGCTCTCTGAGGTCTTTGCAAAAAGATGCTATATAAAGCCAAAGAATTATTACACAGATCTATGTATATGGGAGAGAGCGTGTGCGTATGCTCGCACATGCCCAGATATCTAGTTACAGTTGTCGAGTTTTCTCCCTTTAATCTTGAAAAGGGAGTTGAAGATCAATTGATCTCAAGATAATTTCCCTCCTGGAGGGCCTTTGATGGCTGGAGATGGGAAGGCTCCTACCTCCACCCTCGATGTCACTGTTTCAGTACTTTATGTAGCAACCTCTGACGCCCATTCTCATTGTGAGAATAGAGCATTCTCTGTAGTGTGTGTCTTTGTTTCCATTTGGGTCCTTGGCCAGTGGAGGTTGGCTGCTGCTTCTCTGCTGATCTTGGGACTCATGTGGTTGGATTCATGTGCCAAGGGGGAGGGAATGGTTTTGCAGGCTTGCCCCGTTTTAGGTCATGGTCGTGAAATATAAGAATTCGTCCCTTCCCTCCCATGTGTATCCATTCATGAGACACATATTGGAAAAAGCTCAATCTGAGCCTGAATCCCTGTCACTGGGGCAGGAACTTACAGCTGTGAACTGGTAGTTAGCTCCTCTGGCGAGGCCTTGAATTTATTATTAAACGCACTAGACATTTCTGCCCGGCCCATCCCATGCTCAGTTCCTGGAAGTGAGGGGCAGATTTTAGCAGCGGGTGTCAGTCATTCACTCGTTTATTAATCCATTTATTCATCCGCCCCTTGACTCATTCTGCTGGTCTTGTGGGTACTGTGCCCAGGGACTGTGCCGGTCCCCGGGGTCCCCGCTGTCAGGGGCTCACAGGCTTGGGGGTGGGGCTTTGGTAGCCACAACTGCAGAAGAACAAGTCCACCCCGAGGGACAGAGCTTTCATGGGGCTCAGGGAAGGAGGGGTCCATTGAGCTCTCCTTGGCTTGATGGGCTGGAACTCAGAATCTTCTCAGGTTAGCACAGCAGGGTGGAGGATGTGAGGGCTCACAGGGGCCTGGGTTCTGGGTCTTGGCGTGCCTGCCTCATTCCTAGGGCCGCTCCGTCTCTGCTCTCAGAGAGCTGTCTTGGCGATACTAGTACAGGAAGAGACCAAGCCAGCCAGTGGCGAGTTTACTGAATCAACAGGGATCCTTTTCAGAGTCTGGGATCCCCTGTGGCTTTGCCCCATTATCAGGCCGAGGGCTCTGTGGCTCATGCCTGACATTTCAGATGCCAGCCACTTAGCTAAACTCAGCCTTCTCTCTGCATTGAGTGGACTTGTCTTCCCGGAGGGGCTTTATTGGCTTTTCTCTTGGGTGGGCTTCCTCCTGGTGCCTGCATCTCATGTTTCCCTGGCCAGGCCTCTGCACCTGGCAACAGAAGCTCAGCAAACCGTCCTTGGCTAAGCTCTCAGCAGGTGGATCTTGGTGGAGCGACTTAGAACTGCTTGCTCTTGGGCCAGACGCCTCTGCTCCCATCCTCCTTTGTCGGACACTGTGGCCCATCCCAAACTTCTGGAAGTCTCTATCAGGGTCAGCCAACCACCCTCAGTCTCAGCACCACCTCACCCTACAGACGCCTGAAGCTCCAGCCCCTGTGCAGTGCAGGCCCTCGGCTGGCTCGCCTCTGGGGAACCAGTGAGGGTAGAAGAAAATGATCTAGGGCGGGAGGCTGAGCAGGGACAGCTGGAGGGACAGAGGCAAAACTGAGGGGACCTCTGAAGAGGCAGGAGGGATCCACAGTGTCTGAGGCAGCAGCTGCTCCAGTGCTGTGTCGCCTTTATTAAAGCTGGGCCTGCAGCCCCTGCTTGGGTTGCAGCCATGGGGCCCTACCGTCGGCACCGGTGTCTGGCAGGCCGCACACCTAACCGCAGAGGGCCCGCAGTGGAGAAGGCTGGCATGGGGAGCGGGGGCAAGAGCTTCTGCATGTTCCCCTAACTTTTGCTTAAAGGGCCAGCTGGTAAATGTTTTGGGCCGTGCGGCCCCTCGGTCTCTGTCACAGTAGCTCAGATCTGCCTCAGTACCATGATAGCAGCGTAGACAATATGTAAACAGACAGTGGGGCTGTGTTCCAGTAAAACTGGCGCCGAGCCCTGCCCTGTCCGGGGAGGTCAGTGATATTAGCACCATTTTTCCAGCTGAGGGGACGAGAGGCGAGGAAGGACCCAGAGCTGAGACCTGTGGGATCTGGGATTTGATTAGAAGACCTGTGTTCTTTCCACTCTGCCTGTTCGCTGCCCCGAAGAGCTTAGGAGCTTGGTTTCCACAGTGGACCAGTGTTTTGTTAGATTGGCCCTCAGTGTGCAAAAGTTTTTTTTTTAAAAAAAGCAACACTATCATTTCCTTAATGGACTTGTTCTTTGCTTGCATGTTAAGATGGGCTTGTGCTGCTACATATGGCATAAATGTTTGTTCCCATATTTATATTGTTTTTATTGCTGCATTTCACATATTTAAATTTTTCTGTCTGAACTTTATTTCCATATGTAGTAGCTGCAGAGATTTAAGTCTTGTTTCTTGCTCCCCAAATGGTACCCTGCCTTGGCAACATTTATGGACAAATCCACCCTTTCTGCAGTGATTCAAAATGTTCTGTATCCCAGACTGATTTCCTCCGGTTAACGTTCTCCTGTGTTCTTGACTGGATTTGCTGTTCAGTTCTCTGAAGCCAGGCAACGAACTGATTTCGAAATGGATCATTCTTTGCCTTTCAGCCTTAGGAGAGGGAGACCCCGATTCAGCCGGGCTCTGCAGAGGCTGCAGTACAGAAAGGCTGCCCTGTTTCCCTCGAACTGTGTGTTGAGGCAGGTAATAAAGAGGAAAGAAATCACAATGATAGAGACTAACAAATAATGGGGTGTGCGGTGCCGGGGAGAGAAGAGAAAATTACAAGTTAGGGAGCGCCTCTGCCAGTGTGTGTCACTGGAGCTTGGAGGAGTAGAATGTTTATGTGATGTATGGAAATCAATCCCAGCATTACCTATGCAAGGAAAGTCAGCAAAGTGACTGCATAGAAAGTTAAAGCCTGTCAAAAGGGTGATTTTTTTTTTTTTTACGGCGATGCGTGGATACCAGCTCTCGGGCCGTTGCCTTTTTCACCATTAACCATGAATATTCTGTGATGGTAACTTGGGGAAGGCGGAGAGGACAGTCTGACAGCGATGGATTTTTTTTTTTTTTTTTTTTTTTAAGATTTGAGGTATCAGAGTACTGCTTTACCTGTATTTGTGTCCTCAGTCATTTTGATGTTGATGGAGATACAGGGCATTGTCCAAGAGGCTGGAGATGCACAGCGTGTGGGACGGGGGAAGGAAGGGTTATGACAGGATGATGGTGTGCATCGGTCAGCGATGGCCATCCCCCTGCTTCTGTGGCTTCTGTGCAGTGTGATCGTGGCCCCTTCAAGGTGAACTTGTGGCCAAGACGTCTCATTGCAGCTACTCGTGGCTGTTCTTTGCCCAAAGAGCATTCATACCTTTTCTGGGTCCTCCTGGGAAACACTTCCTCCTCCAAGTTTTCTTTCCCCTATGGACTGTACGCTTTTCAGCTGCAAAAGCCTGGGTGGTGATGTTTGGGATCCCTGCGTGCTGTGCTTAAAAGTCCAGAACCTGACCTGACACTTTTGCAGTCTCCTCCAGTTGGCACCTCACTCTTTGGGTCTGATTTCCCACATTGCCCATGCGGAGCTGGTTTGATGGTTCATAAAATTCGATTGTCTAGTCTGCTGCTCTAGGGCATAGACCACTTAAAAACATTCCTTTTTATTTCCCAAGGTTGAGGCACACAGGAGCGCAGTAAATTCTGTAACTCCTGAAAATGTGACCAGTGGAACCCACTTGTGCTTGGATGGTCACTGCTGCCTTGGCGGGCCCCTACCATTGAAGGGAAAGGCACTAATTATGGTGATCAGTAACATTTGTTGAATGCTTTCTATGTGCTGGGTGTTGAATCCTTAACAGTGTTTCTGTGAAAAACAAAAATGCTTCTGTGAGATAGAGACTGTAAAGATCCCATTTATAGATAAGGGAGTCAGGTGCTCAGAGAGGATGGGTAACTTGCCCAAGGTTACCCAGCTGCAGAGGCAGGATTCGAACCCGAGTCCTGACTCTAGAGATCATGCTCTGAAATACAGGACCCTGAAACCTGCATTCGCTGCAGTGTGAATACCGCCGGGAACTTCAGTTTACTCTTTCAGCATCCCACAGGAAATGTGGCTTTGTCCCCTTTTGTATTTTGCTGAGGCAGAAACCTGCGCGAGGTTACCAGGCAGTAGGTGGCTGAGCTGGGGCTTGAACACAGATCTCCCCAGCCCTGGGACCTGTTGGTAGCAACCTTCCATGGGTCCTGCTCCTGTCTTTGGAATGGAAGCTACTGGAACCCACACCTGACCTTCTTGCCCCTGGCAGGTCCCCGCTGAAGCACTTTATTTTTCTCCAGCTCTTGGACCTGCTCAGGGCAATTTCCACAATTTTTGGCCTTAGAGAGGGTTTGGAAGGCGACTTGGGGCCCCGCGGGCAGCTTGGCTTGTCCCAGTGTGGGTTCCTGCGCTTTGTTTTTGAGTGTCCTCATTAGGTGGTTGTGAGAATTGAAACGAGGCTTTGGTGCTGACATGTTACTAGACACGGAAGCACCCACCACGTGACAGCTGGTACCTTTGCTCTCCATTTTAGTTGTGTTGTACTCAGATAGGAATCGTCTCTCTGCATCACTTATTTTCCGTAGACCTTGACCAAGCTCCTGGCGTGTGGGAGCTCTGGGGACCCAGATGCATGGCATGCTGTGCGCCTTAAGGAGTTGTGAGGTGATTGCAGGAGACAGAGGCAGTTAGCTACTGCATACTCTGTAGCTTGCTGAGGGGTAGGAGAATCATGGAGGGCTTCCCAGAAGAGGTGCCTTTTCATCTGGGCCTGAGTAGATGGGTTTTATCCTATTGGGTTGGAGGGGATTGGTGAACACAAGGAAATCCATGAAACAACAGTGTGTTGGAATATCATTCAGCCTTAAAAAGGAAGGAATTTCTGCCATAGGTGACAACATGGATGAACCCGGAGGACATTATGTTAAGTAAAATAAGCTGGACCCAGAAGGACAAACACCGCCTAATTCCACTTATATGAGGAACCTAAAATAGTCGAACTCTGAGTTGCAGAGAGTGGAAGGGGGGTTGCCAGGGGCTGGGGCAGGAGGGAATGGGAGATGCTGTTCACCAGGTGTAAAGCTTCAGGCAAGCAAGACGGGTCAGCTCTAGAGACCTGCTGTATAGCATCGTGCCCGGGCATAGCCATTAACATATATGAAGAGGAGAGAGCTCGTGTGAAATGTTTGCACCATAATGAAAAACTCTGTTGGGTTTATTCAGGGAGAGGCGCTCACATTTGTGGGGAGGGACCAAATAGTACAGTCACATCACTCAGGGAAAGTCCCTCGAGAAGGCTCTGTCACAGGCTCCTGGCCCAGGTGGATTGCTGTCTGCAGTAGAGGCCAGGTAAAGGGGTTGGTGACGTCTGGTGACGCCAGGAGAGGGCATGACACCAACATCTCAGCATAAGGATCGTGTTCGTGGGCAGTGAGCTGCTCCCTCCAGGACAGGCTCGGCACAGCCACGGGACTGAGGGCCCTGGAGCACGACCCTCCTGTCCTGTCGGGTCCAGGGTACCCGGTGCCAAGCGCCCTGGTGGTGGCTGTGCGTGTGCTGGGCACATGTGCTCTGCCGAGCTCTCATCCCACTTACATCCAGTGCACGTGGCTCATTAGTGTAAATCAGGCACGCGTGTGCCATGCGCTGCAGAACAGAAGGCTGGCATGATTCCTTTGATTAAGAGGAGATTTCACCAGGGGTTAATGGCGAGGGAGGACGAGCAGGCAGAGCACAGAGGATTTTTAGGGCAGCGAAACTATTCTGTATGATACTGTCATGGGGGATACATGTTGTCACATAGTTTTCCAAACTCGTGGAGTATGCAACACCAAGAGCGAAGCCTGATGTAACTGTGGGTGATTATGATGGGTCAGCATGGGTTCATCAGTTGCAGCAAATGTCCCACTCTGGTGGGGGGTTATTGATAATGAGGGAGGCTGTGCGTGCGTAGGGGCTGCTGGTAGACGAAAAAAACCTCTGTACCTTCCTCCTGATTTTGCTGGGAACCTAAAACCGCTTTACAAAGTAGTCTATGTAAAAAAAAAAAAAAAATCACTTCTTCTAGCCTCGTGTTGCAGTGATGACTATCCAGTCCTTTGCTCCCATAAGAAGTTTGGGCCAGTTGAGAACTCCAGAAGAAGTCCTCGTTAGAAGATTCAGATTTCAAACAGGCCTTGGAGTAAAGGAGCAGTTTCCTGAGGCTGCATCTCCAGTACCTGGCTGCAGCCTTGCCACCTGCTCTGGGTTTCTTGGAGATAAGAACCAAAGAGACACTACCTGGCCTGTCTTCAATGATACATTGTCTTGAATTTTTGTTTTTTTCCCCCATGGCTGTGGTGTCATGGGATTAAATTACTGGCTGTTTTCTGTTTTCACGGATTTATCAGTGTTTTTAGTTAGAAATGTGAAATCTAGCCTTACGTTGAGTTCTTCTAGATTATCAGTGCTCCCCACTGCCGTCCACGACAGGCAGTGCCCTGACTTACTTAGTACTGTCCTGTCTGGTCTCTCCTCTGAACCTTACAGCATCCCAGGGAGGTGGGAAGGTGGGTGCCGTTCACCCCTTGTGCCTGACAGGAAGGCTCAGAGAGAGGCTGAGAGCCAGGGCCCTCATTACCTGGTCACGTTCAGAATGCAAAGTCAGACTCTGTCTCTTCGTAGGCACACGTGAATGTGTGTGGTTTTCCTCCATTAAGAAATCCTCTGTTAAGGACTCCTTCCTTAGGTAAGTCGGGAGCCTGGCTCTCCCCTTGGGAAGGTGCCTTGTAGCCAGTAGTTAGGTGCTCAGTAGATGTTTACTAATGAATGAATGTGTGAGCTGGGGGGGCCGTTGTAAACCCCAGGCAGCCCGTGGCCGGGCAGGTAGCACATGGGGACTTTATCTGTGTCTCTGTCAGCTCCCTTCCCCCCTGGACTGAAGGGCAGCGGCTCGGCCTCTTTCCTATCTCTTTAGGCTGATTAACTCTGCTGAGAATAAAATAGATGACTAGTAAGGGCCTACTGTAGAGAACAGGGAACTCTTCTCAGTACTCTGTAATGACCTATATGGGAAAAGAACCTAAAAAAGAGTAGATATACGTATATGTATAACTGATTCACTTTGCTCTACATCTGAAACTAACACAACGTTGTAAATCAACTCTACTCCAATAAAAATAAAAAACAAAACAAAACAAAAATCTCTGCTGAGGGCCTAACCCTCCTTCCCTCTGTTCTTTCCAGTCTCGCCCTCTCTCTGCTCTTTCTAACCTTTAGTAGTATCTTGTCTGGAAATGCTTTTTCTGCCCATTGTTTCCCTTTTGCAAATTTTCAGACTTTGAGAAAAGTGCAGAGGATCCTTTGTGGCTCTGGTCCTACAACCTGTGCCAGGAACTGAGCCCCAGGGGTCCTGGTTGCAGCCTTGTTACCTGGACTCGTGCCACTCAGCAGCCTCGGTTCTGGACACAGCACACACGTCCCACGGGCCAGGGTCTTCTCCCCAGCCAGTTGGAGGCCTCGGTTTCCCTCCTGGCTCTGACATGTAAAGGTGTGTGGTTGTGTAGCTTATTTAATTACCTCTCAGGTGCGTTCTTCTGACTTAATGTCACTGTGCGCTGTCGATGAAATAGTAGCTCTTACATCCCTGCATGTGAGTGGTGGTAATTATCGCTGTTTCCTGGGGTCGAGTGCAGAGGTTGGAATTGGACAGATTTGGACTCAGATTCCAGTTGTGTCTTTACACTTCCTCCCCCTGAGCCTGTTAGTAGACCTGTAAAAGGGACTCAGAGATAGCTTCCACAGAGTTGCCCTGCGGCACCAAGGAGACAGTGTACCTGGAGCTTAGCTTGTGGGCGTTAGAATTATCATCGAGTCCTCGAGCTTCCAAGCTCCCTGAGGGCAGGGCCACGTGGGCCTCCCACCTTCCTCGGGTCACCCTGCCACCCTCATGTGACCAAGCTCACTCCTGTCCATGCGCCTTTGCACGTGCCTTGTGGAGTGTTTCCCTCCACAGAGCAGCACGCTGGCTCCCTCCCTTCCTCCCTTCCTCGGGCCTCTGCTGTCATGTCTTCCCCCAGAGAGGCCTTCCCGGAGCACCCCAGGAAGCGGCACCCTCCCACCACCCATCTGTGTACCGCACCGGGCTTTCCTCCTGGCATGTCTTGTCGCCACGACTGCTCCATGCTGCTTTGTTTGTCCCCCTTCAGGGCAGGAGGCCTGCCTGCTGCAGGTAGAGACTTTGGTCTCCTCTGTTCACCCTCTGCCCACAGTGCCGAGAGCAGGGCTTGGACTTTGTAGGTGCTCAGTAAGTTCGCATCGACCCAATGAATTTTGAATCTTCCTTGGTGACACCAGGAGAGGGACACCTCAGACACGCCCTCTCATCAGCACCTTAGGAGGCCCAGTTTCTCACTGTGTGACCTGCAGGTTTCATGCTGTCACAGGTGCAATGGGGAAGCCAGGGCCTGGACCTCCTAGTCGTGTCCTTGTGATGCCCACGTGGCTGCTCTGGGTCAGAAAAGACAGGGAGGGTCTATTTTTTGTCCCATCTCTTCTGAACAGTGGCTTCTGGTGTCTGACCCAGAAGCTGAGGAGGAGCCCCCATGATTCCCCTCCTTCTCTTTCTTCCCCTGGGACCTGGGCTGTGGGCTTTTATCTCCTCTGTAGCAGCCTGAGGGCAGCATGGGTCCTGGGACCGATTTCTTGCCTCAGGGTCTTTGGTGGACCTCTTTGTGCCTGCGCCTCCTGAGTGTAAGGGGACCGAGGGACCTGCCTATTTATCTGTGTCCTCTTCCTCCCCCATTTCCCCCTTCTTTCCAATTTATTTGTACCCCAACAGTGTGGGGTAGTGTTTCTTAGGTGTGTGTAAAGGACTAAACAAGATAGCGCCAGTATGGGCTTTGAACAGAGCTTGGCAAGTAAAAACGTTCAAATTTCAGCTAAAAAAAAAGAAACCAAAAGCCATACTTCTTCCCAAAAGAGGACTTGAAGCAGCATATTAAAACAGATTGAAAAAAATAGAGTGAGATGGGTTATATGTAAATTGGCACCAGGTGGAAATACAGGTTGGCATCAGAGGGAGGGTTGGGACATGTTGTGGTGGCCACAGGGCCACGTGCACTCCCTGGACTTGTAACTTTGGCTGTGAGCTTCCTCACAGCCAGTCCCAAGAGGGACATAAAGTTCACCAGGGTTCATTAGGGAAAAAATGAAACAAAACTGGCTCTCCAGGAGAAATTCACAAGTTCCTGGTCTTGAGATCTGAGTGTTATGGTAAAGAGTCCACCGTGGCTGGACAGTGACAAGTTTTTGATGTAGATGGGAAACGTGGGCACTTACTGATTTTAAAGGGGTGATTTTCTATCAGTGAATGCTTTCCAACGTTGAAGATGTCAGGAGAGTCACTCCTGTAGGTAATTATGGACTGTGCATTGGAGAGGCCCCCACCCCCCTTCAGAGTCTATGGGAGCGCAGGAAAGCCAGATCTCTTAGTGAACTTGAGAATTTCTGCGTTGGTCTGGAGTCAGTTGTCATGTGATCTGCTGTCTGATCTGCGGTTGATAAACAGCTGTAACTGGGAACATACTCGTGTCCTAAAACAGTTGCTGTCCGGTAGTAGAGACTTGGAAAAGCGCTTAGAAATTACCAGCCTGTTTCTTCTGTGGCGGCTGATTATATTCACTAAGGAAACGCCTCCACAGTTATTCTCATCCTGCTTTGCCTTTGGGTTTTGTGTGGCTAATGAGAGTGATTGACTGAGCCCACTGGATCTCTTAGACTGTATAGGAATTATTTTTGAAAGGGAAAAGGGAACTTGTCTAGACAAGTGGCCCTAAATAGCACATAATGCAGACCGGTGTGGGGCGGTGTAGCAGGCGGGATCTGCCGGTTAATTTGGACTTGGCTTTCTTCCTTAGGTGAACTGCGACAGGCCATCGTGGCCATGATGACCAGGAAGGATGAGCTGGAAGAAGAGAACAGGTATCGAGAGCTCTGTGCTTGAGGGGCAGTCTACCGTGGACATTCTACATCTGGGGCAGAGAGAATATCCCCGTGAAGGAAGTTTTGTTTTATTGGCAGAGTTGTGACCAGTGATTTCTTATTTTTTGGTCAGATGTACCACTTTAGCATATATATTGTGGCTTGAGTGTTAGCAAGGAATGAAAACCGTATGATCCTCGCACTATCTTAGAACAAACTGACAATTTGTAAAGCCATCTTTTTTATTTTTTAATTCTTTTTTTAAAAAACAGCCTTTGAGATAGAATTCACATATCATTCACCTATTTAAAGTACTCAATTCAATGGGTTTTAGTATATTCACAGATATGTGCGACCATCACCAGAATTTTAGAACGTTTTCACTACCTCAAAAAGAAGCCCCATCCCCATAGCTGTCACCGTGCGACCCTCCTTAAGTAGTGGGTAACCTTTAATTCAGGGTCTACCCGTCATGTTCCAAGCACTAGAATACTTAAAATTTTCTCAAGTCAGGGACACATAGGGCAAAATGGCATTTGGAGTCTTTTGACTTCCCCAAAAGCCTAGTTGCAGGCACCGAGAGGCCAAAGGGTCTTATTCATTTTGATTCCCTGTTGAAACCAGGGCTAGATACCAGCCAGGTATTAGCCATGCTGCTACTGCTTGGCTGCCCAGACGTGAGCTGCTCCACTGCCAGAACCTTGTCTTGGCTACAGGGTGCTCAGTAGAGGGGTTTGCATGCAGTTATCTGCCGAGGCTCTGCGAGCATGATGGGCTGCCTCCCTGCGGGCCAGGGGACGGGTGTGTGTGTGAGTGTGTGTGTGTACGCTCATGTCACCCTCTTATTCTTGTACTCAGAGCAGGAATTGTGTCCCTAGTGACATGCAGTTGTGATTTCTCCTTTTGAAGCCTCGATTTGGGTCCTGCTTGACAAGCTTCTCCCTCATCCTTTATGGAAACATATGAAAGCAAATAAGCGTGATTTGGAAAACAAAAGAGTTTTTTAAAAAAGGAATCTTCAGACAGTGCTATTTTGCAACGAAAATAAATTCCAGTGACAGGCTGTAGACAAGGTAGGATGCTTTTTCCTTGATCCAGCTGGGGCCATTATCTTGGAAAAAGCCATAGGTTTTGTCTTACCTTGTAAAGAACAGTCATCACTGGTAATTTCTTCTCCTTCCCAGCGAGAGAAAAAAATCACACTGTGTTTGTGTTGGGGGGTTTCCAGGCCCCAAGAGGGGAATTTTCTCAAAACTTTCCAGGAACACACGTCTTGGGGTGGGGGTGGGGTTCAGTGAGCAGTGAGGGTGGGCAGGTTCAGACACTTTTGCTTATGTTCTGATGTCACGTGGCAACTGTCCTCTAGATTTAGGATGTAGCTGCACCAAAGTTAGTAAATGTTCTATAGAAATAGCCATTTGAGGTCCAGCGACGTAGATGGTCAGAAGAACGCTGCTTGGCTCATTTCTAGGTGGTAACTTGTGATTATTTCTGGAAGAGCTTCTGTCTTCTCTGCTGTTTAAGACCAAGGATGACAGATACACAAGTGAATGTGTTCTGGAGGTTAACACACTCCAAATATAATATAAAACACGTTCTATGCAATGTCAGATTGTATAGCTCCATGAGATACTCTATATGCTTGTTTAACCTGGAGGTGGCGATGGAGCAGGGGTAAGGTGCGCTTTGTGGCAGGAGAAATGAGACTCCTGTTGTCTGTCAGGTAACCGGAGCCTGTCTTCTGCTGTGGTTTAGGTGGTTCTTTTGGTCTGTCCTGGCACCCTTTCCTTTGTTGAATCTCCTGTGCAGTGTGGCTGTGACAGGATGTCTCGGTTGAATGTGCTGCACCTCTGCGTGGGATGTCTTGAAGGGGGCTTGCCTGGGATTGGCTCAGCTCATTGTTTTCCCTTGATTTAAGCTGCCCACAGGCTCTCAGGGCCACAGAGCCAGGCCACAGATGGTTCCCGGGGACTCATCCTAATTGTGCTTCAGAGGCTCTTGAGCAGAGTTTGGTATCTCCTCAAATCAGTTTATATGAGATGGACTTGAACTGCAGTTTATGCAGAGCCTTGTGGAAGATGAATGAACTAAGATTTGACTCCATGGACTCTGGGTTGACAGCAGGTGGGCCTCCTCTCCCCAGGTCACTGCGGAACCTGCTTGACGGTGAGATGGAGCACTCGGCCGTGCTCCGCCAAGAGGTCGACACCTTGAAACGGAAGGTGGCCGAACAGGAGGAGCGGCACGTCACAAAGATCCAGGCGTTGGCAAGGTAGGGGAGGGCAGAGGGACTGGGGGGGGAGGCTTTGTTCAAACCCCAAGCACACCTTTCATCAATACTTTTTAACTAAAAAAAAAAAGTGACCAATGGAAATAAAATTTATGCATCTGAAATTTAACTTACTACATTAAATGTTGAATAGTATGTATGCACATGGTTCAATATCCAAAAGGTACAAATGGTTAAACTCCGCCACCCCCAGCCACCTGGTTCACCCCTGGAGGTGGGCAGTGTTGCCGTCCCAGAGATGCTCTGTGCATTCCGTGAGCAGATGCATACATTCGGACGCACAAACTTTTTCTTCCTTTCACTTCCCTCCCCTCCTTCCTTTCTGCCTTGGTACAAGTGGTCACGTATCCTACACCCCACTCCCTCCACAGCTTAGAGATTGTTCTGCGCTGGGTACACGGAGCTGCCATCTTTCTAACAGCCCCCGATACCTCATTGCCCGCCTGCACCAGGATTCATTTGGCTGGCACGCCAACAGCCAGGCACCCCGGTTGTTTCTAGCCGTTCGCCTCTTCTAATAATAATAACCTTCGCATTTGTTATTTTGTCCCAATATGACTCTGCTTGCCAGAGAAATTCCTGGAAGTAGAATTGCTGGGTCAAAGCGCAGTGCCTTTCTGAGTTGGATAGAGGTCGTCAAGCTGCCCTCCAGGGAGGCTGGGCCTCACCCAGCACAGCCCTGCCCCCCGGGGCGGATCCGACTTTGGGGTCTTTGATAAAATCACAGGTGAAAGCAGCGCTGGCAGAATATTTTTCACTTGCATTCCCCTAATTCAGAGTACGGTTGAACCTCTTTTTATTTGAGCCATCTTATTGTATTTCCTTTTCTGTGACTTTGTTTATATCTTATTAATAATGAGGACTGTAAAGCAGCCGCCCCCTGCCAAGCTCCAACTCCCATAATAACATGCATTTTTACTGAATTTGTTCACACGCAAACGTATTTTTCTGTACTGTACTTAAAATCTGCAGCCTGTCACTTCTTAGGCCACCTCCCTCCACCACTGAAGCTTCATGGTCACCATTTCTATATGCCTGGATGTGGCATTTCATTGAGTTAATGCACCATTTTAAAGTCAGCATTTCTGATTGCTGGACACTTGAGTTCCAGTTTTTTCCCCCATTTTAGGTAAAATAAGCAGTTTATCAGGTCATTCTTTAAAACTACTTTAAAATTAGACCAGGAGATAAACCTGACTTGTGGATGTGCAGGGGAGCCCAGGGTTAAGTAAACCGACAGAAGCAGCATTTACCATCCTCGTGCTGTCAGCAGATGTGAGTGGCAGTAATGTAATTGCTATATACATGTAACTGAAAGTTGGCACCGTGATCCCATATTTAATTTTAATTTGAACTTTTCTTCTTTGTTCACATTTGAAAATGACATCTCAAGAGCATCACAGACCGTTAAATGACTATGATAAATACAGTCCCAGGTGCCTAACTTCGCATTTTCTCAACCGGACCCGCATTTTACCTGGCCATGCTAGGGTTCTGTGGTGTAATTGTGTTTTATGTTGTCATAAAGACTGAAGTCTGTGGAGTCTTGGGTTCTGAATCATCGAAGAAAGACAGACTTCTGTCGCCTGTCATTTTTATTGTGTTAGGAGCCAGCTCAGCCTTGAGTCCCTGCTCCATTGCTTGCAAATTGTGCGTTTTGGGTGAACTGCTTCACTGCCACAAGCATGTGCTTCCTCGTTTATGAAACGGAGAGGATGATCTTATCCCCCTGCGCGGGCCCAATGAGGAGGAGTGTGTGTGAAAGTACATAAGGCGCTGGGCAGCGATGTGCTATTGGAGTGTGTTTTACAGTAAATGTATTTTGAGTATATGATAATTTTTGGGTAAATTTTATTTAGCCCATGAATGGAATAGAAAAAAATAACTTCTTAACTGAGCAGGTTTGTAATCTGAAGCCTCCCCATTTAAGCAGTGGGTAGCTGAGCTTTTAAGGTGCCTGAAAGTTTGCAGTTTGCAGGTAGAAGGAACATGTATAAAGCAGGCAGACACTTCAGAAGGAGAAAACAGGAAGAAAGCAAATGGAGCAGTGGGATGTGTAAGTTTTGAAAAACTCAACTGCTGACGTGTTGCAGACAGACTTGACCTCTGCCAACTGTCAGAACTTTCTCCGGGCTTCTGGCTGCGGGAGGAGCAGCTGTCAGTGTTGTCAGGTGGTGGACCCACTTGGTCAGTTGTGGCTTGGGGGCTGGGGAGTGCTGTCACCGAAGGGACACAGGCAGGATGTGCAGGGTCACAGGCTGGAGGCGAGGCCCACATGCGTGCACCAGGGCTGCTCTGTTTTAGGTCCCCATGTGTCCAAGTGGCAGGTTTCATAATGTGGGTGGTTTAGCCTAGTGGTTGGTGGCATGGATTCTGACGTTGGATCCTGCGGGTTCGATCATGGCTCTGCTGCTTAGTAGCTGTGGGACCTCGAGCAGGTTACTTAACTTCTCTGTCTCTGTTTCCTTGGCTATGAAATGAGGATAAGAGAAGTCTCCACCTCGTAGAGTGGTTAAATGATAAAAGGACGGACCATATGTCGGCTCCATGAATGTGCTTCATAAATGCTCAAAAATGTTAACTATCATTTTTCTCTAGTATAATAATTATATTACTAAGAAACCTTGCCTAATCAATAGTTGTATTTTAACGTCAGTGGTGCAGAAAGAGTTAAGAATTAGGCTATTTCCGACTCAAGAAAGTGAAATTATTTCTGCCGTGAGTATGCTAATGCTGAGAAGCGTGTTTGGGTGTATGTGGGGCTTACTGGCTCTGAGTGTAGAATTGTAAAAATGGGAACATCCCTGAGCAAACCTAGCGTTTTAGTACACATTCATTTTGCTCAAAATTAATGGCTTTCCTTTTGTGCTATCATGGCTCAACAAAGAGCAAGGTCATATAACCAGCCCAGTGCCTTTGTGGCGCCAAGCAGCTGCTCCTTGCTGGGCGGAGGCATTGTAATCAGTTGCTGTTCAGGGTCGGTAAGTCTCATTCCCTGAATAATTGATTGCTTTATTTCCTGTGGAATTAAGAATACTCAAGCTAAACAGCAAGGTCCTATGGTATAAGCACAGGGAACTATATTCAATATCCTGTGATAAACAGGCTATGAAATGGAAAAGAATATGAAAAAGAATATATATATATATGTATGTATAACTGAATCACTTTGCGGTTTAGCAGAAACTAACACAACATTGTAAGTCAACTATATATACTTCAATTAAAAAAAAAAAAAAAGAAAGCTCAAGCTATGAGACAGGTGTTAGCAGAAAGAAAACACACATTTACCTGACCAGAAGTACCTTTGAGGGAAGCAAGTGGACAGGGTTGTGGGCTTATTGCAGGGACATTTTCTGCTTCTGCTCTTTGTATTATTTACCCCTGGCTGTGTAACAAATTATCTCCAAACTTGACATCTTAAAACAGTGAACGTTGAGGATCCTCTACAGTTTCTGTGAGTGAAGAATGTGTGAATAGTGCAGAGTTTCTCATAAGGTTGCGGTCAAGCTGTTGGCCAGAGCTGCGGTCATCTGAAGGCTTGAGTGGGGCTGGTGGGTCCACTTTCCGGCTCCCTCACATGGCTCTTGGCAGGAGGCCTCAGTTTCCTGCCATGTGGGCCGCTCTACAGGGCTGCTCACAGCCTAGCGGCTGGCTTTCCAAAGTGAGTAACCCAAGAGCAAGGGAACACACCCAACATGGAAGCCACCACAGTGGCTTTTGTATCCAATCTCAGAAATGACACATGATCACATCTGCTATATTCTGTTGCCACACAGCTCAACCTGGTTCAATGTGGGAGGGGTCTACACATGGATGGAATACCAAGAAGCAGGGGTCATTGGGGGCCACCTTGGAGACTGCCTATCACACCCACCCTGGGACAAACACTACCCCAGTCTTCCTTGGCTGGCTTATCCTTCTCCCCATTCTGTCCCTGTGGTTTGGCAGGAATGACCCCACCACTGCCCGACCTGAGCTCCAGAGCAGGACGGATGATGCCGGCCTGGTCAGTCAGCTTGTTCCATCCCTTGGCCACCATGATTGGGTCACAGGATGGCGTGTGGCCAAGCTGATCTGGTAAGAGCCAATTCTAGCATTCTTGGGAGGATATGATGGAAGCCAGGGGTTGCTGGCAGCTGTCCTTGCTGCCGTGCGGGAAGATCCTGACCCCACATGGTGACAACACACTGGTGGAGGGAGGGAGGAACCAACAGGTCCTAATGATACTGTTTGAGCTCCTGGATCCCGTCCTCCCTGAATCTGCTTTTCCTCTGGACTTGTCAGTTATGTGAGCCAATAAATTCCTTTTGTTACTTGAGCCAGGTTGTGACTGGTCTTCTCTCTGTTGCAGTCCTGAGTCCTGACTAACCAGGCTGCCTTGTGTGGTTATTAGGGGATCAGAGCGAGTTGTTCTCGCTGTGCATGAGTAAAACCGCTCCCTCAGTTACCAACTTGCCAGGGCCGTGATGCAGCCTCCTCGTTGTGATTACCGAGGAGGTGAGGAAGGTGTCTCGAGGAGAACCCGCTGGATCATTCCACAGAGCACTGCTCAGGGCCTCTCCTGCCTGTGTCTCATGTCGGAACCAGCCTTCCGAGCGCCCTTTTGTCACGGCTTTTCTCCTCCTGAGGCGTTCTACTAGGTGTGTGACTGGGGTCATTCCCTCCCCCTTCTGAGACTCTGGTTCTTCCTCTTTAAAAGTTTGAGGGGTTAGTGGGTGTGGGGCCCTGTCCACACCTCATGTGCAGAGACGTTAAGCAAGATGCTGTGCGTGTGTCTTGGTCACTGCTGGTGTGGAAGGGCTATGTCTCATCCCCAGCAGGGGGAGCAGCACAGACTCCTGGCTCTGCCACTCACTAATTTCTCAAATCTCCGGTTACAACCGGGGCATAATAATCTTAACTAATATTCATGCTTTTGATGGCAGAAACCCAAACCAAATTAGCTCGGGTCCGCAGGGGAATTTTGTGTTGCTGGAACTGGTCCCTGGACCTGGGTGCTCCCGTGAGGTCCGTGCTCTTCCCCCCTGCTCTTGGCTCCGTGTTAATGTCGGTCTTAGTGCCTCTGCACTCAGCAGCAAAGATGACCTGTGTGACACCAAGCCCCCTGCAGGATCCAGAGAGAAGAGACTCTTTCTCCAATGTCCATATGTAACATTTCAGGAAGACTCTTCCTTGGGCGTGTCGTGGCCAGGAGTGAGCAGAGGCCATGACTGACAGCCTTGCCAGGTCCCCAGGGCAGGTGGCGGGCAGATGAATCCTGTCTGTTATGCTTCCTCATAGGATCGTGGGGAAGATGACACGAGCTTATGCTCCTAAAGCACTCAGCGCAGCTCGAAAATTATCATAAGTGCTCAGTGGGCGTTCCCTGATTTCTTCTTCCTAGCTGCTGCCTTGGCCAGGCATGGCGAGGGATGCTGAGGCTTGGCCAGAATCTCGTGGGTCCTTCACTTGACCCATTTTCCCCTGCAACGAGCATCTTGGAGCCTTTGACTACTGGACTTCATTTACCTTCAGGCCCTCCTGGTGTTATTTTTCCAGCCCTGCTGGACCAGCATGTGTCCCTTTGTTTATTTGTCCCTGTTGGGCTGCCGAGCAGTGATCTGATGTGACAGCGTTCTGCATGTGAGACAGAACTGGTCTGCACGATCTGTAAGTGAGGCTGGACCAAGGACCTTGGGAGCCCTGCTCATACCACTCCATCCAGCCCCCTGGGAGGCCTTTATTGGCTTTCTATGAAGGTTTTAAATCTCTGTTTCTGCCCTAAGGCTCAGTCTCTTGTCTTTTTTTTTTTTAATTATTGGAGAAAGATGAAGACTGCTTTTTATGAAAAAGAACAATAAACATCTTGTGTCCATCTAAAGACATTGATTATGTTTTTAATCACAAGAGGCAAATGGTCAAAGTTGAGAAAGTCAAACATGGAGGATACTGGCTTGAATTCTGAGCCTGTCATGGGTTAGGGATGGCATTTGGAACCAAGAGTTGGTTCTTTTCATCGCCAACTCCCAGTTGGAATACATTCTGTGACAGGGAAAGCCAATAGTAGGTTTCATCCTGTTGCCAACTCTGGGAGTGGCTGACTGGGGTTTTGGGTTGAGAAGGATTCTGGGGTCTCATCTGGGCTCAACAGGAGGGAGTGCTGAATTGGTGACGTCTGTCATGGACAAGAATTTGCCATCCCTACACTAGTGCTGGTGGAGCAGTGGCAACTGCTGGGATAAAGTCCCAAAGCCAAGAGGGCAGAGTCATACATGAGACTGAAAAAGGAAGAATTTGTCATTCTTTTATGATGTCCCATTGTTCAATTCTGTCTCATGAAAGAAACATGCTCTGGAGGACTGTTTCAAACCCATTACGTAAAACAAAGCAAAACTGCAGCCAGGGTGAGTAGAGATCAGAAATAAGGTCCAATTTTTGTCTATATGTATTTCAAAAAATTAGCACTTGGTTTGTTGTCTGATTCTAAAAGCCCATGGTTGAGAACTGAGAGTTGGGAAGGCGACTGAGAGTGGGGTTCTTTCACGAGAAGAAGGGTTGCTATAGTGGACATTGTATTGTTTCCTGAAAAGCCCTCCCCTACATTTTTCCCACACTGGAGAATCATCCATGGCTTGGTTTTTCAATTTTTTTCCTCTTGGTTGGTGGTAGGGGTTGAACTCTCCCAAACACCAAGGGTCAGCCCTGATTTGTCTAATCTGGTCAAGATAATTCCATCTCCTTTCTGAAATGATTGGTTCAGGTAACCATGGCTTGACCCAGCTAGGTGTGGTGATTGAACTTGGTTCAGGAAATGGGCACGTGATCTAATTCTGGAGATGTGGTTGAGGTTTGCTAGGGCTTTGGAAGAAGGTGGTCCCTTGGTTGTTGGATGGCTGGAGTGGCTCCCTTTAGAACATGTGCTGTGAGGGTGTAGAGGCTGTAACTGCTGTAGCCATTTTACCAACACGAGGGAGACAGCCTGAGGGTGAAGCTTATGCTACAGCTTGGAATGGAGAGGAGGGGTGAGAGAACTGGTTCTTCCTTATAGTATCAAAGGGCTGTTAGATCAACCTCCCCTGGAAGCCAGATTTTCCCCTTGTATTGGCCAGTAAATCCCCTTTGCTAGTTAAGCCATTTTGATTCAGGTTTTCTGCTTCTTGCTTCATCAGGAACACTCACCGACACAGAAGGCTTTGTCCACCATCTCCTGCCCCACCACTGGCTAGGTCACATCCCTCTGTGGCTGTCCTTCCATGGGAACCAGTGTCCTGCTATAGTTGTATTAGTGTCAGTTGTGTGTCTGTATTGTGTTTGCTTTTAGGCTGTAAGCTCCACGAGGTCAAGGACCATATGCCTCTGTGCTTTACCTTGTTTGTCTTCCTTGTCTCTGGCATCACACCTGGCACACAGTAGGTGCTCTGTAATAGTGGTTAAATGAGGGAGGGCAGGGACCATGGGACCAGTGACAGCGCCACTTGGTCCGAGTCTCACTGAGGAACGTCAGCTCTTTGGTCACCTGACGGCTCTCCTCCTGTTAGTGCCTTCCCTCAGCACAGAACTGTCACACTGAGCTTAGCTTCAGATCTGTCGATGGTTGTCATTTGCCCCATGGTGATGTTCTGGTCAAGCTTGGTGACTTGTGGCTTTCTGGAAACCCCTCAGCCATCTACTTAAATTTTTTCGATTAAGATAGGTAGGTAGTGTGAGATCTCTCAGTATGAAGTGATGGAAACCCGCTGAAAACTGGTGCTGTTGATTGGCTTGTATAACTGAAAATTTCGGAGAAGAGCTAGCTCTCCGCCCAGCTGGACCCAGGGCCTTGGGGGGGGCGGTGCCTGCGGGACCTGCTTCCTTCCGTGTCTCCCCTTTCTTTCCTTTGCTCACAGCTTCATTCTCAGGCCTGCTCTTCTCTCGTGGTGACAAGAGGGCCCCCCGGCAGCACTAGGCATAAATCCCGTCGGCTTGGCACCCAGTGGAAGGAGAGCATGTCTTCCCGAAAGCTGGGGAGAAAGTCCCGGGATTCACTCTCAGTTCCCCAGCGGGATGTGTTACTTTTGCTGCCGGGCCTGGGTCACGTGCCCACTGGAGCCAGGAGGCGGCTCGCTTTTCCTCACCTAGCCACGTGGAGCAAGAACAAGAGACAGAGGCGTTTCCTCAAGAGGACAGTCGGGGAGCGTGTCCCATCAGGTGGGGGTGGGTGGTGGGGAGGCAGAGCGTGGGCAACCCCTGCGGTGGGCGCAGCTCCTCGTCACATTTACAGACTGTAGGTTTCCTGAAGTAGAGATTGTCGTTCTTGAGCCAGCCCTCCCGTGAGTGATGGTGAAATCTGGGCTTCAGGTCATCCCAGCGTCTCTGCGTGTCTTTCCTTGGTGGGATGTTTACGTCTGATATAATTTGGCCTCGTTAGCAAGCACCTAGTCCAGCCACTTTGGCATGGTTAGACATATAGTTCTCAATTTTAGCCCAGTATCCCTTAAAAAAAAAAACCAACTCCTTTACTATCCTGAAATGAAGTTCATAGCTAACATACCCTACCTGCGCAAATAATGTAAAAAATCAGTATAACATGCTAACTCTAATATGAAGGAGAAATAATAGGAAAGTAATTTATAATATTAATACAAAGTAGATTACAATATATATTGGCTGGGCATGAGCTTTGCTAGAAAATCATGATGCAGTTAAGTGCTCATACCTACTTAAAATGCATAAGTTTGGATTTAAAGGCAGCAAGATCAGAAGTCACTCTTTATTTTTATTTTTTTTTGTATTTTTGTATTTTTTATTTTTTTTAAACATCTTTATTGGGGTATAATTGCTTTACAATGGTGTGTTAGTTTCTGCTTTATAACAAAGTGAATCAGCTATACATATACATATGTTCCCATATGTCTTCCCTCTTGCGTCTCCCTCCCTCCCACTCTCCCCATCCCACCCCTCCAGGCTGTCACAAAGCACCGAGCTAATATCCCTGTGCCTTGCGGCTGCTTCCCCCCAGCTATCTACCTTACTACGTTTGTTAGTGTGTATATGTCCATGACTCTCTCTCGCCCTGTCAAAACTCACCCTTCCCCCTCCCCATATCCTCAAGTTCGTTCTCCAGTAGGTCTGCGTCTTTATTCCTGTCTTACCCCTAGGTTAGAAGTCACTCTTTAGAAGAAGTACAGAAAATGAAAGAGCAGAGCATGGTGGACCCCAGGGTAAAAACTGGTTTATTCAGTGCATAGTTAATGAATTCAAGGACAGGCACAGATTACAAACAAGCTTTTCACCCACGTAATGGGCCATCAGGACCATTGAAAGCATGGCAGGATGTAGTTTGCTCTTGGTTGTGTGCAACTGTCTTGTCTTTCAGGACAGTTCGTAGCCTTAGTTCTCCCAGTGCTGGTAGCACCTTATCGTGGTGACCGAAAGCATCTCGACACTCTGGCCTCGCTTAGGCTTCGCTATGCTTTATAGTCAGCCGGGGAGCTTTACAACTGTGTCCACTCCCAGTGAGAATCACCGCTTTAGCCCGTGCTGCAGCGTTCTCATCTTCAAGTTTGTAAACGTACCTTCAGAATTGTGTGTTCAAGAGCCTTGTGGTCCATGTTCACGTGGCCACTCTTTTAGAATCCTTGTCCGGGGACCGAACCCTGACCACACGGAATTATCCGTTGAGCTCCTGGTGTCCTGGCCCACCCTGCCCCTCCTGTCCTTCACTTTTCCTTGGGTACGAAGCGGCCTTCCCCAAGGTTGCTGGCGCTCTCGCTCTGCTGAGTCTCACTAGCTGAGTGAGTTGTGCTCTTCGTCATTCTCCCGCACGTCCTTGTCAGCAGCTGACAGGTCCTTGGTGACTCACACCAGAGCAGCCAAGGAGAGCGGAGTGCGTGGGGGCGGGACTGGCGTGTGGGGACAGGGGTGAGGGCAAGACGCGCCTGTCAGGGCAGGAGACACCATGGCACAGGAGGAGGAGCTGGTTTCCTGAGGTTTAATGCTGCCCGGATCCAGGGAAAGATGGTTGGTTAGTTAATACTCATTTGTTCATTGGTTGATTCACTCATCAAACACCTATTCTGTGTGAAGCTGGATCAGTCAGAGAAACCAGAGACAGCTGACTAACCTCTAGGTGCTGAAAATCAGGGGAGGACTATATAAACACAGACTTTAACCTTTTGGCCAGTAATTCCCTGTGCTCCAGTTGAGGTGGCCATTCTTGGAAGGAAGTACGGGGCAAGCCTGGACTTGAGTCCAGCTTCTGAAGGCCGGGACTAGAGTAAGGTGGGTGAGGCCCCTAGGGTGCAAAAAAAGGGAGGCGCTCGCTCTGAGGGCCCTGCGAGTGCTCCTTCCACTTCCAAATGTGTGATCTCAGCTGGTCATTTCACCCCGATGCTTCTCATCTAGAAAACTGCGACATAGTAGTCTCTCCCTTCCAGGTACTATCAATACACAAAAGATAACGCACGAGAAGAGCTACGCACAGCGAGCACCCTTCATAAGTACTTAGTAAAAGGCAGCTGTGACTGTTATTACCGGTTTTGCACAAGTAAATTATCCCTCCATTCAAGGCTGCAAAGAGCCACTTTCGGGAGTTAATCTAGCCCGCCGTTGCTCGGATGTAACTAACTAATAAAGAATTCTCTGAGGAGCTAAATGCCTTATTTAGACTTGGCTGTAGATACATTGCAGTCACCAGGGGAGCTTTTTTTTTTTTTTTTTGCGTTACGCGGGCCTCTCACTGCTGTGGCCTCTCCCGTTGCGGAGCACAGGCTCCCGACGCGCAGGCTCAGCGGCCATGGCTCACGGGCCCAGCCGCTCTGCAGCATGTGGGATCTTCCCGGACTGGGGCACGAACCCGTGTCCCCTGCATCGGCAGGCGGACTCTCAATCACTGCACCACCAGGGAAGCCCACCAGGGGAGCTTTAAAAAAATTTTTTTTTATTATTTATTTTTGGCTGCGTTGGGTCTTTGTTGCTGCGCACGGGCTTTCTCTAGTTGTGGCGAGTGGGGGCTCCTCTTTGTTGCGGTGCGCGGGCTTCTCATTGCTGTGGCTTCTCTTGTTGCGGAGCACGGGCTCTAGGCACGTGGGATTCAGTAGTTGTGGCACGTGGACTCAGTAGTTGTGGCTCGCGGGCTCTAGAGTGCAGGCTCAGTAGTTGTGGCGCACGGGCTTAGTTGCTCCGCGGCATGTGAGATCCTCCCAGACCAGGGCTCGAAGCATGTCCCCTGCATTGGCAGGCAGATTCTTAATCAGTGCGCCACCAGGGAAGTCCCAGGGGAGCTTTTAAAACTGCTATGACCAGGCCGCTGTCCAGACCAATTACATCAGAATCTCTGGAGGCAAGACCCAGACTGCTCAGGTGCAGCCAAAGTTGACAGCCCGTGGCTCAGAGCAGTGCGTCTCAAACCGTAACGCGTCCACCAGGCACCTGTGGGTCATGGTGGACCTCGGACTCCTATTCCGCAGGCCTGGGCGGGGCCTGAGAGCGAGTATTTGTAACAAGCTCCCGGGTGGTGCTGATGCTGCCCGAGGCCTCACGCCGCTATGAGTGTCCAGGGCTCACACAGATGCTGGTGATGATCTGAAAGGGGAATTTCAGTGGTTCGAAACCCCTGGGCTCTTAGAACGATGTGAAGGCACTTGTGATTTTTTAAAAATCTCAGAACAAAGTTTGGAGTTAGTTTTTGTTTGTTGGCTTGTTTGAAGAAGGCAAAGCATGCTATGGTCCACTATAAGAATTAGCACTATTAACATTTG
The DNA here is from genome assembly GCF_003031525.2 of Neophocaena asiaeorientalis asiaeorientalis. Taxonomy (NCBI): domain Eukaryota; kingdom Metazoa; phylum Chordata; class Mammalia; order Artiodactyla; family Phocoenidae; genus Neophocaena; species Neophocaena asiaeorientalis. The sequence continues at coordinate 13,542,535 of NW_020173198.1, read as the reverse complement.
TCATTTTTGCTTTTCATTTTATTTTTAACTGAACTATAAACAGCATGCAGGCTTGCTTTTTGTGGGTTTTGGAGGATCTGCATGTGGGCTTTTAACACGAGCCCATCATTCTGCAGCTTGCCTTGCTTGCCCACCATCAGGTTGAATGCTTTTTGGTTAAGATGCCCACAAGGGGGATTCTGGGATGGAATTCAGTCATGACTGGCCAGTGTGAGATTTCTTGAGAACGCTCTTGTTTCTGTGCTTAGAAAAATTACTTTTGGGACTTCCCTGGTGGTGCAGTGGTTAAGAACCCACCTGCCAATGCAGGGGACACGGGTTTGATCCCTGGTCCGGGAAGATCCCACCTGCTGTGGAGCAACTAAGCCCGTGCGCCACAACTACTGAGCCTGCGCTCTAGAGCCCGCGAGCCACAGCTACTGAAGCCCACGTGCCTAGAGCCGTGGTCGGAAACAAGAGAAGCCACCGCAATGAGAAGCCCGTGCATGGCAACAGAGACCCAATGCAGCCAAAAATAAATACATTAATTAATTTAAAAAATGTTGGAAAAGATAACTTTAAAAAAAGTTACGTTTAAGTTGTAAAAGCAACATAACAACTTGAAATGAAAAAAGAGAGTCCCAAATCTCACGACCCTAGCATGACAGTTATTTCTTAGTTCATTTAAGTACAATTTTTACATAGTTATACCACCATTAGTGTGTCCATGCAATTTTTTTTTTATGGAAGTATAGTTGATTTACAGTGTTGTGTTAGTTTCTGGTGTACAGTAAAGTGATAAATTTTATGTATGCACATATATATATATATACACACACACGTATATATATATTCTTTTTCAGATTCTTTTCCATTATACCTTATAACAAGATATTGAATGTAGTAGGACCTTGTTATTTATCTATTTTATATGTAGTGGTGTGTATCTGTTAATCCCAAGCTCCTAGTTTATCACCCCCCCCCCCACAGCTTCCACTTTCCCCTTTGGTAGCCGTAAGTTTGTTTTCTATGTCTGTGAGTCTGTTTCTGTTTCATAAATAAGTTCATTCACGCCTTATTTAATTTAATTAATTTATTTTGGGGCACATCGTGCAGCATGCGGGATCTTAGTTCTCTGACCAGGGATTGAACCTGTGCCCCCTGCAGTGGAAGCGTGGAGTCTTAACCACTGGACTGCCAGGGAAGTCCCTCTGTCATATTTCAGATTCCACATAGAAGTGATATCATATGATATTTGTCTTTCTCTGTCTGACTCACTTCACTTAGTATGATAATCTCTAGGTCCATCCATGTTGCTGCAAATGGCATTATTTCCTTCTTTTCTTATGACTGAGTAATATTCCACTGTGTATATACCACATCGTTATCCATTCATCTGTCGATGGACACTTAGGTTGCTTCCATGTCTTGACTGTTGTAAATAGTGCTGCAGTGAACATTAGGATGCATGTATCTTTTCAAATTAGAGTTTTCTTCAGATATATGCCCAGGAGTGGGATTACTGGATCATATGGTAGCTCTATTTTTAGTTTTTTAAGGAACCTCCATACTGTTTTCCATAGTGGCTACACCAGTTTACATCCCCACCAACAGTGTAGGAGGGTTTATACAGGCAATTTTTATTTTGTTTATAATATTTTCTTGTGTTTCCCTGTAGACTTCAAACTATGTTTAAGTAGAGATTTTTACCCCTAGAATATAAAAGAAATGCACAAATTACGATCCTTAAGTCTGGGAAGAACAGAAGAGTTTAAAGAAGAAAACCACTTGGACACAATTACTGTTAATGTGTTTTATTCCAGTTTATTTTATGTGTACATTCACTTTACATAATTCAGATCATTCTGAATCCATAAGTTGATGGTCTGCTTTGAAAACCAGTAAAATATAAGTAAATGTAAGTAGAATATCCTCATGCTGTTCGCTTATGTGGACGTTACTGTTGATGGCCGTGTAGAATTACATGTTGGGTTATGTCCTTGTTTCTCACACCATTTCCTTTTCTAACCATTTCCCCCCTTCCCCTCTTTTTAGAGTTAGTATTTTCATGAACATAATTTTTTTGTCCAGTCCTTCTTTTATTTAAAAAAAAAAATCTTGAGCTGGATTTCTAGAAGTGGAATTCTCATTTTAGAAAGTATGAGTATCTGTAAAGACTCTTATTTTTTTTTATAGTAATCTTTTATTTATTTATTTATTTTTATACTTTTATCTTTGGCTGTGTTGGGTCTTCGTTTCTGTGCGAGGGCTTTCTCTAGTTGCTGCAAGCGCGGGCCACTCTTCATCGCGGTGCGCGGGCCTCTTCACTATCGCGGCCTCTCTCGTTGCGGAGCACAGGCTCCAGATGCGCAGACTCAGCAGTCGTGGCTCACGGGCCCAGTTGCTCTGCGGCACGTGGGATCTTCCCAGACCAGGGCTGCATTAGCAGGCAGATTCTCAACCACTGCGCCACCAGGGAAGCCCTGTAAAGACTCTTGATTCCTATTGCCAAAATCCTTTCCAAGAAGAGGCGACTTGATCCCCCCTCCCCCATCTGCCTGTGGAGGGCCTGCTTCCTTGGCATTTTTAATGGCTGTGTAGCACACCGCAGTTTACTTCACAGTTTTCACGTGGGTTAGTGTTTAGGCTGCTTCTAGTTTTCTGAGATTGTAGATAAAGGCTAGGATGATATCCCCTTGTCTGTAGCTCATTCTGCCTCTGTCAGTTTCTTTCCTCAGGCTGTATTCCAGGACTGAGGTCATGGGGCAAAGGATAGGAAGGCTTTAATGGCACAAGTCATGTGGTTCTGGCTCCAGGGTGAGGCAGGAGGACCCACCCACTAGAGCTTTAGCTGGTTCCATCATCATTCATCACCACTTGGCTTCTGCTTTTGTGGCTGTGGAAGGTGCAGGTATCCTTGGCATGAGTGATTTCCCAGCTGATTTTTCTTTTGGGAGCAGAGCTGCGGGAATCCCTCACAGGCCAGAGAATGGAAATGCCAAATGCATTCATGTCTGAACTTAGAACCATGAACGCTGGAGAGCCGTATACATTCCTTCGTGACCCTTTCAAAAGTTTGTGACCTGTGTCAGTTTCCTAGATACTTTTTCCAAATGAAAATGATGGGCAGGAACAGACAGAGGAATAGGAGCCCTGTACCATCTCTTAAAGCAATCGCGCACAAGGGAGAAAGCCACGTGCTTGTTTATTTTCTCTAATGCTTCTTGAATCCAATCAAAGACTCAGGTTTTGTTGATGAACTAAAATTTTTAGGGAGTAAGCAGCAAGGTATATTTGCACGCACATCTGCATTTTGAAGCACGTGCCACCGTGGAATGGTTCAGCGTCAGAGCCGTTAGTAGTCGGCGCCAGATGTTCCCCATAAAATGTGCACCAGACACGGAATTGGGTGGTTCATCAAGATGCGAAAAACAGGCAGCTGTTAAGGGAAAAGGGAGGTGGTTGTGTCTGAAATGTTTCTTTAGCCCATCACTTTTCCCCATCAAAGCACAGAAGCAGGAGGAGATAAAAAATTACCCAAACCAATCAATGTGATAGAACTCTCATTAAAAGGTTATGATAATTGTCTGCTGGGGAGGGAAACGTGTTTGCCATTCATCAATGCTCCATTTGCTGTCTTTTTTTTTTTTTTCAATATGTGGGCCTCTCACTGCTGTGGCCTCTCCCGTTGCGGAGCACAGGCTCCGGACGCGCAGGCTCAGCGGCCATGGCTCACGGGCCTAGCCGCTCCGCGGCACGTGGGATCCTCCCGGACCGGGGCACAAACCTGCGTCCCATGCATTGGCAGGTGGACTCTCAACCACTGTGCCACCAGGGAAGCCCCTATTTGCTGTCTTTTCTAATGAGAGGTAGGTAGAAAAGTCTAGAGGAGTAAACACAAATAACAGAATGGCTTTGAGGGATAACAGAAGAGCCCAGGAAAGGAGACCAATGGCGGGAGAGATGATACTAACAAGCAGACGTCGGTGTTCGTGTTACTTGAGAGAAATAGTTGAAATTAAACAGCTGGACCTCACTCATCCCAGGAGCTGGGGCCCTTTGCTCAGTTTAACGCCCTGGCTTCTTCCTCTTTGCCTTGGAAGAGGCAGAGTTGGTAAGCTGGTTCTCCGTAGAAAATAATTTTTCAAACCTTGCCTTTCCGGTACGATTCACAAGGTGGCAATTTCCATGTCACTGAACATGAAGTCTGGGTCTTAAATATAGCCAGCATGTGAATGCCCTGCAGGCGGTGACAGTGGCAATGACATCACTGCTAAGCAACTTCTTGTTATTTTGGAGCCGGGGAGGGGAGCAGCAGGAAGCTCAGTGGAGGGGAGATATTCTTGGCAGCAGCAGTAATGCACTTTAAAGAGAGACAACTGTCAAGTCTAGTGGCTTTGGAAGTTTGCAAAGTTTATTTGTTCCGCGAGCAAACAAAAGTTCACCGAGTTCGTCCCGGGTGCCAGACGCAGACAAGGCACAGACACAGACATGTGAGATGCTCACCTACCATCACACGGCTCACGCCAAACAGCCATCACAAAGATGTTTTATTTTAAGCAGAACTGTTTCTTCAAATGCAGTCTTTCTTGGGAGCTCCAAATGTAACCTTGCTGAGAGCTGAGCTGCAGGGTTGGAGCGGAGGGCGGGGGTCCTGGAACACCACCTGCTGAACTACTAAACCCCCATGTGAGCCACACCGAAAAGGCAATTTACAAACGATCAGCTAGTGTGGAACAGGTTTTCCTTTGAGTTCGTTTCTCTCGTTTCTGGTAACGTGGAATAAGGGCTGAACTAAACCCGCAGATGGTCCCTGCAGCTCTTCTCCATCTTGTGAGGCTGTTTTGTTTCTCAAGGTGGTTTCGCTAGGAGTGGAGTTAACTGTGTCTTATGAAATACTCTTGTTTTCCTCCTCATTCAGTCATTGGTCTGTCAAATCTCATAGTGCAATCTCTCCCCTTCCCCTCATTCTTTTTTCTTTCTTTTGTTTTTTTTTTGTAGCATTTATCATCTTCTGATACGTTACTTATTACAGTCAGGTGTTACTGCATTTTTCTCTTACTCTGTAGGCCTTGTGGGGGCAGGGAGCTTTGTCCCATCTGTTCACAGATGGATCTATCTTGGGGGCCTGTGCAATGCCTGGCACATAATAGAGCTCAGAAATTTGTCAGATGAACAAATGAGTATTTGTCAATTACTTCTCTGTTGTTGCTCTGCTGTGTTTCTGGCTTAAGTTTCCACGGTTCTTTATGGTCTAAGATGGCTGCTAGAGCGCTAGCCATTACATCTACATTCTCAGCAGCAGGAAGGGTGAAGCAGGGGAAGGGTGAAAAGAGTGTGTGCCAACTGCTTTTAAGGAGGTTACACGCAAGTCACTCAATATAGTTTCTCCTACATTTCAGTGGCCTGTACTTATTCTGTTAGGGATGCTGAGAAACGTGTTTTTGTTTTTGAATAGGATACATTGTCACCCTAAACAAAACAGAAGAAGGGAAGAACAGGTATTTTGGAAGGTGCATAACGGTCTGTGTTCAGTGCCTTGCACACTATAAGCTCTCACAGAACTAAACTAAACATAGAAAACCCCACTTCTGTTGTTACATAGAGTGACGAGGTAGCTTAAGTTCTGTTCTGTGGTCATCAGTATATCAGATTGACCCCGTGGTGATTAACAAAACAGCTTTTGAGTCAGAAGGACCTTGGCTCAAATCCCTGTATGAGGTGTGTGACCTTTGACAAGTTACTTTAGCTCTCTGAGCCTCAATTTAAAAAAATCTATAAGATGGGGATAATATAGAACTTCCTCAAGGGTGACAGAGAGGATTAAGTGATATAATGCAGGTAAAGAAACGTGGCCTAGTGTCTGAAGCCTGGAAAGTTAATAAATGGAGGTTGTTATATGTCATCCCAAGACTTTTATCACTGTCCTCAGTCAAGTGTGTTTTCTAGATGTCATCCACAGATGACAAAGACATGATCTCTGTGTTCCAGAAGCTCACAGAAGGGCATTCCAGGAAGAGAGAACCGTTTGTGCAAAGGGAGAGAAGCAGGAAGCAGGAGGACATACTGAGAAAGCTTCAGGTAGCTGCAGCGCAGCATCCTGGAGTCTGGGGTACATGTGGGGAATGACTAAGGAAGGGTCTTGAAAGGCAACCTGGGGACAGAGTCCAAAGGTCCCAGTGAAGCGTTTGGTCAGTGGGGAACTAAGGAAGGCCTTTAAGGAGGAGGGTAATGCATCAGATCTGTTCTGTGGACAGTTCCCCCTCCTGGGCTCCACAGAGAAGTGGATGGAAGAAGGCCAGCCTTGGAGGGGAGAGTCTGGGCTCCAGGTGCTTTGAGCCATTCAAGCAAGAGACGATGCTGGTCACATCTAAGCAGGGCCAGCAATTCCAGAGAGAAGATGTGGCGGGTGAGACAGAGGGTAGAATCAGCACTGGCTAGTGTGATGCTAGTTGTCCCTTTCTTGGGTTAGAGTCTGTTTTCCCAGTCGACTTTGTTACGTGGAGGTGAAGGGAGGATAAACAGGATGTAAATGAAGTACTTCACATGCCCAGCGTAGCTTCTCGAGGTAGAAGACTAGATCCAAGCCAGGTCCTTGCTGGCACCAATATTTTTACTGCAGACATTTACTTCATTCCTGAACCTGTACATCTTTGTTAACCTGAAGCCATTAAGTGGCAAGTCTTTTGAAGAGTGAGTCAGCATTGCAACTTTAAAAACCTGCATCCGGTGCCCAGGAACGACCGCTAATGAGCTAATTATTGCCCATCAATCACGTCTTGAGATCGTGTGTGCAAACCTGCATCCCTTTGTGATTACCACGGTCACAGGGTCAGCTGGCCCCAAGCTTTCGAGAAGGAGGTTGTCCCTGGGCCACCAGTTGGGGTCAGACTGTGATTTTGGTTCATTTGTGCAGATTGGGGCTAATTTGTTTTGGCTGCTTTATCTGAAATAGAAATTGCTCAGCAGAGACAAGAGACGTGGTCATTTAACAAACAGATGTGCTGGGATGGGGAGCATGAGGTGGGATGTGACCTGGGTTTTCCTCCAGGTTCATTGCTGAGGGGAATATGACCTTGGCTTTGAGAGGACCTTAACCAGGCCAAGATGCCTTTTACCCCTCTGCCACATGGCCATAGAGTGAAACTTTTAATAACGGATTGCTTATGTTGCTTATTTAACATTTTTTAAGGCATCTTTCACATACATACTAAAGTAGACGGAAGAGTATAACAAACCCCCATGCACCCATCACCCAGCCTTTGCACTTATCCACATTTTGTCACTTTTGTTTCCACCCCATCCCACTGTCTGCTTTGTTTTTTGCTAGAGTACTTCAAAGCAAATCCTAGATATTATGTCACCAGTAAATGATTCATTACATAGGAGTCTCTAACAGATACGGATTTAAAAGCATAACCACATAGAACGCTATTATCACACTTACTAAAATGAGCACCAATCCCTTGGTATCATCTAGTTTGTAAGTTCAGAGGTCCTCGGGTTGTCTCAAAGTTTTACAGCAGCTTCGTCTGAATTAATTCTGAATTCACTTTCTAAAGTGTAAATCAGCTCCTGTCATTCCCATGCTTAAGACCCTCTGTTGCACACAGAAGAAAAAATCCACACTCCTTCCCGTGGCTGAAGCCCTGCGCTGTCTGACCTGCACCTCCTGCTTCCTGCCGAGGAGTTCCACTGTTCCTCCTGGAGCACCATCCCCCCCAGGTCTTTGTGTGGCTGCCCCTGCCCCTCATCTCTGAAGAGAGGGCCTCCCCCTTCCTCCCCCAGGCATCTTCTCTTACCCTGTTCCTCACACTAACTGTTGTTGTCCGTTTCTCTGTGTTTTTGTTGGGTGCAGACCTTCTGCTCATGGGTGCCGGTTCTCCGAGGGCCAGGGCCAGCCCTGCCTGGCCACCGCTGTTCCCCCAGTGCCTGGCACCCAGGAGCTGCCCAGCCAGAGTTAGTGAAGTGAGTGGACGATGTACAGCACAGCCCCCTCTGCAGTGTGTGACCTGGAAGCCTGCATCACTCACCTCTTGGGGAAAAGTATTAAAAAGGGAGTTTCTCCTCCTTTCCTGTTCCTCTTCTTTTCTTTCTGTTCTGTAATGGCAGTGTTGGCAAGGGCGGTTCAGGCTCTCAGAAGCTGTGCCCGTGGTGGTGGTGGTTCACATGAATAAGACACTCTAGACACCGCGTCATAGAATCCTTGGTTTCAAGAACTCTTTCCTTTTAAGAGGAGGTCCCAAACCCGCCTTTGAATCCTCACTTCCCACATCCTGGACAGGAAAGTTCTTTACAGATTGGGAAGCCAGCGTACCTCCAGGTGGTCATTTCAAGGTTCTGCCTCAGGTGGCTTCTGGAGAGTAGTCACTTGCCTTCCCTGAGCCTCCTGTTGCTTGTGCACAAGTGGGGCGAGCCATCACCCCCAAGCCAGCAGGCGGCCAGGCCTTCCTCGGGCTCCTTCCGTGCATCCTGCACAGAGAGACCGGTGTGTTTTAATTGGTGACCGTGTCAGGCCAAGAGATGAAAGCAGCACATGCCCCACAGGTCCCTGGAACAGATGCTACCCATTAATTATGGGCAAAATGTATTTAAAAAAATTTTATACAGTTTTTTAAAGATAACTTTCCATTTACAGTTGTTATGAAATATTGGCTTTATTCCCCACATTGTACAATATGTCCTTGAGCCTGTCTTACACCCAAGAATTTGTACCTCCCACTCCCCCACCCCTATACTGCCCCTCCCCACTATCCCCACTGGTAACCACTAGTTCTCTATATCCACGCGTCTGCTGCTTTTATGGCAAAACATATTGTGATAGCTAGCTTTTCAGTGTTTTCTGTGCATCAGGGATTGTTCTGTCTCATATACATCTGCTCAGTTAATCCGCACAGCAGTCAAAGCTGAGTACTGGGGTTTTCTCAGGACCGATGGAGCAGCTTGCCTGAGGTCACACGCACCGTGGCAGGGCTGGGGCTTGAACCTCTGTCTGCCTCCAGACCCTGTTGTCAGGCCCCCTTGACATCCACTCTTCGTGGTCATCAGATGGTTTTTGTCCTGTGCAACTGTCACTTGTGACAAGTGTCTCTTGTCATGTCTCTTTCTGTAGGGTTTCTTGGTCCCAGCCCTGGCTGTTTTTAGTCAATGAGAATGATGGTTTAAAAGAGGCCACGTCCTTCATTTTCAGCTGCAGGGAGGGACATTTTATCTTCCAAAATTGTCTGATTCTGAACCTTCTATCTTGTTCCCCTTTCTAAACTTCTCAGCCAGACTCATGCCAGCTTACAACGTGGGCCAAAAGCTTGCCCACATTTTGCCTTTCCCTGAATCTTTATGGCGAATGCATGTTCTTCAGAAAGTTTTATGTAGCGAGACATTGTGATAGGAAGACCAATTGTTGAGCTTTAAATCGAAGAAAAACAGAAGGCAATTTGTCCGATGTGTTCCAGTTCTGTTCTTCTGCCTTCTTCGAGTTTGAATGATGATTTCCTTTCACTTTGAAGGTTAAGCTGCTGGGAGGTGGTTTCTCGGGGGAATGTTCTATTAAAGCATTAAGAACAATTACATGTAAAGTCCTTTTTTTATTTCTACGCATTTTGACATGTAAATAATTGGAAGTGTGGTTCTCTTTTGCTCTTCCTTAAAAGACTTCTAAAAGCACTGGAATGAAATGTGTTTTAGGGGGCACTGGGCGCAGGCTTACCGTAGTTGCCCAGAGAGAGAAAAAACATACTTATTTTTGGAGGTTGAAGCTGATGGCCTAGGCCCGAGTGGTCTTGATATAGGAACTTTCTCTGGTTTATCCTGCTCGAGTGGCCACACCAGCCACCAGGCACGATGCGATATGTGCTTCACAGTCAGGCTGACCGGGGTGGAGTCCTGACCCCTCACTTCCAGCTGTGTGACCCTGGGCACCTTTGAGCCTGGTCCTTCGTGTATAAAATGGGGGTGTGAGGATGAAACGAAATGGAGCCCGTAGCCCTGTGCTCAGACCTGGTTATTGGCCCTGAAATGTAGACCCTGCCCCACTTTCCCCAGTTTGTGCTCAGTGAATTGTTAACTTCATCCCAACTCAAAGCGAACTCTTTTTGTTCTGTGGGGTTAAGTTGTTTCCCTCATCATGGTAGGTGGATTCAGAATGGGATGTGTTCAGTCCTCCTGTCAGGAAAACTCTGGAATTTATATGGCGTGGGTGTTGGTAGAGAGCACATCTTGTTCATTATCTTAGCAATTAGCCCAAACAGAGGTTCCAGGTGACCCCTGATGAGGACACCAGTCCAACAAAGGGCTTTTTTGGTTCCAGCAATGGCTGGCTTCTCTACAAGGGCGTGATGATTCCCTGCCAAGTTAATCCGCAGCTCTGCCTAATCCCCAGTTGCAGGCAGAGGCTGCAGAGTATTATGGGAGTTGGCTGCGTTCCCCACCCCTCCATTCTTTCAGAGCTGGTGACTCAGAGCGCTGTGTGTTTGGCTGCTTCTCTGAACAGAGGCAAGGCCTGAGCTCTAGTAATCAGAGAGGCCAGCACTGAGCAGATGCAGGAGGATCTGGAGAATTCTCACCATTTCACTTGCTAGGCTTTGGCTTCAGATGCCTTGGACTAAACTTTTCCCTCCGAAGATGGAGAAATTTCACCAAATGTGTTGATGAACACATCATCACGTTTGTGATGTAGGCCCCCTGGATCACATCTCCTTGGAGACACGGTGGTGTATTAATTAAAGGAGTTTATCTCACCAGTAGGAGAATAGAAATCTCCACTGACTGGGAGAACTCACGCCTTGTGGGTATGGGACTCCTTGCCCCTGGTGAACACCTGGAGGAGGGATGGAAATACAAGGTCATTTGCTGCTACTGCTGCATCCCATGCCCGTGGCAGACACTGTTAATCAATCTCTGCTCTCTGCCATAGCCCCAGAATCCAGTATCCCTAGTATCTAGTATCCCCAGAATCTAGTATCCCTGGCATCTAAGTGCTCCAGTAACTAGGTAGTCACTTCTGATCAGAGTTGGTTCTTCAGTGAAAATCTATTCTTTGTCTTTCCTATCTCTGTGAACCCTTAGAAGGGCCCTCTCTGGAAAGGGCAGAATAGACAAACATCTCAAACAAATGGTTCTGAGACCGTGTGGGGATGACGAGGCTCACCACAGCTAGGGGCGCCGAGATCGTGATGATGGGCGGGTGTGGTCATGATGCCAGTGAGACTGCGTGTCCCCAGTTGGTTCTGTTCCCAGTTCTGCGGGCCCCCAAGAACTGCCTCCATGCCACTTCCTCTCCGTATTTGCACTGCAGGTGGCCATCACAGGAATAAGTGTCAAGTTTACAGTGAAGAATCTCTTGTCTGGGTGGAGAATGCTGGGCCTCCATTTGGTTTGGGTCCATCCTCTCAGTCCTCTAAGCCAGCCGCCTGGGTTACATAGTGTATGTGCTCTGCTGACCAGCCCACCAGCTTTGAAAGGTCACAGCCAGAAAGATGGTCGGAATGAAGCAGTTAAGAATCACGTGATGGCCAGAACAGGCAGATTTACTGGGATGGAAGGATGACTGGTTGTCAGGCGCTGGGAGTGGGGTGGGGCAGCTGGGAATGACTGCTGACAGATACGAGTTTCTTCAGGGGTGATGAAAATGCTCTGGAATTAGCGGTGATGGTTGTAGAGCCTTGGGAATATACTAAAGGGTACTGAATTGTGCTTTTTAAGAGTGAATTGTGAATTGTATATATCTCCATAAAAGTAGAAAAAAGTCCATGGGGATTTTAAGCTAAACAAACTCAAATGTTCATAACAGCTACCATTAGTCAAACCCTTAAAAAATAACTTTGCAGAAGGGTTAGTGCCGTTCCCTGTTTCTTGATGACATTAGAACATCAACATGGGCATGGTGGCTTTCTCTTTTGGGTCCGAAGCAGTAGAGACTTGATTGCTTTCATCTCTGGCCCTGAGCTGGGAACAGTTAATGCGTGTGTGATTTTAAGATACGCAGTCATCCTTTTCTTGCTTTCCTAATTCCACTCGGAAATGCTGGCGTGTTATAAGTGATCAAAGCACACGCCAATTATATTTTTGACAGAGATGCAGTAATAACAATGTCATCTTTCATTTACTTAATACTTCTCCTCCGAAGAGTGTGTCTGTCTGGTACATCACAGCAATCTTGGGGTTGATATGATTAACCCCGCTGACGGCCCTTGAAGTGACGCCGACCTTTTTTCTGACCTTCTGATGTACAAAGGGTGCCATACAGACAGTGTTTTCCCCTCTCAATTTACTGTCCACTCTTTACCTTGTTCTGAGCCCCAGGAAGTGCACCTTGATGGGCTGGGTCCCTGGACTCCCTTGCCCCCAGCTTCCGGTGGCGCTCGGATGCTTTCGGTCCAGTGGGAGGCGCTGGCAGGAGGAAGGCAAGGTTGGGGCATTTGTGCTTCCTCCTGCCCCTTCAGGCCTGGCAGAGTATGGGGGAGGGGTTTCCACCATCGACGGCCCCTGAGTCCCTCCCCATCCCCTGCTGGTTTCCCTTCCCCTTGCTTCTTGGTAAAGAGTCTCTTCATTAAGTCCCATGACCTCCCCCTTTGTGCCATCCGTTTTCTGCTGGGCTGTGACTGAAACGCCAGGCCTGGTCTAACTTCATGACTTTGCACTTGGTTGTTCCCCTCCAGGAACACTCTTTTCCCAGATCTTGGCATGGTTGGGTCCTTCTCAGGGTCCCCAGGCTCAGTGCAGCTGTCACCGCCTCAGAGGGGCCTTGTCTGTCTGCCCTCCTAGTCCCTCTGTCCTAGTCCCAAGACTTACTTTCTTTACAGTACTTTGACCTTGAAATCATCTTTGACTTGTTGGGCTGGCTGGCCTCATCCAGGGCGTCCTCCTAAGTTGACCAGGGGTCAGCAGACATTTTCTGTAAAAGGCCAGAGAATAAATATTTTCAGCTTTGCGGGAACACCGTCTCTCTTGCAGTCACTGAAGTCTGCCTTAATAGTAAGAAAGTGGCCGCAGACAAGATATGAGCGAATGGGTGTATCTGTGTTCCAGTAAAACTATATTTACAAAAACAGGCAGAGCAGAAATTTGTGGTAGGTAAATTTCATCTCAGTAAGGCTATTAGAGAACAGCAACAAAATCAGCAGTGCATTTGGCCTGTGGGTCATAGTCTGAGAAGCCTGAACTAGACCGAGAACTCTGTGAGCATTGAGACCTTATTGTTTTACTCACTTTGGGCCCCGGACTATGAATGGGGCCTGTCCCATGGCAGGTGTGTAATAAATGGTCCCTGAATGCACACACTTACGGAATGCCTCTGTGTAGGTCATTGTGCTGGGCCGTGGCAGCAATGGAAAAATCAGACCAAACCCCTTGACCTTGCAGCCCTGGAAGACACCCAAGTGTGTGTTTATCGCACAGCACAGCTGTTGGTTCTGATGACAGAAGTGCCGTGTGGGAGCTCACAGCTGGATTGACTCATCTGCTGGGAAATCAGGGACCGGTCTTCAAAGGGAGGATCCTTGAGCTGCATCTTGAAGGATGATTGGGGGTTTGGCAGGTGGACGGCGGGGGAGGGCGGGAGGAAGGCTTTTCGAGAAGGGTGGGAGGGTGTGGTATGTTCAAGGAACTGGACTCTGCAACCCAGCGTGACCAAGAGGAACACACCGGACAGAGGCCAGGTTGTGAAGAGTCCTGTGTACGGTGCTTCGGGGTTCGGTGGTCGTTGTCCTGTGGGCAGTGGAGGGCACTGAAGGAGGCTGGGCTGAAGTACCATGAAGTTCCCTGCCTTGAACTTAGTGTGGGAGAGGATGGACCGGAGGCTGATGCAGATTCCATTTCTGCCTTGAGGGATGGCAGTACTCTTGGTGCAGAAGGGTGAGCAGGTGTGGGTGAGGAGTGTTCAGGTCTGGACTTTCTAGTGGGGTGGGGAGGGGAGGAGAGACAGTCACAAGTACTGTTGACCCTTGAACAATGCGTGTTTGAACCGCATGGGTCCACTTACACGCAGATCGTTTTCAGTAGTAAATACTACAGTACTACACGGTCCATGGTTGGTTGACTCCACAGATGCAGAGGGACTGTGGATACAGAGGACCAACTATAAATTGTATGCAGATTAACCCGTGCGTTGGTCAAGGGTCAGCTGTACCTGAAAAATTGCAGAGTGCAATTGTGAGTACTGAGAAGACAGTAAGAGATGGTTGATGGGAAACTGATGGGGTCATATGGGAGCAGCTGCTTTCTAGTTAGGGAAAGGCTTTTTGCGGGGTGGCGGGGTTCAGGCACAGGGGAGCTGGGACTGGGAAGGTGAGAAGGAGCCAGCTCTCCCAAGATTGGGGGCAGACTGGTCCAGGTGGAGGGAAGGGCACACGCAAAGGCCCTCAGGTAAGAGTGAGCGTGAGGTGTGTAAGGAATGTAAAGAAGGCCAGTGTGACCAGAGCAGAACCCTTGAAGGGGAGTGAGGTACAGAATTAGGCTGGTGACGCTCCAGGAGCCCCATTCTGGAGGCCGCCATAAGAAGTCTGGGAGAGAGAATTTCCAGTTACTTGCGATTTCTAGTGAATAGGATGCTTGTTACGCCAGTTTAAGAAAACCGGTACAATAGAGAATTGTTGCATAATGGGGATTTATAAGATGTACTTGGAAATCCTTGATTGTGTAGGTTGGAGGCTTTCAGAATCGAGCCGCGGGACTTCCCTGGTGGTGCAGTGGTTACGAATCCGCCTGCCAATGCAGGGGGCACAGCTTCGAGCCCTGGTCTGGGAAGATCCCACGTGCCGTGGAGCAAATAAGCCTGTGCACCGCAACTACTGAGCCTGTGCTGTAGAGCCCACGAACCACAAGTACTGAAGCCCACGCGCCCAGAGCCTGTGCTCCGCAACGAGAGAAGCCACCGCAACGAGAAGCCTGAGCACCACAACGAAGAGTAGCCCCCTCTCGCCGCAACTAGAGAAAGCCCATGGGCAGCAACGAAGACCCAACGCAGCCAAAACTAAATGAAGGAAGGACGGAAGAAAGAAAAGAAAGGGAGCGAAGGGAAGGGAGGAGAGGAAGGAAAGGAAGGAAAGAAAGAAGACGTTGAGCTACTGCGTTTTTCCTTCTGGCCTAGCGTTACAACTTAGAGAAGATCTAGTACTGTTTACAAGTGTGTTCCTTTTTGGTTGTTAATATTTTTTTAAACTTCTCACTTTGAAATGGGCTGGCAGTCGAAAGCTCTGTGAGCAGTCTGAGCATTTGGCTTGTTTTTAATCCTGGAATTTTCTTATTTTGGGCAGTGAAATTCACATGGAGTGTGTTTATTCATGCTTTCTTGACTCACTTCTCCCACGGCTGTTCTTGAATTTGCATTGCCACCATATGAATGAATCAAGAATCCATCAGGTTCAGTCTTTTGAGGATCAGATAAGGAGCATTTGTCAGAACTTTTGGAGAGGCATTGACTTATTAAGTGGAAAATACATGGCTTCACACGGGAGTGAGTGTAAATAGAGTAGGCCTGTGTTTCTGCTTTGGAGTCATCATCACTCAGTCTGCCTTGCAAAACATGCTTTTTCTGGGTAATTGTCCCAGAGCATAGAGTAGCTTGAGTGACACCCCATCTGCAAACACCTTTTTCCTATCGCACTGCACTTTCTAGTTATGAGGTGGTACGTAGATGGCTTGTCAAGCCGTTCAGCCTTTTAATGGCACGAAAAGGTAACTTGCTGGCATTTTTTGTCTCAGGTCAACTCACTTATGCCTAAGGAAAGGGGAAGAATGATCTATGAGTCAAAATTGTCTGTCCGTTAGTTCCTGAATGCTTATTCAGCTAAACATTTTTTTGTAGGCCTATTTTTATCATTCAAATATTAAAAGTAAACGTTGATTCCCTGAGCACTTCTGGAGGGCCTGTGTGTCATTTAGGGCTCATGACGGTGTCAAAAAATCCAATGCAAATCGACAGAAGCAGAAAGGGGATTCATGGGCTCCCATGACCCAGTTAGATTTGGCTTCAGGCACAGATGGATCCAGGGTCCACCTCTGTTCTCTGTCTGGGCCTCGTTTCTAGAGAGAGTTTCCACTCTCCATGTCTTCCAGGCATGAGATGGCCGCAGGAGCTCCAGACCTCCCTTTTTCTCAGTGTTATGTCCAATGGGCAAGACAGAGCTTCTGGACTCACTCTGAGCATCATCAAAAGTCTCAGGCTTGACTCCCATTGGCTCATATTAGGGCCAAATGTAGGCCCATCCCTGAGTTGGTCCCTATTGCTGGGGAGAGTAGAGGCCTGATGAGCCAGCTCCGAATTCTACACCCACCCCTGGAGGTGAGGCGGGTGCAGGGGTCAGCTCCCAGCTGAGCATCCTGGGGGAAAACCGGGCATAGAGGTAATGTTCCTGATGAGAGCAGAACAGGAGCTGCCCCCTAAGATGTATCCTGTTCACGTGTGTATCCCTCCTTGCGCCCCACAAGTGCCCAGTGCAGTGCCTCACCTGTACTGGTTAGATTCAGTAAATGTCCTCAGAATCTGATTACACGCCCCATGAGAAGCTGCAAGTGAGGCTGTGCTGGCCAGAGGGGGCGCTGCGGTGCTGGGCTGTGTTCCTGAGTTTGCAAACTAGGATGGTTTCTCTTGCTATACGGATGAATATTTAAGTTTTAGAAAATAGAATATAACCCGTCAAATCTGTGACTTTTCAGATTCCATTGCTTAGGGCAAGGTGATGTCAAAAAGTGGGTCAATTAGAAAAATATTAAGGAAATGTTAGTGTGGTTTCCATAGGATATGGTAAAAAGCTTGAGAGTGACTGATGTGTATTCAAGCCAGGCTCACTGGCAGGTAAGGGGTGGGTCTTGAGCCAGACTGCCCAGAGTCCCCCAGCTCTGCGCACACGGGCTGTGTGACCTTGGACTCCTTGCCTCACCTCTCTGGGCCGTTCCGCCTGTGAAGTGGGGCTTCCATGGAGGGTGGTTGGGAGAATTGTATGACGTGCTTACGATGGTTCTGATCACATGGTACATGTTTAGTTAGTATCGGGTATCAGTAATAGTGGTAGTACTCGTAGTACTAGTACTAGTAGTAGTAGTATAGATGTGGCTCAAGGTTAAAAATGCGGTTTGGAGGGTCAGTGAAGTACATACGTTAGTTCATGAATGAAACAAGTGTTCACCAAGCCTCTGCCATGTGCCAGGCACTGAGCAAGGCACTGGGGATGCGGAGGTGAGCGGACAGGGCTCCTGTTCCTGGAGGGCAGCCGTCCAGTGGGAGAGACAATGCAGAGGCCATGATAGGAGTGCAGGGCGGCGAGTCTTGGAGGGTGTTGAGAGGAGGGAGCTGTGGGAGCAAGAGGAAGAAGCCTCCCGAGATGAGCCTCGACGCCAGAGGAGCCAGCGGGTGCAAAGGCACGGGGCACCCACCGCTAAGTCTCCTGGGTGCGGGCGGGATTCAAGCGCCTGGAGCCGAGGAGTGGGGCACTCATTTTGGTTTGAGATGATTATGTCATTTGGGTCATTTCATCGTCACATCCTTTCCCCACCTACTTCCCAGGTGACTGCTCTGTGCCGTGAGGGAGCAAGGATGGGGGGCGAATTGCAAATCCACAACTCATGGAAAGTGTGAAAACCCTGGGTGTCTTTCCTCCCTCTGAGGCTCTCTTTTTGTTTGAGAACTGCCACCAATAGCTTCAAACATCAGTGTGTGTGTGTGTGTGTGTGTGTGTGTGTGTGTGTGTTTAAAATCAGGAGGACATGTTATACTTTTATTAAATGATTCCAGAGACTCTCTGGTCTAACTTAATGCTGTGAATTTCGTAACTGTAACACATTATTGGTCTGTTTGGACCTTTTATTTATGTTTATTTTGAAAAACGAAATTAACTTTGGACTGCTGCATGGACCTCCCCTTTGGAGGGGTCTGCCAGTGGTCAGTGATGGCGGTCAACCGGGGACATTCTGTTATGACTCCCCACGTGGTTCATTAGCTTGATGCCTGTCTCTTTTGCATCCAAAGGAATGTTTGACTTTACGGGGAACCCTGTAATGAAGTCTTAGCTTTGCTGGCTGAACCAGGAAGACTGACTTCCTGGCTAACTCTCAGCAGGTGAGGCCCTTGTCCTCATTTGGAAATTGAAGTGCCATGTCATTTCTCCTGGTCTCCCTGCCTCTTGAGAAATCCGATTTCAGTGACCTATGACTGTACCAGCTGGTTGGGTGGCCCAGAGCTGGAGTCACCCGATGGTCCTTGTCTGAGCTCTGCCAGGGAAGCAGGTGGGTCAGCTGAGAGAGGTGACTGGAGGGCCACCTGTCTGGCCATGTATCAGATGTCATAGAGCCTCTGTGCGCCCCAGAAGAGTTCTTGAAATCTCTCATTCCTCCCCTGGGCTCGCCTGCTTGCCTCCTCTTTGTCAGGGTTGGCTTCATCCTCCTCTGCTTCATCAGTGTGGTCACCGTTACGGCAGCCACCACTGACTAAGTGCCTGGGGCTGGGAGGTACAGTCATTGATTCTCTTATCCCACCATCATTAATTAAGACTTCAATGATTGTGGCAGCTCACATTTATTGAGTGCTTACTGTGTTCCAGCCATTGTTTACTCCTCCCAAAGCCCAGTCTGATTTGACAGATGAGACTGAGGCACAAAGACCTTAAGCCACTTGTCCAAGGTATTGATACCATTGCTGGGGTGCAGCTTAGCCAGGATTCGAACTCACATACCGTGACTCTAGAGCAGGAGGTGTCACGCTGTGGCCTGTGGGGCCACCATCTGTTTTTATAAATAAAGTGTTACTGTAACTCAGCCATGCCCACCCGTTTACGAATTGTCTCTGGTGGCTTTTGCTTTACAGCAGCAGAATTGAGTGGTTGTAAGAGAGACCTCTGGCTCTTTTCTGAAAATGTTTGCCAACCCCTGCTCGGAGCCCAAGCTCTCGGCCACCATGCTATGCTGACTCTCAATGAAAAATAAAAGCACAGAGTTCCTACAGCGTGCCCAGCACTGTGCCAGGCCCTGGGAGCCAGTGATGAACTGGTGACTACGTGTCACATTCTGGTGGGGGGGCAGATGGTAGTCAGGTACTCACCCTAGTAAATATATGTTTATAAACAGAAGTGCTCTGAAAGGAGAGTGCAGGCTGTATGAAAGCAGAAAAGAGACTCTTAATGCTGGAACATACATGGTGGAGGGTGGGAGTCAAGGAAGGTTCTCTCGTGGAAGTGACATTTGAGCAGATAAAGTTTGAGGGAGGAACCCTCAGGGAGAAGCAACAGGATGTGCAAAGGCCTGGGGGTGAGCAACAGGGAATAGGAGAGGGCAGCTCTCCTTCCAGAGGAGGAAAGTGAGGCTCAGAAGCTGAAGAAACCCTCGTCCCAGGTCACATGGCAAAGGTCATGCAGAGAACTGAACCCAGGTTTGATTCTCGACCCCATATTGTTCCTCCTGTTCTGTTCCTCCACTCATAGTGTCCACCTCCTTACATACAGTGTCCCAGCTGGAACCATCTTCTCATAATGGGCAAGCCCATGTCCTTGGGACACAGCCTGGACCCTGGGTGGGCAGTAGCACAGGTGAACCAGGGCCTTGAGAGCCAGGTGTGCCTTTTGGAACCGGACCCACTTTGTGTTCCTTGTTTCTTCCTTGAGAGCGACTTCTTTTCATCCCTCATCACAAGGAGGCAATTCAAACTCAGGAAGTCATTCCTGAGTTCACCTTTGCTGCTAGAATTTTTTAATGATAACATCTTGAGTTATTATTAGATGGTTACATAAATTCCTGTTCATGCACTTTGGTAGCTTGCCCTCTGAAGTGATCCCTTAGAGGGTAAAAGAAATTCATAGGAGAGTGATGTGAGAGAGTTAAAGTTGCTTGTGTGTTGGTTTCCTCTTGCGCGGAAGCATCTCGAGAAAGGGCTGAGCAGTTGGCACCTGGGGGTCGGGTGGGGAGGGGGCTGCCCTACTTCTGAACAGTACCCACTGGGGAGAACAGTCACAGGAAAGGGTTTCCCCTCCTGAAGATCGTGGCTGTAACTGAGGGATGACTTTGGAGGTGACCTCAAAACTTCAGCTCACTGCTAAGGGCTACGGGTTTTAGAGGGATGAAATGTTCTAAAATGGATCGTGGTGCTGTTTGCATTAGGACTGACATAAATACACTACCATGTGTAAAATAGGTAGCTAGTGGGAACCTGCAGTATAGCACAGGGAGCTCAACTCGGTGCTCTGTGATGACCTAGATGGGTGGGATGGCAGGTGGGTGGGAGGGAGGTCCAAGAGGGAGGGGATATATGTATACATACAGCTGATTCACTTCATTGTACAACGGAAACTGACACACATTGTAAAGCAATTATACACCAAGAAAAAAAATCATTAAATTATACACTTGAAATGGGTGCACTGTATGGTATGTGAATTATATCTTCATAAAACTGTTACTTTAACAAGAGACTAGAGGGGAGGGAGAACCACTTCAGCTCATTCAGGCTTGATAAACTAGAGGGTGTATGAGGGGCAGGCTGGGGATTTGTTAGTTTAACAGGTTTCCAGGACGCTAGTTGTGTAGGTAGTGGGAATCAGGCCCTGGTTTTAGAGAGGGCACCTCTGATGCTCTCTGGAAGCAGGGCAGCACCCCGCAGGCTCAAAGCACAAGCAAGGCCAGCTGTGCACGGGCCTCCAGAGCCACGCTCTGACATCGAATAAGCCAGAATGCGCCTATGGTGTGCGGAGCTGTCGTGGGATTTCTTCCCAGAAACAATCCCATGAGGTTCTGTAGGGCTTGTCGATGGAGCAGGCTGGGGGGGGTCTGGGCCTGGCTGGGGTCTGCCTCTGTGGCCCTCACCTGAGGGACCTTGGTGAAGTGGCTTCACCTTTGGGTGGGACACATGTGGACGTGCTTTGTGAAGGGGAGAGCTTGGTGGGCATTTAGAGGAATTTGTTCATTTAAAAAATATGCGAACGCCCACTGCACAGGGGCGCTGGAAGAAACGAGAGAGGAGATAAATGGGACCTCTCCCCCGGGGCTTACGGTCTAGAGCAGGGTTTCCCAGCCACAGCCCTCCTGACTTCTGGGGTTGTGATTCTGTGTCATAGGCTGTCCTGTGCACTGTAGGAGTTGGGCAGCATCTCTGGCCTCCACCCGCTGGATGCCAGTAGCACCCCCAACCCCATTCATGACAGTCAGATGTCTTCAGACATGGCCCAGCGTCCTTTGGGCTTGAAATTGTCCCCGATTGAGCCACAGCGCTCTCGATGGCAGAGCAGCGACATCACGTGGCGGAGGAGCCCTGGTGAGCACGTGGGTGTGAGAGGGGCCGTGAGGGTGACGGCAGGTGGGCGCAGAGGACCCGGGCAGGTGTGTGGCAGTGGAGAGCTGCGGCGTGAAATCACGGGCAGAGCCTGGTCCGCTTGTCCTCGTGACCCTGGGTGGGGGTCACTTCCCTCTGTGGAACCCCTCACGAGAATGTGGGCTTAGAAAGTGCCACCGAGCTCTGTGAGGTGAAAGGCCAGGTACCGAGGGTGACACTCAGTGGCCTCTGCCCCACACCTATCACTTCCACCACGTCCACGCCGAGACTGCTGTGTGGGGTGTGGGGCAGCACGTACTGTGCCCAGGGCTTGGGGGGGTCTCAGGAGGATGTGACGTCTGTTTGGTTGGAGCACCAGGGGGTGACGGGAGTCATGGGGAGAAGGTGGCTGGTGGGAGGGCGTGGTGGGCACTTGTGTGCCCGTGTGTGGGCCTGTGCCCCTGGGCCTTGGGTAGTCGTGTGTGGGTATGTACTGGTGTGTGAGTATGCCCTTGCGTGCAGGTGTGTGCGTGTACACACGCCTGCTCGGTAGCAGCGAGGGACGTCTTCTCAGGCACTCCGGTTGTATGAGGAGTGCCTGGAGACCAGAGAGCTGGTGGCACGTTCCAGCAGCTGCTTACGGTTCAGTCCAGCGTGTACGAGGGGGGCCTTTGTCCGTGGAGATGACGGCAGTGCTGTGTGGGAGAACGGCCGCGGTGGCCCCGGGGTGGGGCGGGGAGGCTAGTGAGGAGAGGTGGCCGTGATCCAGGAGGTCAGGTGGGCTGTCCCTGAGGGGTGCTGGGGGGTGGAGAAGGGCACCCAGAGGGGAGCTTGGGAGACGGGCTCCGTGATGTGGACTGGTTACGAAGAGGGAGCTGTGGAGGGTGATGGCTGGGCTTCTCTGGAAGGTGAGTATGCATGCGGGTGTGTGTGTGCATGTGTGTTTTGATGGTGACACCAGCTGAGGACTCGACTGTTTGTGGTGCCCCTGAGACGTCCAGGAGCACTGATGTCCAGGTAGACAATAGTAGGATTTATTTATGGCTCTGGAGCCCAGGATAAAAATCATGGCTGGTGCTGTTCGGGTCTTGGGGAAGTGATGTGATTTTATATCTTAGGTTACTCTGGCAGCTTGGAGGAGAGCTGGGGAGACCTTTCACGAGGGCCGCGGGTGTCTGCTGGTGGCCTGAAGTTCCTTCTCCAGCCCCTGATGGACCCCAGAGGAGGGCTCTGACCCTCCTCCCGGTTGGCAGAGGCTCTTGGACGAGCTGAGGGGGTTCCTGCAGAATTGCATCACTCCTGCGGTTAATGGGGGGTTTCACACAGCTGCCCGCGTCATCTGCACGTGAAAACTGAGGGCACCAGCTTGAACCCGGCTCTGGGACCTGCTGTTGCATAAGCCTTTCCAAAAGGCTGACGTTTATAAAAAGCGGGGGCAGTCACTCCCAGTCATTTCCATCCTGTGATGAGCCCGAGTCAGGTAGCAGTCACGGTCTGGTCTGGGTGCGTCTTTCTCAGAGCGTGGGTTTGATAGGTGGAATCGGTGGCCTTTCTCATCTTGAGTCTGTGCCGTTGCAGAGAGACTGCGAGAGAGGGTGGGAGCCCCCGGCTCTGGCTGTAGCGTGTTCCAGAGTCCATGTGGTGGTGGTTCTTTGCTGAGGAGGGTGTAGTTCAGGGCTGTAGCCCTCCTCTGTTGTCTGTGGGTGTTCATTCTCTCGAGGAACGGTGACTGTAGGGGAAACAACACGTGTGAGGATTCCGGGTTTTAAATCAAATTAGTTTATATAAAACACACAGAACCAAAAACCAAGGAACGTGCCAGGTTAATATAACTGGGAACATCCAAAGGGATGGTGTAGGCGTCCCAGAGATCTGGATCCAGAGCAGTGCTGACGTCACCGGCCTCTGAGTCTTTCCCCTCCGCTTGTTTTCTGGGTTGACGTCATGCTCAGGTGGGCTTTCTCCAGAGGTGGCAAATGTAGCCTTTGGCAGAGCCAGGCTTCCATTCTTCTTGTTAGGTCAGGGTCTCAGCAAGGCGAGCACATGTGTCCCCCCCCAGAAGGACTCCGGCTACCTCTGTATGGGTCATAGGGCCCTCCCCAGCTTGGCTCAGTCTTCAATTCCAGAGGGGTGGGCCAGCCAGGGTCAGATGGTAGGGAAGGTGGGGCTGTGTGATTGACAGGCCCACTAGAGTCTCATGAGGGGCAGTTTCCAGAAGGAAGAGGAATGGGATGACCCCAAAGTAGAAGAGTTCCCTCCACCTTGGCAAGTGCCAACAGCCACAGGATCCCAGATTGCAGGTTTATGAAGCAAACAATAGAGGAATATCGTCTGGCTAAAATGGTAGGGAGCCTTGTTTTTAGGCATAATGCAGTGTTTGGATCAAATTCATATTTCTCCAATGGTTGTTATAAGTACACTTTCGAGATGTCTCCTGTGTTCACAACTCAGGGCATGGTGGGTGGCCCAGCTGTTAAATTTGGTCGAGGACTTAATTTTATTTAATTTAATTTATTTTTAATTAATTTTTGGCTGTGTTGGGCCTTTGTTGCTGCGCACGGGCTCTCTCTAGTTGCGGCGAACGGGGGCTACTCTTTGTTGCGGTGTGTGGGCTTCTCTTGTTGCAGAGGAAGGGCTCTAGGTGCGCGGGCTTTAGTAGTTGTGGCTCACGGGCTCTAGAGCGCAGGTTCAGTAGTTGTGGTGCACGGGCTTAGTTGCTTCGTGGCATCTGGGATCTTCCCGGACGAGGGCTTGAACCTGTGTCCCCTGCGTTGACAAAAGGATCCTTAACTGCTGTGCCACCAGGGAAGTCACCGAGGACTTACTTTTAATCCTCAGCTCTGCTCCTTGCTGGCTCTGTGCCTTCAGGCAAGTCTCTTGACCTCTCTGGGCCTTGTTTCCAATGAACACCAAGCCTGCCAACCTCTCACAGTGCTTTTGTGAGGATCACATGAGAATCCTGACTTTGTAAACTGTGCAGTTCGTAGCAGACATCCCTGCTGCTACTTACTGGTGTAATCATTCTGGGACACGTGTGCTTTTTCTTTTTTTGAAATTGCATCAGAAACTTTGAATCTTTATTCCGGAAGTGTTCCTCGCTCTGATTTTAAAATGTTTTGTTTTTTGTTTTTTTACCTACTTCACAGTGTGAAGTGTTGCATACGAATGAAATGCAGATCAGCACCTGAGGCTTTGCTCACCAGCTGAGGACACAAGATGGCAAACTCTTCTTGGCAACTTAAATGGGGAGGCAGTAGAAGGAAGGAGAGGGACAGGGCTGGAGGGAAAGCGTGGAGGCAGGCCAGGGGGTGCCATGTGGGGCTAAGATCTGTCACTTCAGTGCTCTGGTGGTCAACAGCTCCAGCTCCCGAGTCCCCAGGACCTGAAGGAGCAGGGGGTGGTGGATTGGTTAGGAGCTGGGATTGAACCCCAGCTCCACTGTTGACTAGAGGTGTCATCTCTGTGTCCTCATCTATAAAATGGATTCATAATATTACCTTCCTCAAAGTGTTGTAAGGATTAAATAAAATAATCCAGGCAAAGGGCTCAGAATCTTGTCTGGCAGATATCATGGGCTCAAAGACTTGTCATCATCATTAGTGTGATGTTTTAATGAATGAATTTGATTTTTATAACCCTTTGAGATACACAGGACGGATGGTTATGCACTTCTTATTTTAAGGATGATGGACACAGATTCAAAGATATAAAATAACTTATGTGAGGTGTCACGTGGCACATGGGTCCACAGACTTTGTCTGTAAAGGGCCAGATAGTAAATATTTTCAGGTTTGTGGGCCATCTGGTCTCTGTTGCAGTGACTCAACTCTGCCGTTGTAGCAGCAGCCACAGATGACATATCAACTAATGGTCGTGACTCTGTACCAATAAAACTTTATTTACAAGAACAGGTGGTAGCTGGATTTGGTCTGTGGGCCGCAGTTTGCCGACCCCTGATGGAGCTGGTAAGTGGACAGGTGCTGAGTTAGGTCTCGAGTCTGGGTTTTCTGGCTTGGAATTCTAGCCCTGTTCCCTGTGACGTACAGCTTCCTCCACATGTGGGTCAGGAGAGGTTTGTCCTCCAACTAGGAGCCAAACTCCTGCTTCTGGAGCCAGTTAGATAGAGCCTTTGGGAGAAGGGAAGGCTTCATCTTCCAGCCTGTGAGATGCCTGCAGAGACATTTCCTGTCTTATGACTTAATGTGTTGTGAGTTCCTCGATGCTCGGGTGCGTGTTGCTGCCCTTCTGCTGCTTGTTGACGGTTC
Organism: Neophocaena asiaeorientalis asiaeorientalis; assembly: GCF_003031525.2. Classification (NCBI taxonomy): domain Eukaryota; kingdom Metazoa; phylum Chordata; class Mammalia; order Artiodactyla; family Phocoenidae; genus Neophocaena; species Neophocaena asiaeorientalis. The sequence continues at coordinate 13,517,062 of NW_020173198.1, read as the reverse complement.
AACAAAAGTGAACCCTAGGAGCTCGAAATCTTAACCTGGGCCAGCAGGCCCATCTCAGACTGCAGGGCAGGTCAGCGGCCTCCCTGCCCACTGCTACTGTGCAGCCACCAGTGATGGCATCTCCTGGGAGGCAGCTGGGCATCTCTGTGCTCCTGAGCTGCTGGGTTAACCGCATGGGAGGGGTGGTGGAGTGAAACGCATCAAAGAGAGCAAGCGACCCACAGCTATCCTGTGGCCACTCTGACTGATGAAAGTAAGGGCAAGGAGAAGAAGTCCCATCTTGGCAAGAGGAGTCATTGGAGACTTTCAGCCTTGACCTCTGTTCAAAGGAAAGGGCGGACCCACTCGGTTGTTGCTGCGGGCAGATAGGAGGCAGAGAGGTTTGTCGTTGGATTTTAGCCAACCCCGCAGCAGCCTTAGCGCCGGTTGACCTCGGCTGGGAGAGGACTTAACGGTGACAGACCAGCTTGCGTGGCAGTCACCAACTTTCAAGGTGGCATTTGAACCAGCACAAAAGAATTCGCAAAGCTCATTTAAAAACTGGAGGAACTCTGTTGGTGCTTTATACATAACAATAAAAAGATTAGGAGGCTGTAGAATAATATGAAAATGGAATCTGTGCTGGGTGGCTTGTTTGAAAGTTGCTGTGTTCTCCCTCCTCTTAGTAGTAAACAGTATGTTTAAGGAGATTTTGTGTTTGGTGGTTTTGCTGTTTGGATTTTGTGGGGGAGGAAAATGGTTCTGTAAATTGAAAGTATTGCTAATATTTCAAAAATCTCAATCCTTTTGTCCCTGAGATGGGAGGGTTAGTACATGGCTTAGTGTCCTCTCTTGAGAAGCCTAATAAAAAGCGTTAATTATATTTCATTTACTGCTTAGGTAGTTTCTAAAGGGAGATTGGCTTGGGAATAGTTATTTGGGGATTATTCTGTTTTTAAGGTTGTTGTGGAAGGGTTACCTAAATTGTTCCTAATCTATTTCTAGACTGCGTTTTACTCACTGCCTCAGTTATACATTTGCAGCAGGCTTTGGCCCTCTATTGGAAGTGGGTCACTATTTGCTATGGACTGCATTATATGCTCCCAGAATTCATATGGTGAAGCTCTAACCCCCAATGTGACTGTATTTGGAGATAGGGTGTTTAAGGAGGTGATTAAAGTAAAATGAGGTCATGAGGGTGGGACCCTACTCCAACATGACGGGTGTTTTTATTAGAGGAAGAGCTGCCAGGAATGTGCACACACAGGAACGACTGCGTGAAGACACTGAGAGGAGGCGGCCGTCTGCAAGCCTGGGGGAGAGACCTCAGGAGAATCCAAACCTCCCATACCGTGGTCTTGGGCTTCGGGTGTGCAGAGCTGTGAGAAATAAATATCTATTGTTGAGCCACTCAGTCTGTGGCGTTTTGTTATGGCAACCCTAGGAGATGAACACACTCTTTTTAACTGCTGTGGCCTCTCCATTGTGGAGCACAGGCTCCGGACACGCAGGCTCAGCGGCCATGGCTCACGGGCCCAGCCGCTCCGCGGCATGTGGGATCTTCCCGGACCGGGGCACGAACCTGTGTCCCCTGCATCGGCAGGTGGACTCTCAACCACTGCGCCACCAGGGAAGCCCACTAGCATTCTTGTATATGATACAAACTCAGATTTTATGACCCCATTTTAATAACCCAGACATGACTAGGCCCTTCATAACTGTCCTTGTGGTTTTTCTTCCCTCATGTAGGTATTAGTCTGTATAGGGTCTTAAGTGAAAGCCATATCGATCTTCTCAAGAGGCAGACCTTGTTGGTTATATTCTCTCACATCCCTGTGCTTGTCTCAGTGTCTGGTATAGAGCAGATGCTCAATTACATTTTTGTTTTTAAACAGCTTTATTGAGATACAGTTTGTACATTATACAATTTATCCACCTAAAGAATGCAGTTCAGTGATTTTTTAGTATACATACAGTGCTCAATTATTTTCTTTTCTCAGTTGTTTTTTAAAATGAATGAATGCTTCATCTATTGCTTCATACGTAGTGTTCATTCTTTCATTCATTCATTCAGTGTTTGCTGGGTGCCTGCTGAATGTAAGGTAAGGTGCTAGTTGCAACACCGGGGATGCAGCAGTCTCCCAATCAGATGCAATTCCTTGCCTTCATGGGGCTCACGTGCTTGTCAGGAGGACACTGTGAGCCAAGAGTTGGTAGCATTGACTTTGCTTCTCTCACTAGAGTAGCTTCTCTCTAGCTATTGAGCAGACCTGCCTAGCAGTAACCCACAGTCTCTACACTGTCTTAGACTTCCTTGTCCCTGCCGTTCCCCAGCTTGCCAGTATAGGCTCTATGTCATTGTATTAATAGTTTTCATCTGATCGGTATTCACTGGAGATGGGGAGGGGCCCAAGGGCAGGAATATGCGGCTGGAGGTTACGTGATTCTCTGAGCTCCAGAGGGTGAGACGTGCCGGGACCTCTCAGGAGGAGCATCTTTTGGTGATAGGGCGTGGCTGCGCTGGGGGGGTCAACTCCTCTAGTCTTTTCTGAACCTGTCCCCTTCCCTTTGCCGTGATCTGTGGATGGTTCTTGTGCTGGAAGGGGGCTGGTGTAAGCTGTTACTACTGTGGGCAGAGGTGGGAGGTCGAGTTGTGCTCATTAGAGACAGGCATTGCTTTGGTCCCATGGAGCACGGCCCTCAATCCGGACGTCAACCAGATCTCAGGGTTCCACAAACCAGCCTGGCTTTCATCCTCTTTTAAGTCAACCTGGGATCACAAAGGGCCAGACCTGCTTCAGAAAAAGGCCTTGTGGTCCTGGAAACAATATGGAACCTGGAATAATCAGGAAGCTCGTTTAATAGGCCTTTTTGTCTTTATTTTGGAGAGGAGAATGGTAGGTGATTGGACTCACCAAAGATGAAACAAAACATAATTTTCCAGTGTATACCATGGGGTCCTCTCCTTTTTACCTTCTCCTTTGCTTTGCAACAGTGACCATCTGTCTTTGTGGACCCTGAGATAATGTCCAAGTCATCACCATTTGTACAGTTCAGACTAACTTGGATGGTGTTTGGTTTTCTTTGTACAATTGTGTAATTGCATAGACATGTGTAACTTGGATGTAGCGTATTTGGCTAAATGGACACATAGACTTCTTGAGTCTCTACGCTGGTAAGTATTGTTATTCTGAGACTGTTGTGTATAAAGCATACAAGTTATGACGGTATATCCTAATTCTATTACCCTGTGCATCCTTGGTGTACATGCTTTGTATGAAGAGAAGAAGATATACAATTGTAATATAAAAGAGGTTAAGTAAAAAACTCATCAAATTAGAATTGGAAATAGTATGAATAATGAGGTATTTTATCTTAAAATAAATAGGTTTGTGTATCTATGTATATATTCCTATGTATAGCTCATCTGTAAAGTCTCAGAATATAACACAATATAATTGCTGAGAACAGATAAAAAATTTTGCATATGCTTTCTCCATTCTCCTCCATTCTTAAAAAATATTCATTCTATATCTACATTATCTGAGTGCATAGCCAACACATACTTTACTCTTTCCCTTTCATCCTTGTTTAGTCTTAGTTCTGTAAGTTTTCCCACCAGTTCTGTTGCTACCCTGCTAATGGTTTTGTCTATCTTAAGCTCATCCTCTGATAGATTCTGAGGGGAGGGCTTACCGGACCAGTATTCCCAGAGTTCTTACATGTTGTTACTTGTTTGTACTTGAAAATCAATTTGGTGGCTCTAAAATCCTCAGGGTGCATCTTCTTGAGACTCTTAAATATGTTACTACATTTGGGGAAGCATTGTTGTCGAAGTTGGATGATAATCTAATTTTTCTTTCCCTTAGAAGTCAGTTGCCCAAAGGAGTTCTTCCTTTTGTTTAAAGTTCAGTAGTTTTACTAGGATGCCTCTTTGTATTAGTCACTCGGAATTAGCACTCTCAGGTACCTGGTGGGCTCTTCCCATATATGATTTCAAATCTGTTTATTTCAACAAAGTTGGCTTGAATCATAGTTTACTCTCTGTTCCTTCCCTTTGCTTTTCCTCCCTTTTGGTTTTCTGTATGTTGGATCCTGTCTTTAATGTTTGTCACTTTCTCTCCAGTCTTTATTCTTTTCTTCACTTCCTTTTAGTTTTTTCTTTTCACCTTCTAGGTGTTCCTTCTAGGTTGGTCTTCATTTCTGAAAAATTTCCTTTAACTTCCTGAGTTTTGTCACCTCATGATTGAGTTTTTCTAATTCTGGTTCGTGTTGTTCTTTCATGTCTCTTACTGTTTCCGCGTTGTCTTTTAGCTTGGATTGAAATAGAAGGCTGCAGTTACGTGGATATTTCTGGCATGCCTTCATTGTCTGTAGAATTGTTCTACTTCTTCCCCTCTTTTTTCTTACAGCTTCTGAATGGGATTTTCTCTGGCCACTTCTTTGTTGCTCTTCTTTTTTTGTAGTCAAGAAACTAAATGTTTAGAGGGGAGTGAGGTTGAGGGCAGCTTTTCCTACCTTCCCTTGTGTTCATGGAGGAGCCAGGTGTGTCACAGCTCTGAGACCTCCTGGTTCTTTTCTCCCTGACTTTTATCTAGATCTTGTCTTCCCTTTGCCTCCAGCATCTCTGTATTGCCCAATTATGATTCCACTCGAGTAGTTTTTCTCTTTTTCCCCCTCATTGTGTGGCCCTGTCCTGGAACCGAATCCATGGGGGCCGGCTTGGAGAACGAGTAGAGGCCTGCCTGAGGTATCCCCTTGGACTTCACCTTATGTCCCTTGCACTCACCTGCTATTGGGAGAAGGGAAATCTCTTCCAGTTTTATTGTAGTTCTCAACTTGATCCAGCATGCTTTCCTTTCCAGAAATACAAGTTGGTAATTTTGGGGTTCTTTTCTCAGGGTGTCTCGTCAGATGCCCTGTTGCTGCTTCCCTCTGCATCCTCCTACACAGATGCTGACGCCCTGCAGGCTTTGTGGCTGCGGGTTTGTCCTTATCTGCTTATATTTTGGGGTTTCAGGGCTTCCTTGTCACCTAGCTCTTTTTGTATTACCCATAGGCTTTTGATTTTGCTATATATATTTAGAGAGATTAAAAATTAGGCTGCCATCATGCCTGTCTTCCCCGAATCCCATTCTAAATAGACTTTTAAAATAATACAAATAAACACTCCCTTGATATTGATCCCACCAGACAGGGCATGAAAAAAGGAAGCTGCCCTGAGGGTGAAATTGAAGGTGAACAGTCAGCTGGTAATAGGCTGATTGATTACAGGGTATCAGAACTGATTTTGCTTCACAAAAGTGGTTACCCTTCTGGCTCCTAACAACCTTGGTTCATTCAGAGCAGAGCTTCCCAGCCAGGGTGCTGCAAAGGCTCATGGGGCCGAGATCACGATGCCTTCGGCCCCCAGTACTGTCAGAGGGACCCAGGCAGCAGGACCCCTGCCAGTTCCTCCAGCCTGAGTGGCTTCGTCTGTTCATCCTCAGTGGGATACAGAAATATTCCGAGCCTTGCTTATGGGTATATTTATTCATCACATATTTCTTATTTTTTTTAAATTCCCTTAATGTTTAATTTTGAAAAATTTCAAACCTACTGAAAAGGTGCAAGACTGGCGCAATGAACTTGGGTACAGACACCCTCTACCTAGAGGTGCAAGACTGGCGCAATGAACTTGGGTACAGACACCCTCTACCTAGAGGTGCAAGACTGGCGCAATGAACTTGGGTACAGACACCCTCTACCTAGATTTACCAGTTGTTAATATTTTGCACATTCATCTTTATTTTCACTTTTTCTTAATAAACAAATGAATAAATGTGTGTATACCGATATATTTATACATATGTATTTTTTCTGTACTGTTGAAAATAAAAGTTGTTTCAGACATTGTGATTCTTTACTCCTCAATCCTTCTACATTTCTCTCCCAAGAACAAGGATGGTCTACTATATTATCATAATATCATTATCCTACCCAAGGAAATTGACAATAACTCCATAATAGCTAGTATGCTGTCCATATTCACAATTCCCTAATTGTTCCTAAAGTGTATTTTCTAGCTATGTCCCCCCTAGATTCAGGATCCAAAAAGGTTTATGCATCACCTTTGGTTGTCACGTCGTCAGACCGCAGCCCGAATCCTGTGCCATGTTCTATGCCGGATGTTGGGGATACAGGGGTTAGGTAGACTGCAGTGCCTGCTTTTAAGGAGCTCGTGGTCTGGAAGCAGCCAGGTTAAAGTAAGAGCAGGACAGATTTGGACTTCCTAGGATCTTTGTGCTGGTAGCTATAATCCTAAGAGTTTCAATTCACCTTTGTCATCAATGGCATCCGGTTCCCACCTGGTCTTCAAGCCCGCTGTGCCTGGTCAGCTTCCTGGAATCCTTGGGAATGCATTCATGTTTGACACTGACATGTATAAAGCCAGCTTAAGAGCCTTTCGGGCACATTGTCTTGACCCTCTTGAATATTCTGCCGGGAGCCTGGAGGCCAGAGAACAGACCCTCCTTACTTACATTTAGTAGTGTCTTCTATAGCTTTTCAATAATTTATCACCAAGGTGCGCAGTGGAATCGAACACACTGAAATGTTTTAATCAAGTGAAGGCAAGCAGCAGTGACAGGTTGAAGGAGCCGCATTTGCTTTTTTGCTTTGTCAACTTGCAGTCAGTAGCTGTTGACAGGGAAATGATTGTGTTTTCTCAGAAACACGCTTTAGTTGGCTAGATCTTTTGGGACTTGTTTTGCATCAAGGCAGAAGTGCCCGTTTGAGCAGGCCAAAGGCACTTTCGCCGTAGTCGCCGAACCATAAGCTACCACACTGGGAGGGCTATTTGTGTGAACCTGGACTTAGAACATGGTGGTGGCCTAACTTATCCATCATGTTCATGTTTTGACCCTGCAATCCCCATCCCACAGCTGCCTCTGGAATTTGTCGAAGTGCAGTGTTCATGTGCACTGTGGGGCGGGGGCGGGGGCGTGTCTCAAACAGGAATTCCTACAAAGGGCCAGGTGGGTAATGGCAGTGGATAGGAATGGAAGCAGGCCACATGTGAGAGGATGAGGCATGGAGCCCTGGAAAGCACTTGTCCTGTCTGAAGAAGCAGCAGTGCCAGCCACAAGTGGCCTCAAGGGCATGTGGGTTTATGTGGTCAGACACTTGGATTTTTCAAGATAAGGTGGAAACATAGATCTTTTTTTTTTTTTTAGAAGATATTGGGGGTAGGAGTTTATTAATTAATTTATTTATTTTTGCTGTGTTGGGTCTTCGTTTCTGTGCGAGGGCTTTCTCTAGTTGTGGCAAGCAGGGGCCACTCTTGCGGTGCGTGGGCCTCTAACTATCGCGGCCTCTCCCGCTGCGGAGCATAGGCTCCAGATGCGTAGGCTCAGTAGTTGTGGCTCACGGGCCCAGCCGCTCCGCGGCATGCAGGATCCTCCCAGACCAGGGCCCGGACCCGTGTCCCCTGCAGTAGCAGGCAGACTCTTAACCACTGTGCCACCAGGAAAGCCCGGAAACATAGATCTTTAAGGGAAATATCTTGATTTTTAATTATTTACGCCTAATTAAAAAACCACATCAGATGCATACACACACACACACTCGCATATGCTCTGAGGGGCAACAGAGCATGTCTACAAGGCAGATGGTCCTTGGGGCTGGGATGAGCAGTAATACCCACCCTCCTTAGGTAACCTGGGTCTTTCTCTCTTGCTCTGCTGCTCGGCCTCCATTGCTTTTAATTTTGCTTCATTCACAGTCCCTGTTTGCTGCCTGTGGTCTCGAGAGGCTGGGATTTGATGAGACTATTGTGACTTGTTCAAGAGCCAGTTGAGTTTTCCACTTGGTAGTCCGATGCCGGACGTCTGTCTGTCCAAATGCTGTGTCAGTAACAACAGCTCCTCTGTGGCTGATCAGAATCTCCAGACCCCATGCTGCCTCGTGGAAAGAAAGAGCCCCGTTCTTGGCCTTTACCCCCCTTTCCTGATATGCGGGTTGTGAGATAATAATGGTGATTGAACACCCCTATTCCCGAACGCGGCACAAAGTGTCTTCTAGGTTCTAAGTGGTCCTGCCAGCATTGCCACAAAGGAGGTGGGTGGATTTCGTGAGCTGCACCCGTCTGAGCCACAATATTTATCAAAGTAATAATAGTGGCTGGGCCTTGTTATTCCCATATGCTCTTTAATATGCTGTATTTATATTTACCAAGCAAATTTTCTTGGCTTTTCAGTGCCAGTTACAAGCTATTCACTTAACCCTTGCAACCCTACTGCGTGGGCTATTAGGATAAGCGCACGTTTTATTGGTCGGGAGTCTTTCTTTTTCAAGAGTTTCTTTTTAAAAAACGTATTATTTTCAAATAATCTTAAATTTGCTGAAGAATTGCAAGAATTGTAGAAGAATTCCCATGTATCCTTTACCTAAATTAACTAGTTAATATGTTGCCATACCTGAGATAGATTTATCTATCATCTGTATCTGCATTTACCCCTGTAAGCTTTTTTCCTGACCCATTTAAGCGTTAGTTGTGAACATGATGACCTTTTACCTTTAAGTACTTGTATTTCCTAAGAACAAGGGCAGTTTCTTACATCACTAGAGTGTGATGACAAAAATTCAGGAAATTTAACATTGATGCAGTATTATTATGTAAAGTACAAGCCATATTTGTTTTTCTCCAGTTGGGCCAATTAAGCCTTTTATGGCCATTTTCTTTGCCTGATCCAGGCACTGGTCCAGAACCAGCCATTGCTTTGAATTGTCCCTTCTCTTTAATCTCCTTTAATCTGGAACACTTCCACAGCTTCTTCGTTTTTCATGGCCTTGACATTTTTTCATTCCTCTTCTGGCCAGTTGCTTTGTAGGACATCCCTCAATTTGGGTTTGTCAGCTGTTTCCTCATGTTTAGATTTGGGTTATGCACTTTTGATAGGATCTCAAGAGTTTTAAATCCATTTCCTCTTGGCCTAAGAAAGGGACACAAGCTAGGAGTAGACTTCTGGTCTTAGAGTTGGCAAAGCTTGATACCAGGAGGTGAAAGTCAAGGGCAGAGGTAGCACGTGGTGGCCCCAGGTGGAATTTAGCTCACAGATGTGCTTTCCTTGGCATATGAGATTTTTTTAAAAATGTGAATTAGTGTTTTAAGACTACTAAACTTCACAGAGAAATCCAGATTTCCAGCTATTCTTGAAGAGTTTGACGACCTGGCAACATTGGGGCCACCCTCCCATGTGCCTGGTGTTGAGCTGTGGATGTGCCCTTCATACAGGCACGTGCTCTTTACTGTGACCTTCACCCCTTACACGATGCCTGCCATGCATTGCTCTCAGCCTGATTCACTCCTTTATGTTACTTGCCTGCCTCCTGTAGGTCCATAACTCGGAAACTTTTGAGATAGTTGTGTGCTCTCTGTATTCTGCTCTTATATGCCATATACATTCTTCTTGGGGCCCATTAGCCAAACAATTTGCCGTTTCATATCTACTCCTCTTACCTGTTCTTCCCTCTTTTGGGGAGATTGGTTTATTTGAGGATCCATTCTTATGCAGTGACACTGTTTGCATTCACTCTTCCCCAAGGGAGATTGTCACATGGAGGACCTTTGGGTACTCCAAACTGGCTCCCATAGAAGCCTAATGCAGTGAGAGGCTCCTTTAGCTCCCAGTTAATGTGGGAAATGTCACATCCCTAGAGGAACCTACACCAGTCTGGGAAATCAGACAAGTATTTTTGAGGAAGTGAGGTTGAATTGGTAATGCATTGAGTCAGCCGGGCGGCAGGCTGGGGGAAGAGGACTCAGTATTGATGCCTGACCTGGAAATCCTTCCAGGGACAACTTGAACATCACTCCAGGTCTTCCCTAGCCCTTAGCTTCCATGGGGAAAACAGACCTCTTTGGATTAGAATATAGTGATAGTGGAGCACTAGTTTACAATTTATGACTAATGATAATAATAACAGTAATAATAAAAATAACAGCTGACATTTATTTAGTACTTATTATGTGCCAGATACTTCTGTTAACTTTAATAAAGCCAGTTATTTTACCATCAGAAGGAAGTTTATTTGGGAGTAGCCAGAGGAATTGGAATTTGGGATATGTAAACTATGGTGGACCATAGGCAGATCTGAAGAGCTTGCTTATGTGGGGAAAAGGGGGGAGTTGGGAGGGCCTCTAATAATCAAAGAGCCCATTGAAGGAATTTAGGAGTCCAAAGTATGGAGGCTTCTCATTGGTTGGGCTACTGCAGTCTCTGATTGGCTGGACTGTCATTGGGTGGAAAGAAGTTTTCTTCCTGCTGGATAGTAAAATAGGCAACACCTTTCTGTTTGGAGTAATTGATGATGCATGGTGGATGTGAGAGCTTCTCCTACAGGCCTGTCCTGACTCTAATTTTAGCTGAGGTTTCTTTAATTCCACATTTCCCCCTTTTGATCAAGATCTTTTTTCAAAAGCATTGCTGATGAAGAGTCAGGGTCTCCACATGTAGTGGTTTGTCCCTCGGTGCCAGGAGGGGCCTTCTCTGGTTGTCATGTCCCATATTGGAGGGAAAGTACAGAAACCAGAACCCTCGTGAGGCCCCATTTGAGTAACAAGGAAAGGTGGTAGGGAGAACTTTCATATTTGGAGTCTGCTTCATCGGTGTTGTAAGCACTAGAAATTATCTTGAAATGCTGAGCTAGCATTACCTCATTAGGCATGTCATTTTTACAAAAATTCAACAAACAATATGTGCAGAACTTAACAATAAGTATACGTAGCAAAATTAAAAACAACATTCCAGGGACTTCCTGGTGGTGCAATGGTTAAGAATCCGCCTGCCAATGCAGGGGGCACAGGTTTGGGCCCTGGTTCAGGAAGATCCCACATGCTGTGGAGCACCTAAGCCCATGCGCCACAGCTACTGAGCCTGTGCTCCAGAGCCTGTGAGCCACAACTACTGAGCCCACATGATACAGCTACTGAAGCCTGCATGCCTAGAGCCCTGCTCTGCAACAAGAGAAGCCACTGCAATGAGAAGCCTGTGCACCGCAATGAAGAGTAGCCCCTGGTCGCCACAACTAGAGAAAGCCCACGCGCAGCAATGAAGACCCAACGCAGCCAAAAATAAATAAATAAGTTTATTAAAAAACAAAACAAACCCATTCCAAACCTAGTTAGCAAGATGGTTCCAAACCAGGAGCCCAGATCTTAAGGAAGCCAGCTGAATAAATCAAAAGACGGTGGATTGTCAGGTGAAATTTGCTGTAACCAATGTGCTTATTCTTTAATTTTATGTAACTGTGTCTCTACTTGCCAAAAGGCATTTTTCTACATCCAAGAGGTGTTTGCTATTACACAGACACTTCCTTGCTCAGCAAGTAGATAATCAAGGGGTTTGCCATTATCCAATGAGTTGAGTGGCCATTGCTGAGCTGAAACTGTGTTGGCTATGGAGACAGTTAACTCTCCTAATGTCAGAGAGAGATTTCTGCTTATTTGTTGGTGCTCAATTCTATTTGTGGGAAGAAAGCTCTCCCTGCAGAGGCAAAGCCAGTATCACATATGCCTCCTGAAAGCTCTCACTTAAGGTAGTTATAGAGGTTTAATGGGATGAACCAATCTGAGGCTTCTGTTTGGTTGTGTAGGGAGAACAGGACAGTGAATACAGCAAGGGCACACTGTCCTTGTATTCTCCAGCTGTCAAGGCAATGAGTGGCTTAAGCATAAAGGCCATTCCCCAAACTTCTACACATGAAGTTGTGACCAGGGGGTGCACATAAAGCCCTTGCATAAAGTGGTAGTATCTGATGGACTCATTCATTGGCGTAGAGGCGTTAGCATTATTTAACCAAGCCTCAGACATTATGTTGTTATACCCTGAGCAGTTATCTAGATATGTAGATATGTCAGCCAGTTTATGAATGACCTCACTTGCACTGCCAACTCCACAGAAATTTTCATACCAGTATTCACCCAGGGCTGGGTAAAACTGAAGTAAAGAATAATTTCAGGCAGGCTCAGCACCCTGACACTATAAAGTGGGCCTGTGGAACAATTTGGAGAGAAAAGAATATCTTGAACCTCAGTGAAATTACCTGTAGGATGAACCAAAGGGTCACTGCTGTCTTGCACAGACTGAGCTTTCTGATGGCAAATCCAGTGATCAGAGAGATTTCCCCCTTTTGTAAGGGATTGGGAAATATGGATGAGGGCCTTTCTCATGGAAAAGTGGCAGAAAGCAAGGTAAGAGACAGTATTGCAAGAAAGGTATACAGGCCTGGTCCGGACATCTTGGGAAAGCTGTCAGCTTAAGGTTACTGGGTGGTGTGCAGGTCCAGTAGGGTTCGGTGCTTTCTTTAGGTGTGTGACATATGGATCTAGGAGTCTACTCCCTGGAGTTTAGCAGCACAAGGGTTAGTCAACAGGACCTGATAGGGGCCCTTCTAGTAAGGCTGGAGAGAGAGTCCTTTTGGAGGTGCTTTTTCAGTATACAAAATCTCTAGGTTGTAGGGTATGACATCTGGGATCTTTGTCTCCCAGGAACACGCTGCAAAAAGAGTGCTCTACCAGAGCATGGTTATGTTTAATAGAAGCAGTTAGGCCTTTACAATGTAGAATACATGCTTTCCTTTGTTAGTTGTGGATCAAAAGAATCAGGAGCTAAATACATTGGGCATCCTGTGATTATTTCAAAGGGTGAGAGTTTACGATTCCTGAAGCGGGCTAGGCCTAAGAGTCAGAATGACTAGTGGCAGTGCTTTTGGCCAGGGTATCTGGAGAGTCTCTGCAGACTTTACCAGTTTATTCTTTTTTTTTTTAATTTTATTTTTTAATATTTTATTTATTTATTTTTGGCCGTGTTGAGTCTTCATTGCTGCACGCAGGCTTCAGTAGTTGTGGCACACAGCTCCGTAGTTGTGGCTCACGGGCTCTAGAGCACAGGCTCCAGTAGTTGTGGCGCATGGACTTAGTTGCTCCACGGCACGTGGGATCTTCCCGGACCAGGGCTCAAACCCATGTCCCCTGCATTGGCAGGCAGATTCTTAACCTCTGTGCCACCAGGAAAGTCCCTTCACCGTTTTTTGGCCGTGTTGAGTCTTCATTGCTGCACGCAGGCTTCAGTAGTTGTGGCACACAGCTCCGTAGTTGTGGCTCACGGGCTCTAGAGCACAGGCTCCAGTAGTTGTGGCGCATGGACTTAGTTGCTCCACGGCACGTGGGATCTTCCCGGACCAGGGCTCAAACCCATGTCCCCTGCATTGGCAGGCAGATTCTTAACCTCTGTGCCACCAGGGAAGTCCCTTCACCAGTTTATTCTTAATGATGCCATTAGTATGTGTGACTAGCCCAGAGGATTGAGGATGATAAGCACAGTGAAAGTGGTGCAGAACTGGCCAAACAGCACAGACCTGCTATAGTATTTGGCCGGTGTACTGAGTTCCCTGATTACTGAAGTTCAGAAGGGGTTCCCCCGGTGAGAATGAGCTTTTCCAGCAGGACTTTAGCTGCAGCAAAGACAGTAGCTTGTCTGCAAGGGAAGGCTTCAGTCCAGTGAGTAAACATACATCCCATGGCCAGAACGTATTTATATCCATAAGATGGGGGAAGCTGGATAAAAGCCAGTTACCAAAACTTGAATGGTCCGTTGGGTAATTTAAAATGTCCAGGAACAGGAATGACAGGTTTCCCCGAATTGTGTATTGGACAGGTAGGGCAAGCAAAATAAATGCTTTCTACAGCTTTCTTGATATTTCCCCACCATCACTGATGCATAAGAGTTAGACTTTATTGGTGGACCAGTGATTTCAGGGCACGTACAGTGGGCAGAAATGGGAACTTGAAAGTCTCTGGTAGGACCGAGTGGTTATTTGCTCTGAACCAGAGCTGCTTTTTTGGTCAAACCGGCAGTTTTTGAATTTTTGATCTTGTTTTTCTTTTTCTGAAGCAAATTGTTGGGTTTACATAGTCAGTTTTTCTAAGCTTTCATTCAGAAAAACTTCCCTTTGGACCATGACAGAGGTTTGGCTGCAGTTGGCTCCTTTTTTGCTGAACTGTCAATAGGTGGTTTCCCTTAGTCTCCAGGGAGTCAAGTTTAGAATGTTCTGGAATCTGAATAATAGCCAAAGTAGCAGGTAAGATTATGACGTCCAGTAGCTCCTGAACGTAAGAACTGTTCTTGACTTTATCTCCACTGGAAGTGAGGAAACCGCTTTGCTTCCAGAGCATCCCAGAGTCACGGGCTTCTCTGAAAACATACCTGCTGTTGATATAAATGTTGGCAGCCTCACCCCCTGGCTAGTGTACAGGCTTGAGTAAGCGCATATAATTGGCCTCTTGGGCCTAAGTAGCCAAGGGCAAGGGTGTCACTTCAGTTATATCAAAAAGTGTTACTGCATATCCAGCACAATATTTGCCATTGTCACATTTTAAATAAGAACCAACAGAACACCATGAGATGCCGGCATTACTCAGGAGTTTCTTGTAGGTCCTGGTAGGGGATGGTGGTAGTGTTCAGAAGGTGATTCATCCAGGTTAAGCAGTTGTGAGCGATTTCGTTGGTGATGGGAGAAGAGTAGCAGGGTTAAGGTTATTACAGTGGGAGTTATATGAGGAGTGGTTAATAAGAGAATCTCAGAAGAGGTGAGATGGCTAGCAGAAAGATGCTGTGTGTGGTGAGAATTTAGAAGGGTTTCTATTACATGCGTACAAAAATGGTCAAAGGAGATCCTACAACTATTTCCACAGTGGCCTTAACCAGAAGGGCAGTGCGGGGATGGCTCTAAGGCAGGGAGGGTATCCTTGTGCTACAGGGTGTAGTTGTTGGCTGTAGTACCTTCTGGGCCAGTGGTGTTCTCTGTGCTTTTGAGTGGGTATCCCAAGAGCATCCCCTTCTTTCTCACACATGAAAACGAAAGGTGGAAGCTGATATTTGGGATGCCCAAATATCAGGAGTGCTCATTAAACTTCCTTTTAAGGCTATAAAGGCTGTGTCGTCCCGTTCTCCCCATAGAATCGAGTTGGGACGGTCATTTTTTTAGTAAAAGGGTACAGGGATTTTGCTGTAAGAGAAAAATTTGGAATCCAATTCGGACAACAGCCAGCCAGCCCAAGAAAACCTCTTAACGGGCATTTAGTTTTGGGTTTTGAGAAGCTCAGGACGCTATGAACCCGGTCTGGATCTAGGTGTAGCCTTTGTTCTGGTATCAGGTGACTCAAACACCAAACCTGGGTTTGGACAAACTGCAATTTCTTTTGGTGACCTTGTGTCCTTTTAGGACTAAAAGTCTTGGTAAATGGATGCTGTCTTCCTGTGAGGGGGCCTGGGAGGGAGAACAAAGAAGTAAGTTGTCTAAATATTGCGACAGAGTAGAGCCTCTAGGAAACCTTACATCATCCAGGTCAGTCTTCAGGACTTGTGAAAAGTAAGAAGGACTTTCAGTAAAGCCCTGAGGCTTTGCTGTCCAGGTGAATTGTTTTCCCTCCCAAGTGAAAACCAAAAGGTACTACTGGAAGCCTTCATCAACCAGAATACAAAAGAAGGCACTGCGTAAATGAAATATTGTGAAGAATTTGCTTCCAGCTGGATGGATCCCAGTAATGTACAAGGGTTAGGAACAACTAGGATGGTCATGATATTTATCACTTGGAGGTCCTGGACAAATCTCCATCTTCGGCCATTGGATTTCTTTACGGGTAAAATAGGGATGTTGTAGGGACTAGTGCAGGGTACAGTAAGGCCTTGGGCTTTCCACTTCTCCATTGTCAGCTTAATGCTCTAGAGGGCCTCTTCATTTATAGGGTACTGGTTAATTTTGGGGAGAGGCTTTCCGGGATCTCTTTGGATTTTGATAGGAGGTGTGCTGTGGAGTCTGCCAGTATCTGTTGCAGACTTTGCCTACGAGGAGGGCGGCAAATGATCTAACAGGGATGAATGACTAGTGTTCGAGTTACTTTTGCTAACAGAACAGATAAAAGATGTTTTAGGATCATTTAATTTACCCAAGTGACTATTTTGGTTGTTGCTGTCACTGCTGTTATCAGACTCCGGGATTATTTCCCCCTTTTGGGAGAAAGTAGTACCAGCATGGTATTTTTCTAGGAAATCTCAGCCCAACGAGTGAACAGGAGCAGAGGGACTAAGAAGAAAAGGGTGGGTATCTCTCAAAGGGCCCAAACAAAAAGGAATGGGTGTAGAAACAAGGATTGTTGAGGTTTGTTTGAGACTCACCTGTCTGAACTGTTTAGTGCTCCAAGGCAGGGCTGTTGAGTGGCAGTGGGGTTGAGCACCGGTACCTCCATGGACAGGTAAAAAGGTTCAAAGATTAATTCTCAGTCTGGAGAGTGGTTTCCCTGAGCTGATTAAGGGGAAGGATTGGGACAAGCTTTGGTTCCTGGGAGCCTCGTCATTGGGGGTTAGGTTGGTTAGAGGGCTGAAGGCATAGTCCTTAAGCTTGTAACAGTGCTTTTTTCCAGTGTGCTGGCATCTTGTAATAATGGTAGAGACCAGGAAGGTTTTGTTTTTGTTTAGGGGTCTCCATTTGGTGTAGTCGAAAATTTGTGTATATTGCCATTTGCATATGCACTTATTTTCATTCTTTCTAGTTTCTTTTTTAATTAGTTTTTTATCAGGGTACAGTTAATTTACAATGTTGTGTTAGTTTCTGCTGTACAGCAAAGTGAATCAGTTATACATATACATATATCCACTCTTTGTTAGATTCTTTTCCCGTATAGTTCATTACAGAGTATTGAATGGAGTTCCCTGTGCTATACAGTAGGTTCTTATTAGTTATCTGTTCTATATAGAGTAGTGTGTGTATGTCAATCCCATTTCCCAATTTATCCCTCCCCCTTGGTAACCGTAAGTTTGTTTTCTACATCTGTGACTCTCTTTTTGTTTTGTATATAAGTTCATTTGTACCATTTTTTTAGATTCCACATACAAGCAATATCATATGGTATGTGTCTTTCTGTGTCTGTCTGACTTCATTCAGTATGATAATCTCTAGGTCCATCCATGTTGCTGCAAATGGCATTATTTCATTCTTTTTTATGGGCTAGTTTCTGAAGTAGGTACTTTCTTTTTTTTTTTTTTTTTTTTTTTTTTTT
>NW_020173198.1:13463873-13499820 GCF_003031525.2 Neophocaena asiaeorientalis asiaeorientalis | reverse complement strand
TTTTTTTTTTTGCGGTACGTGGGCCTCTCACTGTTGTGGCCTCTCCCGTTGGGGAGCACAGGCTCTGGACGCGCAGGCTCAGCAGCCATGGCTCACGGGCCCAGCTGCCAGCTGCTCCGGGGCACGAACTCGTGTCCCTTGCATCGGCAGGCGGACTCTCAACCACTGCGCCACCAGGGAAGCCCTGAAGTAGGTATTTTCTGATCACCCCATTTTGTAGTTGCTAAAACCAGGATGAGAGAGGTCAGATGACTTACCCAAGGTCACACAGAGGCAGAGCCAGCATTCACATTTAGGCCTGTCTGACCTCAAAGCAAACACTTTTTTTTGCATTATGTGGGCCTCTCACTGTTGTGGCCTCTCCCATGGCAGAGCACGGGCTCTGGACGCGCAGGCTAAGCAGCCATGGCTCATGGGCCCAGCTGCTCTGCGGCATGTGGGATCCTCCCAGACTGGGGCACGAACACCCATGTCCCCTGCATCGGCAGGCGGACTCTCAACCACTGCGCCATCAGGGAAGCCCAAAGCAAACACTTTTAATGGCACAGAGGACTGAAGTGAGCAGTGAGCTGCCTGCTTGATATATAAATGCACGAAGAAGTAACTTTGGAAACAGTTTTGAGTGAAATGACAGTCAAGTATGATTCCGGCTGTTAAGTTTGGAACCCTGTGATTTTCCCGTTGTACTCAGGATATTTTGGGTGTGTGTCATCTGCAATTAGTTACCTTCATGAGTTGCTGGAGTTGTTTGGACTCTTTCCCTGGCTCTGGATATGAAATGTGGGGGCCAGTGTGCCATTCTGAGGGGAATTTACCAGGTGGCTAATGAGATGGGGCTTATCAAAGAAATAGTGAAATGATGGGAACAGGGGAGCGAGCACTAAAAACCAAACAAGCTTTTTACGGCTCCCCAACTCTCTCCAGCTGGCAGATGAGATGCCGCACAGCCCAAGTGAGAGAACAGTCAAGGAGAAATGCAGACTTCCTGGAATTCGAGTTCCCTGGCAGCCCTGGCCCTTGTCCTTTTACTGAATACAGTTGTAAAGAAAGGAGAAGTAGCCAGATATCTTGTGAGTGAGAGGAGACCACTGTTTTCTGCAGACTGTTAGAGGCAGGATCATTGTTCTTGTCTGGGTTCTTATTCTGATCAGGATGCGGCAGGAGAGCACAGGGCAGCATGTGGTTCTTGGGCTCAAGCGTGGCCCAGAAGTGTCCTGGAGGCTGGTTAAAATGCAGATTCCAGGCCCACCCCAGAGCATGTGACTGCTGACAGCAGAACCTGGAAGTCTGCTTTCTACTTTTCACTTTTTTTAAACCACAGAATATTAGGGTGCGTTTCCTACAAACAAAATGTTCTCCTTCATAATTGCACACACCAATCAAAACCAGGAAATCCACAGCGATATGTTTTTACCATTGATTCCTCCCCTCCCATTCAGCTCTCACCAGTTGTCCCAATAACGCCTGTTCTGGCAAAATGATTGAGTCCAGACTGACTTGTGGCCTGTAATTGTCAGGTTTCTTCTGTCTGGAACAGTTTTTCTCCTTCCCTGCCTTTCGTGACCTTGACATCTTTGACGATTACAGGCCAGTTTATTTTGCAGACTGTTCCTCAGTTTGCTTTGTTCGTTGTTTCCTCAGGATGAGATCTGGTTTCTGCATCTGTGGTATTAATATCACAGAGGTGATGCGTGTTCTTCATAGAGCATCCTGGCGGGTGGTGCATGGCTTCAGTTTGTTCCTACGATCATGCTAACTTTGATCCCCTGATTAAGGTCGTGTCTGCCCCCTTTCTCCACTGTGAAGTTACTCTTTTCCCCTTTGCAATATTAGTATTTTGTGCGGTGGTAGTTGGAGCCTGTGTAAACATCTCATTATACATTAAACGCTGCATTTATTCATTTTTGGATTCCTGGGTTCCTGTTTCATTCAGTAGGTCATAATCTATTACCATCACTGTTTGGCTGTTCAAATTGCCCCAGATTTGTCCAGTGGGAACACTTCTGAACTGGCTTCCAGGTGCTTCTGAAATGATTCCATGAGTTTACTCCAACACCTTGAATTCCAATCCAGCACCACGGTGTTGACTTCTGGTTTTCTCCCTGTACATGTTTGTTACTCCCTCCTCTGACAGCATTGTCTGCAGTGTATTGAGGTGTTTGCCCACTCTTCTCATATCTGCAGCAGCCTTCACTGAACATTCAGGAAGGGACCAGCAGGCCTTGCAGAGACCTGCTTTCTGAATAAGCTTCTCTAGCTGATTCCACTGTAGGAGAACCTCCTTCCTCTGACCCCACTGCAAGAACCCTGGCTGAGTGCTTGAGGGTGTGGACTTTGAAGTTGCCCAGATGCCAGTTCCAACTCCTCTCCTGAGTGACCTTAGCCTGTCACCAACACCCCTGAGCCTCTGTTTCCTGTTTGGTCAAGTGTGGACAATGGTGATACCTACTCCATGGTTTCAGAGGCTAAAATGAGTAGATAAGGTCCAGCTTCTCTCCTCCAGGTCTCACAGCCTAGCTGAGGGAGATGAGCACAGGCCAGGGCTATTAAAGTCTTAGACTTGAGCGTGGAGCTTGTCTGGGGTGAGGTGGGGGCAGAAGAGGGAGTGGTCGCAACCCCGGATGGTGGACCTAGAGTTAGCTGGAAGGGCTTCGGAGAGAAGACGGCCTCCGAAAAGACTCTTGCAAAAGTCGTAGGTGTTCACCAGGGAGCTGGGGCAGATAGGAGAGTTGGGTCAGCCTTGGCGAGAGCCCAGCTGGTGTGGGCGCTGGTGAGGAGCTGATGGCCACGTCCCAGGGTCGGGGTAGCTTCTGTGTTAGCCCATTACCTGACCTGCCAAGCTACTTCCGGAGCCCTGGGAGCTGCGAGAGGAGGGGTCCAGCCTGAAGAGCACTGTGTGATGGGGTGGGGAGCAGTAGCCTGTGGGAAAGCCTGGGCCAGGCTCCCCACTGCGGCCTGGGCGTGGCACTCTGAGGGGCCTCCTTTGCTTCCTACCCTGACCCTCACTGCCTGGATGCTGGCTGGCGGCCTGGGTTTTATTGCTCCAGACCTCTTGTGATGGGTACCTGTTTCACAAAGGCAGTCGAGAGGAGTGGTCAGCTTCTGACTCCGGAGTCACACTGCCCGGCTTAGAATCCTAGCTCTGCCTCTTGCCTGCTTGTCACTGCCCAGAGGATTACCGAGTCTCCCTGGAGGTGTCTGTGTCTGTAGGTGGCTGAGAGCCTGCCTGACCCGCTTCCGCCTCTCCTCCGCAGTCAGTGCTGGACAAGTGTTAGCTTCCAGTCACTTGTGGGGAAGACAGGGTGTGAATGCAGAAGTGTCCTGTGAAAGACGTTGCAGAAATACATGTGCTTATTTTAGCAACAGGTGTGAGAGGTTATATGCTCCACAAAAGGAGGTGGGGCTGGAGTTGGGGGTCTGAAGACACTAATGGGAACGCACACAGTTTTGGGAAAATGGCTTTTCCACTTTGACTGTGTTGTTTTGCAGTGAACTTGGTGGTGACTGTAAACACCTCAGAGCCAGGGGATTTATGCCTCCCTTTCTGTCTTTTGTTGGTGGCAGCTTGGGACAGTCATTTTTTTGGATCACTTGCTCACCTAGCCACATTCTTCTAGTAATCAGGTGTGGTTATGGTTAGTGCCTACTTGGTACCCACCAGACCGTTGATTTGAGTGAGGTACCCTCGTGCCAGTGTCTGGCGGGGGAAGGCAGAATACCTGTAGGTGTGTTTCACTGCAATGTTTTGATGCCTGCAAATTACCAAAGGCACGTCACAGGTTCCTCGGTTCTGTTTTGAGTAATTATCCTCTGAGCAGTGCTGTCTGGGGTTGCCGGTTGTTTGTTCTGACAGTGGGGCAGGCATAACTGCTTTGACTTACAAACATTAATTATTGCAGTCACTGGAAGCGGTTTGAGAGGTACTTGCCACCTCCCAATGATTTGCTTCCTTTCCTGATGCTTTTAAAGAAAACTGCAGGGTGGCCAACAGGCGTATTTGAGGCTGGGGGTGGGAGCTGGCAAGGCTTTCTGGAATCCTCGAGTTGAGATCTGAATAGCCTCTCTGTCTCCACTGCCACGACCCCAGTCCTCCCGGTCCTGGCCGTCATCATTTCTTGCCTGGATGGATGGTCACAGTAGCTTCCTTCTGGTCTGACACTTGTCCTGTTTCCAGCCCACTCTTTGTTTTCCCACACAGCCTGCCATTCCCCTGCTTAACACCTTTTATTGGCTGCCCTTTAAGCTTAGACTAAAGTTCACACTTTGGGGTCCCACATGATTCCTCCCTGTTCCAGCCTCCTTGGCCTCCCTGAGTTCCAGGAACAGGCCTGGCACTGTTGGGGCTTTTCCCTGACTTGTTCCTTATGGTCCAGGGTCCGGTGATATTGGCATCCCCAGAGAGCCTGGTAGAAATGCAGTCTCAGGCTCCACCCAGACAAGCTGAGTCAGAATCCGCATTTTTGCAAGGTCTCCGGTTGCCCCCTTCCCCACTGTCACACAGTCCGCTTCCTTTAGGTCTTGCCTCTTTGTCATCTTTCAGAAAGACCTTCTCAGATGACCCTACCTAAAATACTCTTTACTCTGCATCTTTTTCTCTTGCTTCATTTATTTATTTATTTTTAAAATAAATTTATTTATTTTTGACTGTGTTAGGTCTTTGTTGCTGAGCGCGGGCTTTTCTCTACTTGTGGTGAGCAGGGGCTACTCTTCGTTGTGGTGCACGGGCTTCTCATTGCAGTGGCTTCTCTCGTTGCGGAGCACGGGCTCTAGGCGTGTGGGCTTTAGTCGTTGCGGCACACGGGCTTCAGTAGTTGTGGCTCGTGGGCTCTAGAGCCAGGCTCAGTAGTTGTGGTGCACGGGCTTAGTTGCTCCGCGGCATGTGGGATCTTCCCGGAACAGGGCTCGACCCCATACCCCCTGCATTGGCAGGCGGATTCTTAACCACTGTGCCACCAGGGAAGTCCCCATTTATTTATTTTGAAATTAATAGACTTTTGGGGGAGCAGCTTTAAACGTGAACAGAAAGTCCAGAGTTGCCATGTACATCACTCCCATCCTCCCCAGTTTCCCCTGTATTAACATCTTGCGTTGGTGTGCTACATTTGCTGCAATTGATGAACAACATGGATCCATTATTATTAACCAAAGTCCATGTTTACATTAGGGTTCACTCTTGGTGGTGGACATTCTGTGGGTTTGGACAGATGGGTGACATGTGTCTACCATTACAGTATCATACAGACTAATTTCCTTGCCCTGAAAGTCCTCTGTGCTCCACCTATTCACCCCTGTCTCCTAACCCCTGGCAACCCCTGATCTTTTTACCGTCTCCATAGTTTTGCCTTTCCCAGAATGCATATAGTTGGAATCATAAAGTTAGTAACCTTTCAGATGGGCTTCTTTCACTTAGTATGCATTTCCTCCATGTCTTTTCATAACTTGGTAGCTCATTTCTTTTCATCGCTGAATAATATTCCATTGTCCGGATGGACCACAGTTTGTTTATCCATTCACCTATCAGAGGACATCTTGATTGCCTCCAAGTTTTGGCAATTAGAACAAAACTGCTAAATACTGTGTGCAGGGTTTTGTGGGGTTATGTGTTCTCAGCTCCTGTGGTAAACACCATGTGATACGGGTATTTTAGTTTTGTAAGAAGCTGCCAGACTGTCTTCCAAAGCGGCGGCCCCATTTCGCATTCCCACCAGCAGTGAATGAGGGTTCCTTTTGCTGCACGGCTTCGCCAGCATTTGGAGTTCAGTGTTCTGGGATTTAGCTGTTCTTACATGTGTGGCTTTGGCTTTTATCGTCCTCACTGTTAACTGAAGCCTGTTCCTTGACTGGTTTGACCACCTCCCCTTTGTGAGTGTCACTTCGTGAGTGTAGAGACTTAGTCTTTCTTGTTCCCCCCCTCCATTTCTGTGTTCTAAACAATACCTGGTACATGGTGGGTTTAGGAAGGCCTTTGTTGAATAAATTACATACTTTCTGCAACAATCCTGTGAGGCCTCAGTGTTCTTCCATTGTTTGGGGGAGTAGCCGGAGCTGCAGAGAAGGACATCCACCTTGTGCACGGTTGGCTAGATGTGAAATCACTCAGACTGCAGGACTTTGACAGATGAGGGAGTCGAGGGTCAGGAATGAGTTGCCTTCGGCATGTTATTTGTCCTCTTTGTCATTCTTACCTCTCTGTTCCTTGGCCCCAAATTGAGGATCAAAGTACCTCACAGAATAGTTGTAAGGATTAAATGAATTAAGGTATGTAGAAGTATATTAGTTATCAACTGTGTAACAAATTACCCCCAAATTCAGCAGATTAAAAGAACATATTTATTATCTCAGAGTTTCTGTATGTCAAGAATCTGGACACGGCTTAGCTTGTGCCTCTGGCTCAGGGTCTCTCATGAGGTTGTAGTCAGGACATTGGGTGGAGCTGTGGTCATTTCGGGGCTCTGCTGGGCTTGGAGAATTTGCTTCTAAGTTCACTCAAGTGGCTGCTGGCAGACCTCATCCCTCACTGTGTGGGCCTCTTTCAGCCTGCCCAGGTGTCCTCAAGACAGGGCAGCTGGTGACCAGAGAAAGGAGGGAGAGGGATGAGCCTGAGAGCATCCCAAGTAGATGTCATAGTCTTTTTATAACTGATCTCAAAAGTGACAGCTCATCCCTGCTGTTAGAAACAAATAGTGAGACCAGTCTGAACTCAAGTCAAGGGGCGGGCATTTGAGTTGTTTCCAGTTTTTGGTGATTATGAATAATGCTGCTGTAAACATTCATGTAGAGATTTTTGTGTGAACAATAAAATTCATTTCTCCAGGAAAAATAGAAGTGAGTTTCTGGGTCATATGACAGGTGTCTGTTTAAGTTTATAAAAAGCTGCTCTGCTGTTTTCCAGGGTCACTGAACTGCTGTGCATTCCTGCCAGCAGCGTTAAGAGGGTTAAACTTGCTCCAGATTCCCCCGGCACTTGATATTGTCATTAAAAGTTTTTAAAGCTATTTTACTAGGTTTGTAGTGCTGTTTCACCGATTTTGATTTGTATTTACCTAATGACTAATGATGATTATTAGCATCTTTTCATGTGCTTATTTACTGTCTATCTTCTTTGGTGAATTGTCTGTTCAAATCTTTTGCTCTTCCCCCCCTTTTGTTGGGTAGTTATGTTTTGTTTGTTTGTTTTGAGAGTTATTTCAGATACAAGTCCTTTATTGTTTGTCCGATTTGTTAGTATCTCCTCCCCATCGGTAGCTTGTCTTCTGCTCTTAACAGTGTCTTTCACAGAGCAAATCCAGTTTAACTTTTTTTTCTATTCTGGCTCATGCTTTTGGTGTTAAATCTAAGAACGCTTTGCCTAACCCCAGGTTAGGCATGAAGACTTCCTCAGGTTTTATAGTTTTATATGTCTTCCAGTTTGAGTTAATATTTGTATAAGATGTGAAGTATTACTTGAAGTTTACTTTTTGGCGTATGCGTGTCCAGCTGTTCCCAAACTGTCTGTTGAAAAGACCATCCTTTTTCCTGAATCGCCTTTGTACCTTGGTTAAAAATTATTTGGCCATATTTGTATGAGTTTGTTTCTGGACTCTTCTTTCTGTTGGTTCTACAGCTATCATTTGCCTCTACTACATTCCTTGATTGCTGTAGCTTTATAGAAAGTCTTAAAATTGGGTAATGTGCATGATGACTTTGGCTACTGTACTTTTTTTTTTGGCCTTTCCATATGAATTTTAGAATCAGGTAGTGTATATGTATAAAATACCCTGCTGGGATTTTTACTGGACTTGCATTCAACCTATAGATCAGGGTGCTGACATCTTACCTATTTTGAGTCTTACAGTCTGTGAACCTGGCATTTACATCGACGTACTTCTGTTTTGATTTCTTGCATCAGTGTTTTACAGTTTTCAGCGTACAGATCCTGCACGTGTTTTGTTGGATTTACACCTGTGTATTTCATCTTTTGGAACTATGATGAATGATTCTTTTTATAATATTGCTTTCTAATTGTCCATTGTTAATATATAGAAATACAATTAATTTCCAGATTTGACCTGGAAAAAGTCACTTATTCTAGGATTTTTTTTTTTGTAGATTCTTGGAATTTTCTCTGAAGAAATCAGGTCATCTGCCAGTGGGGACAGTTTTAGTTTTCCCTTCATTCTGCATGCCCTTTGAGAAGAAACCTCATTTCACTGGTTAGAACCTCCAGTAGTGTGCTGAATAGGAGAGAGAGGCAAGAGAGACTTCCTAGCTTGCTCTCAGTCCCATGGGGAAACATTCGGTCTTTCACCACTAAGTATATGTTAAGCTGTAGGGTTGCTTTTGTTCTCTGTAAGTCTGACCTTACTCTTCATACCTTGTTTTTTCTAGTGTGCTAGTAAAGTGTGTTGACGGCATATTAAATATTTTTCTCCTAATTTCATCGTTCAGAAATAAGCCCTGTTAACATTGTGGTATATATACATTTCTAACGCAAACATATACCAATAAATATACGTGAGGGATTACAGTAAATATACTTTCTTTGTACTCTGCCGCATTCATGTAATGGTGTATTGTAAATGTTCACCTGTGTTAATTAACATGCATATTCATCACAACTTCAGCAGCTTCATAGTGTCCTGTTACTGGTGGATACACCATAATTTATCTCTTCACTCCCCCCGTGTCAGACATTTAATTTGTAACCAGTTTCTTTCTGATAACATTCACAACATCCTCATGTGTATTTTTTTTTTTTGCCGTACGCGGGCCTCTCACTGCTGTGGCCTCTCCCGTTGCGGAGCACAGGCTCCGGACGTGCAGGCTCAGCGGCCATGGCTCATGGGCCCAGCCGCTCCGCAGCATGTGGGATCTTCCCGGACCGGGGCACGAACCCGTGTCCTCTTCATCGGCAGGCAGACTCTCAACCACTGCGCCACCAGGGAAGCCCTCATGTTTATGTTTTGAGCCTTTTGCTCCTTCTTATTTCCTGGGCATAGTTTTCTCGAAGTGGAGTTGTTGGGTCAAAAGGTATACAGTTCTTGAGGCTGTTGATTCATATTTGGAAAAAGCTCCCCTTGGACCAACTGCTTACATTTGTGAGATGTCTGCTGATGGGCAGCAGAGGCTGTGTAACCCTAGGACAGTTCCTTAACCTCTGAACAAAGCTTGCTGATCAGGAGAATCCCGCTCACATTTGCACAGCAGTCTGACCAGCCGAGAGATTCTGCAGACCGTGCTTATCCGCCCTCATTTCCCAATGGACTCTTTCAAGGCTTTAAGTTTTCAACTTTATCCAGTTCATTTAATTCCCTAAATTTATATGAACCCAGCAGAGCCTTTGGAGTTACAGGACATGGGTTGGAATCCCAGGTGTGTGTGTATGTTGTTTCACTCTGTGGGCCTCAGCTTTCCTATCTGCAAAATGAGCCCAGTTAAAACCAACCTTGTGAGGCGCTGTTGATGATCCACTGAGACCAAGTATGTGGCAGGGAGGAGGAAAGAGGGCATGGACTTGGAGATGCTTAAGCGCAAATTGTGGCCGTGCCTTGTATAGCTGCATGAATTTTTTGGTCGACTGCTGAGCCTCTCTGAGCATCAGTTCCTTCCTCTGTATAATGAGAGTAATAACTCTCGCAGAGTTGCCATGCAGGTTGAACGAGAGCACGTTGTGTCTGCAACATCTTGAACATTCAGAGCCCCACTCGGAGGCAGATACTCTCGTGTTGTGGGTAGAAAAGCGTATTTCCTATTACACATGTAGGGAGGTTTTGAATGAGGCCCCAGTTTTACCCGTAGGAGGTCTTGGCAGTGAACTGCTTCTCACTTCTTAACTCACACAGAGGGATTTCAAGGAGGTATAAACATCTCAAATGCCCACCTCTGCCACAGTCCACGTGGGCAGTGTTTTTCTAACATAGACGTGGTTCTTTTCCACCGAGATTTCTCTCCCGCTCATAGAGGGCTGTGCCCAAGGTGAAAATGCAGCATTTCACAAACTGTGAGGTTTGAGGAGTTAGTAGGTGGTCAGTGTACATAAATATATTAAAGGCTTGAGGAGCCCTGGGGAGGAGGGGGAGGGAGAGGGAACTTTCCTAATGTTGATTAGCGCCATCGTTTCCTAAACATACTTAACTCTACTCTCCTGTCCCTGCCTGAGAACCGTTTGTCATCCCCGGGAATACAGTGTGGGAAGTACACTGTAAGAAAATATCTTCTCCTTATAACCTTATTTTATGTAAAGCAAAGATTCTCTTCCTCAGATCTGTCGCTGTGCAGTGCCTTCACGTGTACCGTCTTCATGTGTACCGCCCATGTTACTCATTCCTTAATATTTGTCTTTCAGTCCACTCACTTTTGAAAGCCTTCACATTTCTTTCCAAAGGATTCTTTTTTTTGGGGGGGGGGCGGTACGCGGGCCTTTCACTGTTGTGGCCTCTCCCATTGCGGAGCACAGGCTCCGGACGCGCAGGCTCAGTGGCCATGGCTCACGGGCCCAGCCGCTCCGCGGCACGTGGGATCTTCCTGGACCGGGGCACGAACCCATGTCCCCTGCATCGGCGGGCGGACTCTCAACCACTGCGCCACCAGGGAAGCCCCTCCAAAGGTTTCTTTATATCACTGCCATTAATGGAAAATAGGTTTTTAAAAAACATACCGGAAGAAATGCTTAAGTGTTAAAATAGAAAAAGTTTTGTGAACCCCTTAAATGATCTCGGGCATGTACCACGTTTGGGAGATTCTGTTTTAGTTCATTCTCTTGGCGTTTTTTCTCCTTTCATTGAACTGTGAGGAAGTTGGATCCCACTGCCCTTCAGAGTTGAAAGAACTGGATGATTACTAAAGAGGCGGCGGGGAGGGGTGTTTCTGCAGGGTTATCTTCCCTAGTGGGGTTGGATTTCCACGCAGTTGCCTGGGCCACGAAATAAAGACTGGACCTCATCCCCATCCCCCCTCGCCCCATGGCTTTCTCATCTTCAGCCTTGTAAAGCAGTCGCTGAGGGCATCCCCCATCCACATCCTCCTTTGAGGCAGATGTGGAAATTGCAGCTGAAAGGCTAAATCCTTGGGGAGAGCCCAGCTGTTCTGAGCACTGACAGTTCCTTTTCAACAAAGCACCCCTTCCCCCAGCTTTTCTAGATGGTTTTTCAGATGGAGTGTTAGGATTTGATTAAAAGACTCCATTGGTTGCAGAAAGAGCCAGGTGTCATGGGTGATCACCTGGGCTGTGTACTCCCGAGAGCCGGGGAGGAGGACACCGCATGAAGTGGAGAAGAGAGAGTTGCCCTAAGATCTGGCTCACGGGGCTGCAGCCATCTGTGCTGCCTCCCGCAGAGGTCTCATCCTCCCAGGCTTGTGGAGGTGGGCGGTGCCTCCCCCCAGAGGGGAGCAGGCGGAGGGGGGCCCTGCCCCATAGCAACCTCATCGTCCCTCTTAGCATTTTCTTTAAGTGTACAATTTTAAGAGACTAGGCAATGAAAGTGTTCTTTTGTTTTCAAACATTATTTTGTTATGGACAATTAGAGAACATAGCTGAACAACAGCAAGCAAAAAAGTTAAAAGTCAGAGCCCTGTGACTGCACTCAGAGATGAGTCTGGTCAGTCCCACCTGGGTGCGTAGCCCGGGACGGACACACACACACACACACACACACACACTAAATAGGCACCCAGGGCACACACACACACACACACACAGACACACACACACACACGATAGGCACCCAGGACACACACACACACACACACACACACGATAGGCACCCAGGACACACACACACACACACACACACACACACACGCACGCCCCCCCGCACACACACACACACACACACACACACACACGCACGCCCCCCCGCACACACACACACACACACACACACACACACGCACGCCCCCCCGCACACACACACACACACACACACACACACACGCACGCCCCCCCGCACACACACACACACACACACACACACACACGCACGCCCCCCCGCACACACACACACACACACACACACACACACGCACGCCCCCCCGCACACACACACACACACACACACACACACACGCACGCCCCCCCGCACACACACACACACACACACACACACACACGCACGCCCCCCCGCACACACACACACACACACACACACACACACGCACGCCCCCCCGCACACACACACACACACACACACACACGATAGGCACCCAGGCTCTGAAGCCGGACTGCCTGGGCCTGTGGTGGGTGCTGATGCCTCGGGGCCCTGGGCAGGGTTTGATCCGCTCTGCTCACCTTGCCTCTCGCCTGTTCAGACCAACGGGCACCCGTGATGTGACTTGTGCTGGGTTGAAGACCCCTGTTGGGATGAGCCTCAGCCACAATCCTGATCTCGTTCACACACTCGGAGGGTTTCTGAGGCCTTTCACAGTTAGGATGCTCTTAACTATTGACCCATCCTGTTGAATCATGAGGTGGCAAATAAAATGGCATTCTTACTTGATCACCAGGAATGGTACATTCTATATGGTCCTCCGTCTACAAATTAAAGTCCTGTTGCTGGTTGCAAATTAGTCGTTCAGAGCCTGGGAATTATTTTCTTGGGCCATTAACATGTTACGTTTTTAAAAAATACCTTTTGGTGGGACCACAACTCTCTGGTTGGCCACAGCTCCCACCCCTTAGACCCTCTTGTCTTATGGCTGGTTTGCGTTACTCATGGTCCTCATCTGTCTGCCTGCTCTGGTCATCTGAGTCTGTATCCCATCGCAGATTGTTATGACCATCAGTTAAAATACCAGGCTGGATAGAACTACACACACGATGTGACCGTGTCGGAGTCCTGGATTTGCCATCGGACCCTAGTTACGGAAGATGTAACCATTGGGGGAGGCTGGGCCGAGGGTATACAGGATCTCTCAGTAATATCTTTCCAACTTTCTGAATCTATAATTACTTCAAAATTAAAACGTAAAAGGCCTCATCTTGCCTGGGGTCAGGAGGTAGTTGCCTCTTTGGGGTGGTCAGTGTACCCTCCAGGTGTTTGAGTCAGGAGTAGTTCTACTGACCTGAAAGTTCATTTCCCATAAAAGGCAAACAAGTTCATTGGCACAAAGTTGGCTGGGATGAATTTATGTTCCTAAAGATGTCCGTCCATGGTATATTCTCCATGACATCTCATCATTTTGTTGGAAGTTGGATTTGTATTAAAGTTTTTGGCCTTTATCTGTTAGGTCTGATATTTAGATAGTCGTAAGATGCTATTAAAAGATGGCTCCAAACCAGAAGAAAAGCAGCCACTTGAATACCTTAGTGCTGGCTACAGAGTTGAAGGTGAACTAGGCAGCTGAGGGTGGGCCTGGATGGTGTGAGCAAACGAGCTGCGACCTGGCAGCCAGACACGGACACGACCCACCTGTCAGTCTGCCTGAATGATCCTGCCTCTTCTGCCTCTCGGACAACATTCTGCATGAACCGTTGTTAAATTAGGCCATACAGAAATGCACATGAGTTGCTTTCTCTCCCTTGTTTTAAGGTACTATGTGCCTGGAACTCACATGTGGGGATTAGCAGCAGGTTGGGATGAATGACAAGATCTGGCTCAGGGGATCCAAGAAAACCAGCTGTACCAGCATGTCCGTCAGGGAGTGTTTTCCCTCCCACAAACCTTCTCAAGACTTGTTAGTTGTTTAGCTTCAGACGTTCACTCTTCGTATCACAGAGAAAGTGCGGCCACGGATAGAAACACCTGTGACAGGCTATCTAGGAGGAGGGCGATAATTAAGGGACTCCATGTTTTACTTTCTCTCAAGCTTCTGAGATGAATGCACAGATCTCAGGCGACACCTAAGTATATGGTAGTGTCTGCAGTTGGTACCTATGTTCTTTCTGACAAATACAGGGCAGAAAAGCAAAACACAAAGTGCTGTCTCTGTGGGCTGAGGGATAGTCAGGTGCATCGAAGACAGACAGAACCTGTGATGGGCAGTCTGCAGTTTTTCCACTGAGCAAATGTGTGGCATATTCATACCAAGGAATGGCATCTCCATCCATAAATAGACGGAGTCAGAAGCTTACCGTGGTGAATTGTTAAATGAGATAAGCCAGTAGCAGAAAAATTTATAATAGGGTCTGGTTTCATAAAGTAAACTCTGTTTAAGTGTACCAGGTTTGTAGTGACTATGTGAGCATGGAGGAGGCGTGAAATGTGTGTACCAGGTTTTTAACCTTGGTTACCATGGGGAAGGATGAGTGTGACAGTAAACAAAGGAAAAAAGACTTCAAACAAAAAAGTTTAGAAGAGTGTGAAAGGTGTTTCATCTGTGAATAATTATATACAGTGTGTGTGTGTATGTGTGTGCATGCCTAGAGAGGGAGCTGATAGGACAGATAGAAAAATGATAGTGGGGTTTATTTCAAGGTGTTGAATTTTTAGTGGATTTTTTACATTTCTTCTTAAATGTGTTCTGATGGTCTGAGTATTTTGCAATGAGCATTTTATTTTTTATAATCATAAAAGACATCCAATCTTAAAGCTCTTTTCTTTGTGAGGAAATATTCCAGCATGTGTAAGAGCACACAGGCTCAAGACCTTGTTGAGGGAGGAGCAGGAAGAAAAGATGTGGAAGAGGCACCTGTCTCTGGAGTAGCCAGTGAGAAACCAGTTCTGAATCCCAAAAGAGACAAGAGAAGGCAGAGAGACCTGGGCTCGTGTCCGGGCCGTGTGCCTTACGTATGACCTTGGCATTAGCCATGTGACCTTTTCCATGCCCCAGTTCTTCTGCAAAATGAGGAGAATTCTACAGGGTCATTGTGCCTAACATATCGTTAGGTACTTAACATTATTCAGTGTTACCATCGAATGAAGAATGGGTGAATGAATACACGTGTGCTTGATTCAGTGAGGTCACATGTGTAAAGTCTGAGCTATGTGGGTAAATACTCAACAAATGGTAGTTTTCTCTCTGACCCTCATGTCTTGTTCCACAGCTGGGGTACCTGGGGAGTGAATTTAGTAGAGTGGGGTCTTGTCATCGCCTGAGTTCCACGTTTCATTCTGCAGTCTTACATGGGGTGCCGCTGGAGTTGGTCAGCCACTTCTCCTCATTATACCTCACTTTCCTCATCTGTAAAGTGGGTGTTGTGATAATATATATCTTGGAAGGATTAAATGAGATACTTAAAGATGTCATGTGATGCCTGGCAAATAGGAAGTTTTCAATACATGTAGTAGTTAATAAAAATACTGAGTGTTCCCCAAGTAAACAGTACCTATTATGTGCTTCTGTAAATGGAGAGGATACTACAGAGTGCCTGGCACAGAATAGGCATCTAACAGATTGATTCAAATAGCCTGAGGGCAACACATGTCAGCATCCTGAATCTGTGGGCACCGCAACCAATTAATGCTTATTTCCATCACGAATGAACAGTTCTCGAAGGCATTCTGCAAACGTGCCTTTGCTAACATAGTCTTTTCCAGCGATGATCTCTAAAACAGAGAATATATTAATATTTATAAGATGCACGTTGTGTATTTTTCTTTACACAGATTCTCCGCCTTCCTTGGGTCTAAGTTGCCAATTTTTAAATATATTTTTCTAACATTCTTGTACCTGCAGAGAAAACGAGGTGCTCAAAGTCCAACTGAAGAAATACGTGGGAGCTGTCCAGATGCTGAAAAGAGAAGGTCAAACAGCTGAAGGTGAGGGGCAGAGGGAGCCTGGGTGAGGAGGGGGCTACACCTTTTCATCTTCATCGCCCCTGTGCCTGGCATAGCAGACACTCAGCATGGGATGAGTGCACGTGCAGCTGAATTAGAAGAACGGGGCTGCCTAGGGTTCCAGAAGATCAATTAAATGGAAAACCCTGCTCTGTATTCTTGCTAAATGCATAATATTATAAGACTTACTTGCCAGATTATTAGCAATACTGTATCAGTTTGTGTACTTAGGGAGTTTTATGTCTAGAGTCTTGAAACATTTGCAAGGTAGTGAACCTTCAGCTCGATTGAGTCACATCAGGCCAGGGGTGAAAGCAACAGAACGTCAGAGTGGCAGAGAATCAGAGCTATGGAGTTAGGCTGATCAGGGGCCAACCCCAGCTCTGGTTAAATTTCTTAATCTCTGTGTACCTCAGTTTTCTCATCTGTAGAATGAGGTTAGTTGACAGTGCCTACCTCATGAGGCAGTCCATGTAGACATCTTAGCATAATGCCTACATAGAGTGAGTACTGAGTAGATTTTAGCTATTATTATTAATACTCTTAATCAGAAATACAGGTAGATAGAAAAATGATCGCTTGACCAAGATCTCACTAAATAAAGTAGTGCTATATGCTTCCTCCCTGTGCAGTTTGCCTGCACTTTAACTGTCATGCCTCTACTAAAATGTTTCTCAGGTCAGCCTGAAGAAGGGATAGTTAATTAACTTTGGCTCAAGGGTCTTGCAAACTTCAACCAACTGACCATTACAAGACTTTCTTAAAAATGAGCTCTCAGAGTGTGGACATTTTAACAGAGAGGTGGATGCTCCACGCTCACAGGTCTTGGGAGTCAACCAGACCTGGATTTGACTTCAGGTGCACCCTCCATGACTTGACCTCTTGGAGTTACTTTGCCATCTGGAAGAGGAAACGCCACACCAGTGTAAGAGGAAATCACACCAATGTCATGAGGGCTGTTGTGGGGATTTTCCAAAACAACGACTGCAAAGCTTCTAGTATGGCACCCAGTGTATAGTTGGTGCTCAGTCAATGGTAGTTATTTTCCTGTGTCAGAGAGAGAGAGATAAGATTGGAGTCTGGATTTGGCTTGCTTAGCAATATCATAAAGACTTGAATTTTCTTTGGAGCTTTTGTACTCGATCAGGTTCAACATGTTGATTTTTTTTTTTTGGATAACATGCCTTGCCTCATTCCTGCTAGGTCTGTAACAGTTACCAGTCTGGGGGTTACCATTGCAGAGTTAATCGTGTCTTGATGTGAGGGCTCATCACCCTTTTCATACAGATATTACTCGTGTCTCCCGGAACCCATCTCATTACGTGGAGTTATGTCTGCCCTGGCCTTCTGCCTTTTCACTTCTTCTCAGCTTTGTTCCCCCAGCACCTGGCTTTTACAGCCATTCATTCCATTCACTATATGTTTCAAATGAATAGTATATGTTTAGCCCTTTACCCTTTCCAAGCAAGTTCAAGTATATTCACATTTGATTCAGTAACGCTGTGATGAGTAGGTATTTTCCCTCTATTTAAAAAAATTCATTATTGGCGGCTCAGGAGAGCTTAAGGGGGCTTGTCCATGGATCTGGGGTAGAAATGAATTTGGGTTATTTTCTTCCAAATCCCTCTTCTTTGCCTTATGAAGTTCTTAAACTAGTGTGCAGAGGCTTTTCCTGGGGCGCCTATTAAATACGCTTCTCAGGAGATCTGGGTTGAGGCTCTAGATTCGCACGTCTAGATACGTGACTCTCCTGCAGCTGATCCGTGGACCACGCCATCACCTTTTGAGAAATCTACACTCTACCCACACAGAGCTTTGATTTGATGCAGTAAGAAAATTAAACCAGAGGGTGTGGGAAGCACCACTGGGCTTGCATTTGGTTTAAAAACCACAATACTATAAAGTACATTTCTGAGTAGGAGCATTTTTGGAGTGAGTCCCCCCAAAACGGGTACACAGAACCTACAGCATACAGAATGGTTTCTCACGGCAGCCAGAGTCCCTTTTCCTAAGACCCAGCCTGAATGCTCTGAGCCAAAGCTAGGTATGAGATAGCCCTTAAATGGAACAGAGCAGAGATAATGAAGCACATTTTGTTATTTGCTGTCCCTTACCCCTCCGTTTCTTACTGGGTCGTTTAAGACCATTTACCTTATCTGTGAGTCATCCTTAGTGGGAGGTCTTTATGAAAGCCCTCAGATGCAGGCACATACTGACCGATGCCCTGCGTTTGCTTGTTTAAGTCTTGCAGTTTATTCCTTCTTCCACTTAAGTAATATTCGTGAACACCAGCTGTATGCCAGACACTAGGAAGCAGCCTCATTAAAAGGCATGCTTTCAAAAATTGCACTCTGGCCTTTCCAGAGCTTTCACCTAATTTTTAAGTGTGTCATCTACTACTCAAAGGAATTGGGACTCATTCCTCAACCCCAGCCAGATGCTGACTCAGTTTGTTGAAAACTATTGAGTATGTGCCCTGGCCAGGTTGGGGTGCCTTGGGGTGCCCTTGTCAGGCTTTGGTAGCTTGGGGTGTCCTGGCCAGGCTAGGGGGGGCTTGGGGTTTCTGGGGAGTTGGAGGAGCAGGG
Source organism: Neophocaena asiaeorientalis asiaeorientalis (assembly GCF_003031525.2). Classification (NCBI taxonomy): domain Eukaryota; kingdom Metazoa; phylum Chordata; class Mammalia; order Artiodactyla; family Phocoenidae; genus Neophocaena; species Neophocaena asiaeorientalis. The sequence continues at coordinate 13,481,543 of NW_020173198.1, read as the reverse complement.
GCAGGGAGAGGTTGGAGAGGGAGAGGCCTTTCTTTCTGATCCAGGATTTCCTTGGCTCCTGACGTTAGGTGGACATAGAGATGTGTACTAGCTTCCCAAATTCAGGTGGGAATTCAGAATGCATTTTCCACGAAAGAAACCTTTTAGTTTGAGGATAAAGATTTTTCTGTCTTTTGGATGACAGATGGTTTACGAAACTGAGCTCATCAGGGGAAAGAGTGAAAAGTCATTTAAGCCCCAAATGCCTTCAGGGCTGAATAGATGGCTGAGGGCTATATTGGGATCATTATATTCATAGTTGTGGGAAGTGCCTTCAGGATTAAGAAAAAAAAATCAACTTAAAATGAACCTTTAGAATAGACTGTTGACAAACTTTAAGAGGTTAGTAGGTAACTTTGTTTCAGTTCTGAGGTTATGATTAATCATGGCTATTCTTTCCCCCCAAATTCTCTATGAAACACCGATCTAGGAATCAGACAAAAAGTGATCAAAATAACATTTTTTTAAAAAAAATTGTATTTATTTATTTTTGGCTGTGTTGGGTCTTCATTTCTGTCCGAGGGCTTTCTCTAGTTGCAGTGAGCGGGGGCCACTCTTCATCGCGGTGTGCGGGCCTCTCACTATCGCGGCCTCTCTTGTTGTGGAGCACAAGCTCCAGACGCGCAGGCTCAGTAGTTGTGGCTCACGGGCCTAGTTGCTCCGCGGCATGTGGGATCTTCCCAGACCAGGGCTTGAACCCACGTCCCCCGCATCGGCAGGCAGACTCTCAACCCCTGCGCCACCGGGGAAGCCCCCAAAATAACATTTTTATTACTGTCAGTTGATTGGAAACTCCAGCTTGACCTGAAGCCAGAATCACAATCCCCAATACATTGCCTCCCAGGTGTAGACCCAGGGACCCGCACTGTGAGGCATTGTTGGATCTGCAGAATTACACTCACCCAGTGGGGACCAAGAGGGAAGACAGTCCGTGGAGCTGTTTCCCTTTTTAATACATCATCTCCATTTGATGCAGGATCTCACCAGTCGGGTAGGAGGTGGGGAGTGAGGCCCAGAGCATAGTATGATGGAGTCTCCCCATGGAAACATGGCCCAAGGTGGGGGCCCTTCGCTAAGAGCTGTGATGACCGCAGCTGCTGGTGCCTCCTGAGGGAGAGGCCAGGGCAGTGGGGCTGGGGCAGGAGTGTGGGTCAGTGAGTGGACACCTCCTTCATTACACCTGTCCATCTGGAGAAAGGCTCTGTCAATGGAAGGAAGGCTTATTTCACCTGTAGCTGCGACCGTTCTCCAAGGGGGTCACTTCATCCTAGTCCCTGTACGTGTCCCCATGAAAAAGGTAGTCACGGCCAAAACGTTTGGGAAACACTGTGCATTCTACACTCTTCTTGCACGTCATGATGGATGTGAGTGAATGAATGACCTCTGTGCCAAAGACACTGAGCACTGCCCGGGGCTACTGACTTAGAGGCCATGTAACTTTCTGTGCCCCAGTTTCTTCCTCTGTAAAAGGGGAATTGTAATAGTACCTTCCTTATAGGGTTTCGGGGGAAGATGAGATAGATGAGTACATGGAAAGCCTTTAGAATAATGTCTGATATGTAGTAGCCACTCAATAAATGTTATAATTATTATTATTACTATTTTTACTATCTCACTTTACCTCTCCTGGCCCCTTTGAACAATTGTAAAATTAGGATTTATTAAAATAGTATATACTTTATAGGTTGTTGTTGTGGGGATTAGCTGTTAAGAGGTGTAATTCAGATAACATGCTGGGATCTAGAAAATGCTGTGGTGGACAGAATGTTGGTCTTCCAAAGTTGTCCATGTCATGATCCCCAGAATCTGTGAATATACCCCCTTACATGGCAAAAGGGACTTTTCGGATGTGATTAAGAATCTTGACATGGAGAGATTATCCTGGTTTATCCACATGGCCCCAGTGTAATCACAAGGGCCCTTCTAAGAGAAAGGCAGGAGGGTTGGAGAGGGAGAAGGAGTGACAACAGGAGCAGAGGTAGGAGTGATGCACTTTGAAGATAAAGGAGGGGCCACAAGCCAGGGAATGCGGGCATCCTCCAGGAACTGGAAAACACAAGGAAACAGGTTCTCCCCTAGAGCCTCTAGAAGGAATACAGTCCTGCTGACACCTTGAGTCTAGCTTATAGGACCCATTTGAGCCTTCTGACTCCCTGAACTTCAAGATAGTAAATCTGTGTTATTTTAAGCCACTAAGTTTATGGTAACTTGTTACAGCAGCCATAGGGAGCTCATATAAACATTCAGTTAAGTTGAGGTATTGCCTGGATGGACGTGGGGATCATCTAATCATCTTATGGAGCTTGTGGTGGGAGGTTGATGTCTTAAAGGTTGGTTTTCTTGGTCAGAGGTCACCTGGTGGACAAACTTGGGACCTCAAGGGAGAGCTGTGGTCTCTGATTTGCAGCCACATCTGGGACAGGAAAGCACACCACCCCTCTGCCACACCCCTTTGTGCAAGATGTGTTTGGCCAAGACAGGGAAGTCCTTGTCCCAGGTCACACTCACCCCACCCCGGGGGTCACTTGTGTCAGCCCTGGTGGATGATTCCTGTCACCAGCCAGCTCTGGACATTGGAGACGAAGCCTCCAGAGCTGTATGGTTGTGGCCTTACTGTCCGGTGGACCCTTGGCGTTACTGTCTGGGTGTGGTCATTGTTGCGTGTGCAGCTGGGGAGTCTGGGTTCTCTGAGTGTCCCGCGGCGGAGGTGGGGCTATTCTCACGAGTGCTTTGCTGCATGTTGGGCTTCTCCCAGGCTCTCCCAAGGAGCATTTGCCTGTGAGTTGGAGCTTGCTCTCTGTATTAAGGAAGAGGTTCTCCTACCAGGGGCAGCCAAACGTGGGATTCCGGAAGTGCATGAGTCTGCCCTTGTCACACGGCTCCGGTTGCCTCTCCTGTCTGCCTGTGCACGGTGGACATCTGCGGCCTCGCGGTGTCAGGTCCCACGTGTTCCAGTTTTCATCAGACCAGCGTCCTCGCTCAGGGTCAGCCCAGTGAGGTAGGTGAGACTCCACCCTCCGTTCTGCACTTGACCTCAGCTGACTGGCTCCAGCCGGGTCTCGGGACTCTACTAGGCTGTCAAGAGTTTTCTTTCCTGTTGGGCCTGGAAGGCTGGGGCCAGTGTGGTTACCTTGTCTCCAGGTGGAGCCTGGGCATGAGGCCGTCACCCAGAGAGAGAAGCTGGGCCGAGAGGCAGAGAGGAATCAGGGGCTGATCCTGTCCTTCGAGCCCCTGAATCCAGCAGTGCCTGGCGCGACTGTTCAGCCCTGAACGTACTATTAACAGGAGCAGTAATTCACCAACCTCCCCTGCCCCTGTTTTTGAGCTTCAGTTGGGTTAACAAAGCTCGTATGCTCCACGGCAAAAAATTAGCTCTTTACTGGGTGCAGAGTCCATTCTGTCTTGGTGAAACACTGTTATTTCTCTGGAGTCTTTCCCAATCCACAGTGTCTGTGTCTGTGGTGTGAGGCCCTTCCTCCCGGCCGCCCTCCGTCTCATTAGGTCCACTCCACTAGCATCACCTGTCCCGGCCACCGCAGTCCTGTTCTGTGGTGATGGATTTTAACACTGCAAGTGCCTGTCGGCATCGCCATTTAATTCATCTGCCCTAGGCTTAGGGGCAGAGGGAGAAGAAATGGCCCGTTGCTGGTGGCAATCAGAGTAATTGGCAGTGAGGGTAGGAGATGCAGTGGGAGGAACTTGACAGATGAGGGAGGCTTGGGAACAGTTTTAAAAATTTACTCTAAGAAAAAAAAGAAACAAAAAATGGAAGTCATCAACCTGTCTCCCGTGTCATGTCTCTGCCTGCGTGTGGCATGCCCACAGATGCCCACTCCACTGCTGCCTGTGCTTCATGCCCTCCCCGGGGTCTCAGTTTCCCTGGGCTCCCAGAAAGTGGGGAGGGACAGTTGAGAAGCCTAATTCTGTGGAGATGGACGGTCATGGGCGAGAGGATTCCTGGAGCTGGCATGTTTCAAGGGCGCGTGCGGTGCTGTGTACCCTTTGATCCTTCAGTCTCAGTCACCGCAGGTGTTGGCGCCTCCCCTTGGGTGGCCGCATGTTCTTGCCCCCTGTGTGCACAGAGGTAGAGATGTCTTTGTTTGAGGCAGGCTGCTTTGGTTGCAAGGAAAGCAAGGTCATGAGTCTTGTGTGTATGTGTCTGTGTCTGGTTCTACTGGGATAAGCGTGGGACCTCGTGGAAACACTGATAAGATCTCATCACTCTCCTGTTTAAAACTCAGTCCAGACTTTCTGACCATGGCTTGCGGTACTTGGTGTGATCTGGCTCTTCCCTACTTTCCAGCCCCACCTCCCCTCACCCTCTTGTTCCCTCTCTCGGCCCCGGCCACACCGGGCTTGACTAAGTAATACATCAGGGCCTTTGCACTTGCTGTCCTTCTGCTGGAAAGCTTCTCCCTCAATCTCTGAATGACTGATTCTGCCTTGTGAGGCAGTTTCCGTTCAGATGTCAACTCCTCTGACCTCCCTGCCTCCTTCTTTCTTTGTTCCATTACTTCCTTTATGTTCATCACAGCACCTTTATCAGTACCCCTCAGTATCTGGTTGTTTATTCCCTTCCTTGTTCACTGTTTGTGTTCCACCCTGCAGTGTACAGTCCACAGGAGCAGGGACCTTGCCTGTTGTTCTTCCCAGCTGTGTTCACAGTGCCTTGCACAGTGCTTGACCCAAGGGATGTGCTCCATAAACATTTATAACATGAATGAACAGAAATCCGAGAGGAGCTTTTGTAGGACCTGGCCTCTTGGCATTTAGGTGATTGAAAACCCACGGCAGCCAGGGAGAGCTCAGCAGTGGGCGAGGTCACGGGTCTTCATTCTAGGGCTGCAGATAACGTGCTATACCCTGTGTAACCACTTCTTTCAGTTGTGCCTCCAACCAGATTCTTCTGATCACATATAGTTTTGGCTCCTTGTGACTACAGTTAGCACATGACTTTGACTCTTCAGGGTTTCATCATTCAGAGATCTTTTGATTACAAGAGTCATAAAGTCCAATTCAATCTGTTTTAAATGAAAACAGTGGAAGTCCAGGAGTGCCTGTCTTCAGGAATGGCTTGATCCAGGGGCTCAAACAATATCATTAGGAGGTTTTTTTGTTTTTGATTTTTTTCATTTCTCAACTCTGTCTCCCTTCCCCCTCGCCCACAAATATTGGCAGTGTGGTGCTGGTGAATGTTTAACAGTTAGCTCTCTAAGGGAGGAAGGCTCTGATTTAAAGTGCTTGCTGATGTCCATGGTGGCGGTGCTGTCAACACGATGTCACTGAATGCAGAGTTGGGAAGAGGTACGTGCACTGGGCTCCTGTGAGCTGGTGTGCCCCAGCTTTACAACCACCCCCATGTGTTGGCTCCATTTTCAGGCAGGTGTTCTTATGCTGGCAGAAAGCTGCCAGCAGCTTTTGGTTTAATCTTCCCAGCAACCCAACTGAAGAGAGAGCTCTTCCCCACTAGTTTCCTTATAAACCACTCTCCCATCTTCCCCCACAAGGAGCAGTGCTTCTCAATCTTGGCTCCATATTCAGTCACCTGGGGAGTTCTAAAAAAATCCCAGTGCTGGGCCACTTGGAACCACTGCCTTCAAATTGATGAAGTGATGTGTGCTAATGTGCTTCAAACGTGTCGGTACTCCTTGATTCTTGGCCTGTGGTAGATACCTTGAATCTCATTGACGCAAGAAAGTAATCGTTACAGTCATCCACCTCTAAAGTGGCTGAGCCAAAATTCCTACCCAGATGTAAGCCAAGTCCATGCTTCCCCCAGTGCCCTAAGTTGATTCTCCCGGAAATGTTCTAGGTGATAAGATACGCTGCATCACTCTGGGCCTCAGAGGTGGTGTATGACAGGTGGCCGAGAGGTGCTTTGTAGGGGCAGCCTGTGCCTAGGATGCCTGGCTTGATTGGTTAGCCTCTACCCTTTAACTTTATCCTGAGAAAAACCCACTCTATGCCCCTGTCTTTGGTGGGTGACCGAAACCCAGTCATGGACCACATGGGGAGCCGGGTCAGAGCATGAGGTGCTTGGAACTGGACATCAGCTGGGGACAAACAGAAGCGCTGGCTCACCGCTTCTCAGTAGCAGTGGTGTGTGTGGACCAGGCGTGCTGTAGACATTTTCTTCTTCCTCAATGAAGGCTCCTCCTTCCACGGTAAAGAGAAGCCTTTGCCTTGAGAAGGAGCATGGAGAAGGCGATAGCAGGGCTTGGAGGCAAAAGGCAGGCACACGTTTTCCAGTTGGGGGGAATCTGGGTTGAACCTCAGCCCTATCATCTACCAGCTCCGAAGTCTTGGAATGAGTTTTAATCTCAGAGCTTCAGTGGTTTTATTTGAACAGAGAGATAATAATGTTGACTTCCTAGCATTTTATGAAGTATAAAAGAGATGACATGTGAAATACCAGGCAATTGTTGACATTATTTTGAGTTGGAGATGCAGTTTGAAGGGCATCCAGGCTGTGGAAGGTCAGGGACCATTAGCAGAACACCTGTACATTAATTTCTGAAAGTGGGTGAATAATTATGGTGATAATTGTAGAGTAAACCTCTTTGAAAGCTTTGTAGTCCGTTATGCTGGCAGAACAATATTTGTGTGATTAGCCAGTTTCCTGACCTTTAAATAAAAATCCGAACAGGTAGCCCCAGTACCTGGCCCTTGCTAAGCACTCGGTACTGCCAGCACCAGGAAGATGCTCCAGGGACAGGGGCCAAAGCTTTGATATTTTAAAATCAGGACTTGCTGGAGAGGTCCAGGAAGTAATGTACCCATCACCCAATGTACTCACCACCCAGGTATAACAGATAAATTTCCATATTGATTGCATATTAATGAAAAGACTTAAAAGTTGCAAATGCATTTGAGGGTGTCCTTACTGACTGCACGCACAGATGTTTCCAGATTAATTCTGATGGCCCAGCTTGGGTGGCAGGCCTCACTTAAACGAATTCTGGGGACTTGGGTGGCATGGGCGGGGGGTAGTTAGAACTCTGATAGGCCTAGCCATGGTCACATGCCCTTTCCTGGAAGGGAGGGCATAAGGTGGGAGCAGCCCCATCCAAACATTCTGAATTGAGAATGCAGAGGGGCAGGCCCCCAGAAATAAGAGATGAATTCTGACAAGAGGGGATTTGGGGAGCAAAAACAGATGATCTTGCATCTGGAGTGATGTGGGAAATGGAGGTAACACCAAAATTTTTATGTAGGAGGGGTTTGGTGGTTTTGTTGGAAAGGGGGTTTGGAGGCATTGTCTTGCTCTGTTTTTATGGAATTTGTAGGTTTCCTTGGGATAGTGTCTCAGGTAGAACTAGATTTGGCTGCATAAAGAAAAGAAACCTAGACAAGACTGACTTCCATAAAGTTTTTCTCTTATCCCACACAAGTCTAGAAGTAAGTAGTCTAGTCCAAGGCTAGTGTGATGACTCCATAGCAGTTGGGAACTCAGGCTGCTGTTTTCTTTTTGCTCTGCCATCCTCAGTACATGGCTTTTTGTCTTCATGATTGCCTCATGGTATCTATCAATGTATCGCGGCTAGTGCTCCAGCCATCACATCTGTATTTCAGGCAGATAGATGCAGAAGGGGGAAGGGAAGAGAGTGCAATTCACAGCTGAATTCTTTAAGGATTTAAAACTTTAAGGATCATAAGCTTTCTTTAAGCAGCTTTCGCCCCAAATGACTTCTGCTTAATGCTGTTGGGCCTCCCCTAATTGTGGGGAAAGCTGGGAAACATGGTTGCTTAACTGGCACATAGGGAAGGAGGGACAGCGGATATCGGGTAGGCAGCCTGCAGTCCTTGCCCCAGGTGGCTTTGAGGAAGGTGAGGCTGATGACAATTTTGCCGGGGTGGGTGGAGGAGGATGTTTCTAAAGTCCCCCCAAGCCACCCCTTAGTGCCATCACTACTGGGAAAAGCTTCATCAACGATACAGGGTCATAGCTGCAAGAGAATCCATTCCCTGGTTCTAAAAGTGGCCCATGTCTCTCTGGAGACCTCCATACGAGATAATGTTTTATTTGCTCCACCTGATTTTATCCCCTGCAGGATGCTCTCCTCTCATAAGTCATTGCAAAGGCAATTGCCTGAAAACGCCAAGTATCGATTCATGATTTTTGTTCATTTCCTTTTTATTGTTCGGTAGGAAACAAAGGCCCAGAAATAGAACAGGAGGACTTGGAGTGCTTCAGCTCCCTCCTTAGAGGACTAGGCCAGACATAACACTTATCGTTGTCATTGTCACTTTTTAGGGCTGTCTCGGCATTGTGATTCTCGTCCTGCAGTTTTTCAATCAGTGTCTCCGTTGGTGTTCAGCTCCTCCCCTTCCTGGAAGCTGACAGGTGGCTTGTTTTGTTAAATGCCACTTTGGTTCTGAAAACTGCTCTGTTTTAAGTTTCTAATTACAGTTTTCATCAGGCAACTGGTCATTTTGCTTTGCTTGAGTGGGTAATGATGCTTCTACCTCGGCGGAGAGTGACTTGTCTAAATGTTTTCTTTTTTCTTGGACTGAATAGAAAAATAGACATCCTAGAAAGAGATAAAGCCCACCTCTTGGTCTGGGGTTATTTCACTGGTTTATGGCCTCAATTTCATTCTTTGCATTTCAGGAGAAATACACTCCTTCCTCACCCCTCTCTGCGGAATGGCTTCTCACCCTTGTACCTTCTGTTCATTCAGTATAGAATCTTCCTTCTGCCCAGTATACCTCCTAGTCACAGATATCATTGCTCCAGGAAGCCTAAATGATGTCCCCACCATCATTTCCCCTAGTTGGTCACTCCCAGATCTATAGCATTGCTGTGTAATTTGTGCTTTAAAATTTTAATTTCTTCCTTTCTTTAGTGACATATTCCATAAACATTTACCAGGATATAAGCTCTGTGACAGTGGGGACTGACTTGGTTTTGATACTATTGTACACTTAGCTCCTGAAACAGATTCCGTACACCTGGCAAGTGATCAGTAGCTGTTTGATGAGTGATGGACTGACTGACTTACTGAGTTTAAATACTAATAATAGCTAACGTGGGTTAAGCACCACATGCCAGGTCCTGTGCTAACTGCTTCAGAGGCCACCTTCCTGTGAGGTGGGTTCTCTTTATCATCCGCACTTTACAGGTGGGGAAACTGAGGTCAAGAAAGGTCAGAGAGAGAGTATAGGGGAGTCAGACTGTCTACATTAAAGTCCTTTCCATGTACTGTGTTAGATTGTTGTTATTACCACCGTCATGGTCAAGTGCTCTGCCCAAGGCACACAGCTGGTGGGTGGGGGGCGGGATGGTTGAGGCCCCGAAACAGAAGTGAATGACACACAGTGTCTGCCCCTCTGGAGGTCACAGATGGGGGCGAGTGGGTGGGTCCAGTAACCTGGGCTCCAGGAGAGGGGGGTGCCTGGTCTTTCCAGTCCCAGTTTTCTCCCAGGCAGCCAAGCCGGTGGGCAGAGCAGGCGACGATGTGGTTGCTGAGCCGTGTGATGTGCTGCGTGGATGCCCTTGACCCGAGTTCCTGGGAGGCATTCTGGGTCCGTGCTGCACTCCCTATTACCTTTCCATTTCTGACTTAGAGTCTGTTTCTGAGGCCCAGTCCCTCCAAAACAAAACAAAACGCCCTCCTCTACCAGGTGGAGCCAATTAGGCCAAGCTCAGCTCTTCCTTTAATTACTTTTGCCCTCATTTGCATCTGGTTTGTCTCATTATAATGCCATTAGCAGGGTGGCAACCAGCAATGGTGCGCACACAGTTTTGAGGCCTTGCTTCTGTGGTCTTGGCTTCCTTCTGAGTAAAATGAAGGATTTGGAATAGACACAAGCACACATATACCCCTGGGCCAGAATCAGCCTGCGGAACTCACCTGGCTTGCCTGAAAATTGTCTTTAGCAACTTGATTGTGGAATAACAATTTGTGTTTTCTTTCCTTGTTAAAAAATGAAGCCATATTCGTTGTAGAGAATTTAAAAAGAGAGACAAGCAAAGAAGGAGAAAATAAAAATCACAAACCCTCAAGCGTTGTTAATATTTTGGAGTATATCCTTCCAGACGAGTATAGCACTATGCTGTGAACACTCTTGGGATAAACACATCTTGCCTGAAAAGTTTGGGCATCTCTCACTCCCCTAATTGACACATGGACTTCATGGGCTAAGAAGAAAACTGATGACATTAAAAAAAAACACCAATAACAAATAATTGATAGGGATTTTAACAGTAAAATCAGGCAGTGATATAAAATGACTGTAAATTATGCCAAGGTCCTGTCAGTAACCAGTCACATGTGTGCCAAGATGACAAGAAGTGGGGTTTGATGGGCATACAAGCTGGTTACTGCTGTCTTGCCTCCTTCCTTACCCCTTTTCCAGAGGAAAGCAGGACAGCATTCATGAAGGCTGCCCATCCTGTGTTAGAGCATGAAGGTGTAGTCCATGGGTTTGGCCTGGAAGGTTCTAGCTCTGCCCCTTGCCAGCGGTGTTACCTTGGGCAGATAACCTGGCCTTTATTGTGTGTTTTATCTTTTTCCTTTCTGTATGTTTTTTGTTTTTTGTTTTTTGTGGTACGCGGGCCTCTCACTGTTGTGGCCTCTCCCGTTGCAGAGCACAGGCTCCTGCGTGCAGGCTCAGCGGCCATGGCTCACGGGCCCAGCTGCTCCGTGGCATGTGGGATCTTCCCAGACCGGGGCACGAACCTGTGTCCCCTGCATCAGCAGGCGGACTCTCAACCACTTGCACCACCAGGGAAGCCCCTGTATGTTTATTTTTTGGATAGTTTCTGTTGCTAAGCCTTAAAGTACACTAATCTTTCTTCTGCATTTAGCTCATGACACTTTACGGTGGCCGTACCTGGCTGCAAGGGATGCTGGGAAACATAGTCTCTTAGTTTTGTGCCCAGATGTCCAAGTGCCCAGCAAAAATTGGTGTTTTTCTTACTACATAAGAAACACTGGCTATTAGGGGATACTTGCCATTTTTGCCACACATGTGAATTAATTGCTACTCTGCTTTTGATGAGCAAGTGGGCACAAAGTGCTAGCTTTCTGGGCAATGGCAGTAATGGGGTCAGTTTCAGTGGAGAAATGGGGAGAGGTAAAATGTGAAAGATGGTCTCCGCTCAGCACTTGGAAACTCTCCCCCTGTTTGGGTGAAACAGGAGTCATCCTTCTCTTCATGTTTAAGAAGTAAGGTAGCCAGTTGCTTTGTGTCCCATGCCTGTTTCCCCTGTGAATCTCGGGTGCCCTTGTGGCATGAAGGATTAGATTTACCATGGTCCTACTGATCAGCTGGGTCAGTGCCAAGAGAATTTGATTAAACTAGAATTGAGACCCAGGTCCAAATCTTGGCTTAATGCTCTTAATGCTCATGTTATTTTCAGATGGCATAAACTCACTTGTGCCGTCTGTAAGGCACGGATAGTAACTACCTGGCTCAGTTAACAGTGGATCCCAGGTTTACGAGATCAAGTTTTAAACTGCTCTTTCTATATCGTTTAGTCTCCCATAGGGAGAGGAAAATAAACTTTACAGTATTTTCTTGGTTTCCCATGACTTGTTATCATACTTTCTACCTTCCTTGGGTAATTTCTATCTGGAGAGTACGACAGTTGGCATTCAGTTAAATATGAATTACAGAAGGTCTCTTCTGTTATTTGCAGTGATAAAAAATATTGGTTTAATATATTAGAGTTGATGTCAGTGAAAGCAATCACTTCATAGCTTGTTTTTCATAATTGAGTATTTTATTGGAATTTAAAAAATGAGTTATATGTATTTTTTTATAACAATCCCAATAATACAGAGACGTTTAAAGGAGTTAATCTCCCTTAATGCTCCCCACGTTAGAAAACCAGGGTAAATTGATGTATGTGAACTTAGGCAAATCTATACTCTGCAAACGTAAGTATACCTGTTCTACCTATTCCAGTTTTTTCCCCTCAAAAATGGGATTACAGTCTCTATCAGGGGTTGGCAAACTATGGCCCATGGGCATGCCATCTGTTTTTGTAAATAAAGTTTTATTGGAACACAGTCACATCCATTTGTTATGTATTGTCTGTGTGCTTTGTCTATACAATGGAGGAGTTGAGTGGTTCCAACAGAGACACATGGCCTGAAAAACTGAAAACCACCTAGCCCTTTACAGAAAGTTTCCTGACCCCCGATCTGACCTATTTTGGCTTTCTCAGGTAACAGCATATCACTGAACAGTCATGAATCTTCCTCCAGATCAATAGATACAGATCTAAGTCATTCTTTTTAATATCTGCATATCAGAGTTGATCATGTGACTGTCCTGTGATTGTTAAAATCATTCCCCCATAGATGGTATTTAGCTTGATTCCAGGTTTTTGCCATCACAAACAGTGCTTCATAAACCCCTGTATACATGTATTTTTTATTTTATTTTATTTTATTATTTATTTATTTTTGACTGTGTTGGGTCTTCGTTTCTGTCCGAGGGCTTTCTCTAGTTGCAGCGAGCGGGGGCCACTCTTCATCGCGGTGCGCGGGCCTCTCACTGTCGCGGCCTCTCTTGTTGCGGAGCACAGGCTCCAGATGCTCAGGCTCAGTAGTTGTGGTTCACGGGCCTAGTTGCTCTGCGGCATGTTGGACCTTCCCAGACCAGGGCTCGAATCCGTGTCCCCTGCATTGGCAGGCAGATTCTCAACCACTGTGCCACCAGGGAAGCCCTACATGTATTCTTATATCCTGGGCTGCTTCTTTTATGTGGGAGAGATTTACAGAAGTACGGTCGCTGAGGGAAAGCATGGGTTCTGTGCCCATCAGTTGCCTTTTGGTTTGAAACCAACATGTCATGTCATCAAATGTTCTCCCTGATCTGACACCATTTTTTTTGGATCTGACATCGTTTTTTGGGATCTGACATTTTTTTAAAAAGTGATTTTCAATCTCTTTTGACTCTGGCTCACAGTAAGAAATAGGCTTTTGAAGTACACACTTTCAAGTATGTATATAATTGAGACACAACCTTCCTGGAATAATACTTAACCTTCACTACGGGCAAAACATTCTCATGTTTTGTATCCTGTTCTATTCCATGTTGACAAACATCAATTGTGACTCACTGAATTATTTTCACCATCCTACGAAAGGGACACAACCTGTGGTTTGAGAAACACCATTTTCTAGAAAGGGGTAATATTCTGGAATCTTGTAATCTAGTTAAGTTTGATATTTTATCTGTTGGTCAAGGCCATTCCTCCTCCTTCCCTTATTTAAGGTAAAAACATTATTCTTCTTAATGAAAATTCATATATATTTTAATCCATAATGTCTTTATAGTGCAAGGTGGGATACAGACCAGTTTCCTTTGGAAATGGGAGTTGTGCTTTGGTTTTCGTGTGTTTCCCGGGAGAGACTGAATACTGGGGCTTTGCCACCATGCAGTGTGGACATACCTGTTAGCCAAGCCACCTCACAGGTGATTTGTCCTCTCTCGGGTCTAGCCCAGTTGCTCATACGTTGATCCTGACCACCCCCTGACCCCAGTGTTCACACACATCACCACCCCCCGCTCAGCCTTAACTCCCACTCTGTCCTCTGCTGAGTGCTCTGCAGACTTCGGCCTTGACCAGCCATGAAAACTGTGATTCTGCTATTCCCTCTGGGTCTGTTGAGGCCTGCAGCCTTATTTTAGTAATAGAACTTTTCCCCCCTTTGGCAAACAATGAAGCCAACTGAAGCCAACAAGAAAGGGTATTATCTCAGAGAACTTCTTCGGGTGCAGGTCTGGCTGGATCCAGGTGCACAGGCAGTTTACCAGGAAGATTTATGTCTCTTCCCCTTTGTCCTGCTTCAGGTTCTGGTAGGTTTGTTTCATTTTCAGACAGCTTATCTTTCCTGGAGAGAGGAAGAGGTAAGATAGAAGCTGGAGAGACAGGGAAGGGTCAGAGCAAGGATCATTCCATGTGACCTGCAGAGAGGCTTGGGTTTTATCCGCAGGCTTGGGAAGCTGGTGAAAAATTTTAAGTTGGAAGTGACATGAGTCAATTTGCATGTTTCCTCCCCTCACACGAAGATCTGCCCCATGTGTCGTATTGTTCTGTGAACGTCAGAAGCTGGATTCTGCCTTTAGAGGGATGGTTACTTTCAGACGCCTAAAATATTTTTTTCCTTTTTTTCTCCTTTTTTTGAAATTTCTGACATTGTTTGAATTTAATGATTCATATTACAAATTATTCATGAAAATGATCTTTTAAGCTTCTTATAATAGCTGAAATTATCCTTCATTAGATACTGACAGTTCCTGTGATGGGTGTAATTATAAAAAAAAATATTCTTAGGCTAGTTATATTCTGCAGTGTTAAAATTACGCAAATGAGCAAGGGATAAGAATAGAAGCTGAGTAGGATGGTCAGATTTTATGGGGGGGTGGCAGCATTGCAGATTTTCTCAAAATGAATAAATATGTGCTGTACACATTAAATACGTTTTTATTACAGTCTGCCTTGATGTTCACCCTTTCCTCATTGGCAGGGGAGCGCATTAATTTTAGCGCCCTGAATTGTTTGTAGCTCTTGCCCATGTATGAATCGCATAAAGGAGAAATTTTCTTTTTTTTTTCTTTCCTCCTTCGTTCCACTCAGCATTTTCTGCAAGGCAGGCTGTAGTAATCTCTGATAGCTCTGCAGAATTTCAGGCTTGTTGCTAATACAGAGAAAGCTGAGCAGGGAGTGGGGAGGCTCGAGGGTGGGGGCAGTGAGCCGGGGTGGGTCTCTGGGTAATTAGCCTGAGAAATCAGGACCGCATCTTGTTCACGTCCCAAGGATGGCCAAGTGGGATGTTCATGGCTAATAGGGGCCAACCTACTTCTTGGGATTAACCTAGGCAACTTTGTGGGGAAGCACTGGGACGAGAAGAATTGAGGAGCCTTACAAACCACAGTGGGCAGGGCCCCACGTGACCTGCCCCTGCCTGCCTCTCCAGGGTCTGTTAATAATGCCCCTTTCTGCCTCTTCCTCACGTGGTCCCATCCCTTCTTGGGGGCTCTACAGAACCCCCAAGAGAGCAGTTGGTGAATAGAGCACCATCACTGGCTCTACAATCTAAGATCAACTCACAAGTAGAGCAGATGGAGTGAATTCTCCCATCTCCCTGTCTTTGAACTGGACCAGTTAGCAAAATGTAAGGTAGAGGGTGATTTAAAAAAGGAAGAAAAAGGCTAACATTTAAGTAGTGTTTTGCATTTGAAGAACTGTCCATGTACTCATTTAATCCTCATATCAATCTGATATGCTAGATGCTTTATGATCTTCAGTCTGCAAGTGAGAAAGCATAAACAGAGAGCTTAAGTCACTCGCTCAAGATCACACAGCAAATTAGGAAGGTGAAACAATGCTGGTAAATTTCCAGTGATTGGTGACAGCACGAGGTGGGGGTCCGATCTGCCCACCCAAGAGGTTTTCAAACAAGCTTGGGTTTATTCAAGCAGACATGTCTTCCAGAACTCTCCTTTCACTTTTACCTCTTGGGACCTCTACCCATTTCCCGTCAGGTTCTGGGCGCCCCCCGAGCTGCCTGCTTCTGTGCCCAGTTTGGCATGTACTGCCACCCCTCGTGTAGTATTATATGTCACTGCACGGTGGGGATGGTTCGGTGTCTTCCTCTCTTGCATCTGGGCAGCCCTCTGCCTTGGTGTTTGGTTTTCTTCCAAAATATGCACAGACCTCATTATGCCTTCAGATGACAAGAAGCAGATACTTACTTTCCATTATAGCTTAGAGACCAGAGGTTGGCAAATATTTATTTTTTGGTAAAGGCCCAGAAGTAAGTATTTTAGGCATTGTAGTTGGTCTGTCTCCTCGTCCTCTTCTTCTCCTCTTCCTCTCCCTTTTTTCATCCCCTCCCCTAAAATGTACAGTTTTTACAGTAAAATAGACCACAGGCTGGATTTCACCCAGGGGATATAGTTTGCCAACCCCTCTTGCAGTCATTTGTTGGTATTAAACTGCCTCTCTTAAAAAATTGAACTGTCCTGTTCTTGTGGGTCTGATTTTTGGTTCAGGTGGTTCTTCTTGCACTTGTTATGTCTGCTTGTTTCTGAAGTGCCCTGGACCCACTTGTATACTTTCTTCCATTCCCTGTTAATCTCTTGCCACTCTTGCCTGCTCTGGTTTTGCTCCAGCCACCCTGGTGCCCTGGAACTTTCTCAGAGATGCAGAGCTAGTGGAGGTAAGGGTGATGGTTATTTGCTTCTTCAGACTTTTCTTTCCACAGTTTCCACGGAAAAATGCTCACTTGATAAAAGGTAAGCACCAGCCTGTGTGTTTGCACCTGAGTGTTCCTTTGGAGCGGCTTCTCCCTGAGCGTCTGATGTTGCAGGAGGGGGCATGGGGAGGAAGCTTTGTGGTTTGCAGACGCCATCCTCTTAGCCATCCTTTGCCAGCCTTCTGAGGTCACTAGTGTAGATCCTTCTTCTCACTTTTTAAGTGAGAAAACTGAGGCTCAGTGTGGGGTTCTGCACGCAGCATGTGGCAGAGCTGGAGAGTCAGTTTAGGTCTGTAAAGTCCAAATTTGGGACTCTCGCTGGTACCTCCTTTGGACGTGAGTAATTCTGGAATGCTTCTCCTCCGTGGGCTCGTGGTTCAGAGCGGGGTTTCTGGAGCCAGACCATGTGGGGGTGAGCCCCGTTCTACCCTTCAGCAGCTGTGTGACCTTGGGCAAGTTACCTACCCTCTCTGGACCCCAGCTTTCTTACGTGTAAAACTGAGATAGGGGTATCGCCCTCATGGGTTGTAATGACTGTAGAATGAAACCAATGACATCATGCTCGGGAAACATTAACTATCATTGCTTTTTCTTTTTTAATCAACTTTATTTTTAATCGTAGTAAAATACACATAGCAAAATTTATCGCCTTAACCGTTTGTAAGTGTGCGCTTCGATGCTGTGAGGTACATTCACATGGTTATGTAGCTGATCCCTGGAACTCTTGTCGTCTGGAGATCTGAAGCTCTGTCCCCAGCTCCTTGCTTTGCTTTTTAAACAATCAGGCGAGAGCAGCAGGCACTTGACTGAATTGAAAACAGCACCCGCAGTCTGCAGACAGCTGTTGTGCTCTGCCCTGTGGGTGGCCCGGCTCCTGGGCCACGGTGAGGCATTTAGACTTGGGGTCTGTCTCCCTCCCCAGCCATGACACCTACCGTTTATTGCCTGCTTTCTCCTCATGGGCTCTTGGCTGAGCACTTCACAGTCAGCATCTCTCGGAATGCCTGCCACAGTACTTTCCGGCATGTTCTCGTGGTTCCCCTATTTTACGTAAGAAGAAACTGAGTCTCAGAGAGGCTCAGCAGCTTATGTCCGCCCACGTGGCTCAGAGAGGGCAGAGCCAGGCTCTTACCCTCATCCAGGGGCTGGCTCTGCATCTGCTAGCCTTGCCTCCCTACCCAGTCTCTTGCTATTGGACGGCTGTGGTGACATTTTTTTTCTCAATGTTTTCCTCAGCACGTGAAATACTAATCCTTTTGAGTAGTAGGTTATCTGAGCACCTGCTTCTGACTTCAAGAATGGAATAGATGTGGCAAATTATACATCTCCTCCCCTACTGCCCCTTTCTCCTTTCTTTTCCTTTCTTTCCCTTCCTTTTCTTTCCTGCCTCCCTCCCTCCCTCCCTCCCTCCCTC
>NW_020173198.1:13460090-13463782 GCF_003031525.2 Neophocaena asiaeorientalis asiaeorientalis | reverse complement strand
CAGTGCCTCCTTTTCTAAGTATTTCTGTGGAAGCTGACTTTTCTTTTTCAAACACTGATCAATTTTTTTCTTATCGAAGTATAGCTGATTTAAAAGATTGTTAATTTTAGACATACAGCAAAGTGACTCATTTATTTTTTTCATATTATATTCCATTATAGGTTATTACAAGATATTGAATATAATTCCGTGTGCTATATATAGTAAATCCTTGTTGCTTATCTATTTTATGTATAGTCGTTTGTATCTATTAATCCCATACTCCCAATTTGTCCCTCCCTCTCTCCCTCCCTCCCTCTCCTGGCTTCACTGCTTTCTCTGACACATCTTTATAGAGGGCCTGCCATGGACCAGGCCCAGTACCTGATGCCCAGAATGCAGACACGAGACAAAGTCACTGCCCTCAGAGCTCGTGGATGAGAAGGACAGAGAGATGAGTAGGAAGAAGTTACAAGCCAGCGTGATATGCTCCCTAACATGGCACTGAGGGGAGTCTGGGTGCGACAAGAGTATGGCAGAGAGCCTGGCCTGCCCTGGGTCTGGGGAGAGCATCAGGTTCTTAGAGAAAGTGCCATCTGATTTGAGGGTTGAAAGTTGAGTGGGAATTCTCCGGGTCAAAAAAGGGAGGATGAGATGGTCAAAGCTTTCTGAAGAATTCTAAAGAAACCATCTGTGCAAAAGCAGGGTAGGTCATTGAATCTGATCTTTCTCTAGTCAAAAAAAATTTTTTTAATAGCAAGCAAGCACAAAACCAGGTGACCCACTGAGACAAGCTTGCTGGGGTCCCAGCTCTGTGTCCTTTTGGATGCTTCCATAGCATCTCATGGAAGAGCCCAAGGCAGATGTGACAGTATCCCAGGGCAGGATTGGTTAAGGTTAACTGGGATTCCGATTGGTGGCTGCACGCAAGACCAGGTTAGAATCCAGCCTGGGCACCTCCCAAGGGGGGAAGTCTGTTGGGCATCCTGGATGTTATACTTTATCCAAGCAAGGACAGAGCTTGGATAGACATTTCTAGGTAATCTGTAAATCTCGACCTCCCTTTACTTCACTGAAAAATCATTTCTAACACCCATTATTCTACTGAACAAAGCCTTTGGTGGTGATCAGAGACAAAGATGGCTGAAGTCTTAATATAACCTATTGTATCTTTAAAAGGCATCTTACATACTTGGGCCTGGGTATGTTGTAAAGTTTGCAGTAGGCATGTGGGTCAGCCGAGGTCCAGGGTGCAGGGTTAGAAGCAGCATGGAAAGTTTAAGGTCCTTTCCTGAATTGTTTGAAGAGTCGAGGAGCTGAGGGGGAGGGGGTCTGACCAGATCTCAGCAAAGCCTAAACAGCCATAGCTGTGAACTCAGCAAGCCTTCCTCTCTTTGTTAAAAAATTCATTGACTTTCCAGCCTGCAGCCCCATGTTTACTTTGCCATCCTCATTGTAGTTAACTCTACGGTAATACACTGGAGTTAATGAAGAGGCCTGCTTGCCTTTACACTAACCCCAGTTAGACAGATGAAGCAATTGAACTGTTTTACCAGGCAGCGTTCAGCCCTCATCTGCCGGCATTCCAGCAAGAAGCGAATTCATCCGAGGTATGAAATCCCTCACGTACAAATGACTTCTTTGCTGTCCCACTCCTTCCTCACAATTAATCCTGGTGATGATTAATCTTTTTGCTCTTACTTTATCTAAAGAACAGTCTTGTTCAACATTCTGGAGACCTGAAAAGCGCTGTGTGTGTTCAATATTAATATGCAACCACTCAGAAAGGTGCAGAATGAATTGAATTAATATAGTCTGGGAGTTTGGGATGCTGTAACCAGCAGAGGCCTGAAATTGAGGTGTATGCTAGTAGAAAGCATGAATCGAGAGAGGGGTAAGATGGCGGAAGAGTAAGAGGCGGAGATCACCTTCCTCCCCACAGATATATCAGAAATACATCTACACGTGGAACATCTCCTACAGAACACCTTCTGAACGCTGTCAGAAGACCTCAGACCTCCCAAAAGGCAGGAAACTCCCCACGTACCTGGGTAGGGCAAAAGAGAAAAGAATAAACAGAGACAAAAGGATAGGGACGGCACCTGCACGAGTGGGAGGGAGCTGTGAAGGAGGAAAGGTTTCCACACACTAGGAAGCCCCTTCGTGGGCGGAGACTGCGGGTGGCGGAGGGGGAAGCTTCAGAGCCGCAGAGGAGAGCGCAGCCACAGGGGTGTGGAGGGCAAAGAGGAGAGATTCCCGCACAAAGGATCGGTGCCGACCGGCACTCACCAGCCCGAGAGGCTTGTTTCCTCACCCGCTGGGGCGGGCAGGGCTGGGAGCTGAGGCTCAGGCTTCGGTCGGAGCGCAGGGAGAGGACTGGCAGCGTGAACACAGCCAGAAGGGGTTAGTGCACCACGGCTAGGCGGGAGGGAGTCCGGGGAAAAGTCTGGACCTGCCGAAGAGGCAAGAGGCTTTTTCTTCCCTCTTTGTTTCCTGGTGCGCGAGGGGAGGGGATCAAGAGCGCTGCTTAAAGGAGCTCCAGACACGGGCGCGAGCCGCGGCTAACAGCGCGGACCCCAGAGACGGGCATGAGACGCTAAGGCAGCTGCTGCCGCCACCAAGAAGCCTGTGTGCGAGCACAGGTCACTCTCCACACCTCCCCTCCGGGGAGCCTGTGTGACCCGCCACTGCCAAGGTCCCGGCATCCAGGGACAACTTCCCCAGGAGAACGCACGGTGCGCCTCAGACTGGTGCAACGTCACGCTGGCCTTTGCCGCCGCAGGCCCGCCCTGCACTGTGTGCCCCTCCCTCCCCGCAGCCTGAGTGAGCCAGAGCCCCCGAATCAGCGGTTCCTTTAACTCATTCTGTGTGAGGTTTTTGTCTGTATAGCTTTGCTTTCACCATTTGTCCTAGGGTACTATGCGTCCGTTTTTGGTTTTTTTTTTACTTAAAAAAATTTTGTTTTGTAATAATTATTTTTTTATTTTAATAACTTTATTTTATTTTACCTTTATTTTATCCTCTTTCTTTCTTTCCATCCTTCCCTTCCTTCCTTCCTTCCTTCCTTTCTTCCTTTCTTCCTTTCTTCCTCTCTTCCTTTCTTCCTTTCTTTCTTTCTTTCTTTCTTTCTTTCTTTCTTTCTTTCTTTCTTTCTTTCTTTTCTTTCTTTTCTTTCTTTCTTTCTTTCCCTTTTATTCTGAGCTGTGTGGATGAAGGGCTCTTGGTGCTGCAGCCAGGAGTCTGTGCCTCTGAGGTGGGAGAGCCAACTTCAGGACACTGGTCCACAAGAGACCTCCCAGCTCCACATAATATCAAATGGCGAGAATCTCCCAGAGATCTCCATCTCAACACCAGCACCCAGCTTCACTCAACGACCAGCAAGCTACCATGCTGGACACCCTATGCCAAACAACTAGCAAGACAGGAACACAACCCCACCCATTAGCAGAGAGGCTGCCTAAAATCATAATAAGTCCACAGACACCCCAAAACACACCACGAGACGTGGACCTGCCCACCAGAAAGACAAGATCCAGCCTCATCCACCAGAACACAGGCGCTAGTCCCCTCCACCAGGAAGCCTACACAACCCACTGAACCAACTTTAGCCACTGGGGACAGACACCAAAAACAACGGGAACTACGAACCTGCAGCCTGCAAAAAGGAGACCCCAAACACAGTAAGATAAGCAAAATGAGAAGACAGAAAAACA
>NW_020173198.1:13342090-13458890 GCF_003031525.2 Neophocaena asiaeorientalis asiaeorientalis | reverse complement strand
TGAAAGCATTTCCACTAAGATCAGGAACAAGACAAGGTTGCCCACTCTCACCACTATTATTCAACATAGTTTTGGAAGTGTTAGACACAGCAATCAGAGAAGAAAAGGAAATAAAAGGAATCCAAATCGGAGAAGAAGTGAAGCTGTCACTGTTTGCAGATGACATGATACTATACATAGAGAATCCTAAAGATGCTACCAGAAAACTACTAGAGCTAATCAATGCATTTGGTAAAGTAGCAGGATACAAAATTAATGCACAGAAATCTCTTGCATTCCTATACACTAATGATGAAAAATCTGAAAGTGAAATCAAGAAAACTCTCCCATTTACCATTGCAACAAAAAGAATAAAATATCTAGGAATAAACCTACCTAAGGAGACAAAAGACCTGTATGCAGAAAATTATAAGACACTGGTGAAATAAATTAAGGTTAGCTAGTGGGAAGCAGCCGCATAGCACAGGGAGATCAGCTCGGTGCTTTGTGACCACCTAGACGGGTGGGATAGGGAGGGTGGGAGGGAGATGCAAGAGGGAAGAGATATGGGAACATATGGATATGTATAACTGATTCACTTTGTTATAAAGCAGAAACTAACACACCATTGTAAAGCAATTATACTCCAATAAAGATGTAAAAAAAAAAAGAAGCATGAATCACCTCCTTGCAACAGGAGAATGTTCTCATGGTTTTTTAATGGCCCCCTGAAAATGAATGTGTGCTATTAAGGTAAACTCTTTAAAAATTAAGGCTTTTGTAATTCTGTGAGTTTAAAAGAGAGAGAGAGAGACAAGAATATATAGACTGTGTAATTCAATGGAGGCAGCTCCTGGGACTGACTGGGCTGCCTGGAGCTGTTGGGCCTCTGTTCATTGTAAAAACGAGACTTTGGTTTCCAGGGCAGCTGAATGCCTTGAAGTGAACCTTCAGGTTTGGGGAACATTTATTTAATACCCAGTCCACTGGCCAGCTGATCCCATCTGCAGACAGCAGGGTCTGGCTACAATCCTTGATTTAGAGCTGATTTGCATCTGACTTTGGGAGGGAAATTTGGACTCGGCCAATTCTCATATTATCAATAGTTGTAGTTGGGATTATGGAGCAGGAGCGTGGTGGAGTCCAGACACAGGATGCAAACTCCCTTTTGGGGCTTTTTGTTAAGAGCCAGCCTTGTTGTCATCATGCAGCGCCGCTGGGGGTCCAGCAGGGGGCACGGTGCTGCTCTTCTGGGGACCCAGCTGCAGCTCTTTCTTTCCTTACCGTATTTCCGAATCATTCCACAGAGCTTAGAGTTCAAATAATAACCCCGTGGTTAGAATCAGCCCTGTTAAGCAGATTTCTAGCTTTTGCATTTTCATCTCTTCTTACCCTTACCCTCACCCAAATGATCTTCAGCTCAATAAGGATGAGGTACAGGTCCACAGGCGATGTGTAATACATATGCGTGATGTTATTGGTGATATTCTAGGGTGATGCTTTTTATGGCTAACTACCTGGAATTTTTCAGTTCTTTTTATTTCAGTTGAGGGCTGGAAGTCACACACGTGCAAAACAAAACAAAACAAAACCCCCAAAACCAAACCAAAACAAAACAAAAAGACCCCCAACTTGGCCCAGTCAGCATTTGTTGAGAGTCCTTTTGTGACGAGCCCTGGGAGCTGGTGTTCATCCTGTGCAAATCTGTGGGGGGAAGAAAAGAGTATAAGCTCCACACCTGTGCTGTGCAAACTGACCTCTCTGGGCCAGCAGTATTGGCATCATCACCCTGAAATATGATTGAAATGCAGAATCTCAGGCCCCACCCTGGCCCCACCATTTCAGAATCTGTAGTTTAAAGATCTGCAGGTGAGTTGTCACACATTATAGTGTGAGTAGCACTGCTTGAAGTTTCTGTAGACGGAGGATATATATTGATATCTGTTGCTGTTATTCCCTCTCCTGCGCCTGTGGCAGTCATCACTAGCCAGATACTTTTTTCCCACTGAACCCTGTCTAAGCTTCATAATCCTTCTCAACGCAGTGGTCCCGGTAGCCACTTTCAGTTGTTCAGAGCAGGTGCTCAAGATCAAGTTCAGTCGCTGTACCCCACCTCCGTCGAGTCCATGATTATCTCTTACCTGGAAAACAGTGACATTCTGCCTCACCTTCCTTTCTTACCCCACTGTTTTCCTGTTCTCTATAACACAGTCATCTTTTAAAAGTGAAAAACTTCCCTGCTTCAAACCCTTTAGTGACTTTCCATCGCAATTTAAATAAATCCGAATTCCTTACCATGACTTGGGAGTCCCTGCCTGACTGGTCCCTACTCACCCTCCCGCCCTGTCATGTGCCTCCCTCCCCCTTTACCTGCTGTTCTCTGCCCCTCTGGCCTTGTACCAGGTCCTGGAGCATGCCATGCCCTTCCCGCTTCAAGAGTGGGACACACCTAAGTCACCATCTCCCCGTTGTCCCTGTGCAGAAGCGGAGGAGCATGGAGGTTTGGTCTGTCTGAAGCCTTATGAACAGTCAGAACTGGAGCAAGTTCATTTCAGAGCCCAAGATGCTGGTGTAGCTTACCTCCCCCTCCCCCACCCAGCGCTCTGTCTCTGGAGAAGACAGTAACCTCCATGGTGACAGGATTCCTTTCTGAGTTACTGGCCCCACACCCAAAGCACCAACAGTGTGCCTGGCACATAGAAATAGGTGTTCGGTAAATACAGTCTGAACATATGCACGAATGAGTGATGAAAGTGCAGGACAGTCTTCAATTTTTCGGCCGGATTTGGACCCAAGAGCACATCTAACCAGCCTGTACTTTGTACATAGGGTGACATGGAGAAACAGAGAGGTTTGACCTGCCCAAGGCCAAGCAGCCAATCAGATCCATAGGGATTTTGTTTAACTGCACGGATGCTTTTTAAAGTTACTGCATCAGATAGCCCCAAATATTCTTTATACCATTTTTATCTTTTCTTATTCCCTTTGAAGAATGGTGTTTTTTAAGACTATCAAGTGACCTTTTCCTCAGTCAAGTAAGATCCTTTCTGCATTCTGCAGAGATCTTCCATCAACAGGATTTACCTAGAATTTGAATTGGGGAGTTGCTTTTCTTGGGTGAATAGTCTCCACGGGATAGTGTCCGTGAGCTGAATCAGAAGGGATGAACTGTGCTGGCTTGGAGTCCCATCTGTGGTCCTGTGTCTTGTGCCAAGATCTCTACAAGTAGCTCAGTTCCCGCCGTCTCATGCATGTCTGCTTGGACCCATGGGGTGACTTGAATTGCCTTCATTTTTTCCAGGACAGAGGTCAGCAAACTTTTTCTCTAAAGGGCCAGATAGTAAATATTTCTGGCTTTGTTGGCCAGAGGAGTCTTTGTCACAGCTACTCAACTCTGCTGTTGTAGTACAGAAGCAGCCCTAGACGTTATGTAAATGTGTAGGCATTGTTGAGTACCAATAAAACTTTATTTACAAAAACTGATGTTAGCCCAGATTTGGCCTGAGGGCCATAGCTTGAGGCCTTTGTTCTAAGATGTCCAAATTAAAAACCAAAACCAAAACACTTTAAATGTTAGATAGCTTTCATTTCTTGTCAAATTTGTTTGCAAAGTGCCTTGGAAGACAGATTTGAAGCTGTTCTTTGGACTCAGAAACTGGTTCTTAAACTTGAGAAGCATCGTTGTTTTTGGCTTCCCATTTGGGCAGAGTCAAGCAGCGATTTCTCAGTTGCAAAAAATACTTTTCACTTTCCAAATAAACAATCATATTCTCTTCATTAGTCACCCTTCTGCTGGGCCCTCTGCGGTACGGAGGAAAGATTCCTTCGTAAACAGCAGGATCTCATTGTCCAAACTAACCCTGTTTCTTTAGTGATAGATCTTTTGTGGAAACTGGGCTCTTCTGCCCGTGGGTGCATCATCCTTGCCCAGATGCTGGGAGGGCCCATTCAGCATTAGTGGAAATGCCAATATACTTCCAGATCAATCAAACAAAACTGCACGTGGACAAGTTTCAGCATTTGTTTTTTGACCAACAGTTGATGGACCTTGAATGTCCCAAACGTTTATCTTTGAGTTAGGTTGGAAAATGCAAAACCAAATCCGAAGTGAGAATTAATGCTACTCTACCACCTAGAAATGATTTGGGCTGCAAGTAACAGTTGTGGCTTTCAAGAATAAGAGTTTGTTTTCCTTTGTAGCGAGTCACTTAAAGGTAGGCTAATGAAGAAATTGAGTCTCTGGTTGGTTAAGTAGGGTGCACAGTTCACTCTCCTGGGCTCTGAAGCTTGGTCTCTTTCCACCACACTGAGCCCCTTCACTAGAGAAAATTAGGAAAACAGGACTTCCTTCAAAAGACTTTTCTTCTCTTCAGACACCTTTGAAAAATATTACTGAACTCACGCCGTACATCCAATTTTGTATCTTGCTTCTTCCCCTGAATTGTCTGTCTCAAGGGTTTTTCTGTCGATATATAGACTGCATAACTCCAGTCTGTAACAACTGTTTAATGGTCCATTTAGAGGATGGCCAGAGTTTATTTAGTCCATTTCCTATACTTGGGGTTTTTTTCTTTTAAACTGTTATTTTACTGAACATTGTTGCAGGGAATGTCTTTTGTATACAAAAATTGCCCGTGTTTCCAGTTAATTTGGGGGATGTGGTACCATAAACCAAATGGATGGATGAAATGCTGTGTTTTTTTCTGAATTTTGTTATGGATTTCCGTGTTGCTCCCCAGAAGGACTGTGTCCATTTGAATGCGTCACCTGACCACAGGGCCTTGTGGCCACTCTCTCCAGCATTAATGGATGGTTACCATTTGAATTCTAGTAGGCAAAAATATAGCTGGTTGTATTTGTACTTCCTGAGTTGCTATGGAGATGGAATACTTTTTTTCTGTATTTATAAATTGAATTTCCTTTTGGTGAATTATCAGCTCATTTCCTTGGTGTTTATGTCTTAAGGATTTTTTCTGTGGGTTATATGAGGGCTTGGCCTCCATAAAGATGCTGGCTCTTTGCTCTAATGGGTTCACAGTTCTAAGGTCTAGAAATAGTCAGAAATCGTCCTCTCCTTTTAGTGTCCCCCAGTTTAGGTTTTCAGCAGATGGCTTGGTTAAGGCACCTCAACAGGCTGTATTTCGAGAATGAAACCTTCAAGCCTTTGTTTGAAGGTATTTATAGGGGCTTATGGTCATCAAGGGGGAGAAAGCATCAGGCAGACGCATTGAAATCCCCCGCCATCTTTCCCATGGTATAATTACTTCGGTAGTGGATGTGTCTAAAAGCTTGAATCCTGGGCTTACTTTTCCTTTGGGAAACAAAAGAACAGCTCTGGTTTATAATCTCCCTCGGAGCCTCACGGTGGGGTAGCTGAAACTTGAGGAAATCTGGCTACTCACAAGAGTGTAATTTCCCCCAAAGCTTCAAGGACTTAGATACAAAGTACTGCGTGCAGCCCGTTGCTGTCAGAACCAGGCAGGGCTTTGGAGACAGCTGGTGTAGAAGGAGTGCTGATGGCTGGCCGTGTTTGAGCCCTTGCTCTGTGCTGAGCCCTGGAGGCGTGGCAGAGAGAGGCTGGCTGCAGGGTGGGTCCTGGCCAGACCCTTTTTTGAGCTGCATGCCTTGACAGGCTGCTTCTCTGAGCTTTATATTCCTTATCTGCAAAATGGATGTGGTAACAGTTTCCTGGCTACTGTCCTGAGATGGAGCCAGTCCAAGCCCGGTCCAAGCCTCCGGTGCAGGAAGGACTCTGATGAACAGTTTTCTTCCATCTCACATTGGTGTGCCAGGAGTTAATAACGTGCTTTCATATCTGTTACCTCTATTTTTATCTTGAAAATAACTTCATGGGTTCTGGTCTTTGAAACATGCGAATTGAATTAGACCATCGTGTCACTGCCAAAGAGCCTTCCTTGGTCCCTCGTTGCTCTTGGAGGTCAGCTCTCGTCAGCATTTCCTGGCCTGAGGTCTCCCTACGTCATCCCCTCGTCCCCAGCCCCCCACCCCATGCATGTACCTCTTTCCCCTTAGCTCTCTGCGCTAGCGACACAGGTCTCTATATTCCTCTAGTTTCCAGGAGGTGTGTTCTTTTTCCTCTTAAGACCTTTGCACTGACCATTTTCTTCTTTGCTTGAATCCCCTCCAGGAAAAAAAAATAGCCACTCCTTCCCCTTTCTGACAGGCCAACGCCTGCATCCATTAGGCCTTGGACAAAGGTGTGAGGCCTACGGAGTTCAGGGGCTGGGCAGTCGGGAGGTGCAGGGACGGGCAGCTCCAGCACTGGGGTTGCCTGCTGGTTCCCCTTAGTCCAGCGGCACTTATGTCATCATCTGTGTACTTCCGCGCTCCAGTTCTGGCTGCCCCACTGGAAGCAGCTGCTCCCAACCCTCCTCCCTCCAGTCCCTGGCAACCACTCATCTACTCTCTGTCTCTAGAGATTTCCCTATTCTGGACATTTTAGATAGACAGAATGATGTAATATGTGACCTTGTGTGTCTAGCTTCTTTCATTCAGCACAGTGCTTTCAAGATTCGTCGACATGGTAGCAAGTATCAGTACTTCATGCCTTTTTATGACTGAATTATGTTCCATTATAAACTCCACATCTTAGTTTACCCATTCATCGGTTCATGGACATTTGGGCTCTTCCCACTTTATGGCTCTTGTGAATAATATTGCTATGAATGTTCACGTACAGGCTGTCGTAGGGATGTGTTCTTTCATTTGTCTTGGGTACATACTTAGGAGTGGCCTTGCTGGTCAGATGGTGACTGTGTTTAACTTTCGGAGGAACTGCCACACTGTTTTCCAAAGTGACTGTACCTCTCACCAGCAGTGAATGAGGGTTCCAGTGATTCCACATCCTTGCCAACATTGGTTACCATCTGTCTTTTTATTACTGGCATCCTAGTAGGTGTGAAATGGTATCTCATTGTGGTTTTGATTTGCATTTCCCTGATGGCGAGGGATGCTGAGCATCTTCTCCTGTGCTTACTGGCCATCTGCGTATCTTCTTTAGGGAGATGTCTCTTCAGATCCTTTACCCATTGTTCGATTCAGCTGTCTTTTTACTGTTGAGTTGTGAAAGTTATTTGTATATTCTGGACACAAGACCCTTATCAGATATATTATGTGCAAATGTTTTCTCCCATTTTGTGGGTTGTCTTTTCATTTTCTTGATGGTGTCCTTGAAGCATACATGTTTTTAATTTTGATGAAGTTCATCTGTTTTTTTCTTGTTATTGGTATTTTTGGTGTCATACCAAATTTAGTTTGTTTTTAAATCATTGTTTCTGTCAATTGATTTTATGTCTCAAGATGATTTGATATTTAGAGAGTTAAGTACCCTTTAACTCTGGCCCAGTGGTTTTGGGGTATCTTGAATGGAGAGTTGTCCGTTCCCTCTTTGGACTCACCATCATGCTGCATTTACACACCTCTGTTACCGTCACCAAGCACCCAGGACTGGAGTTATTGAGAGTATAGCTGTTTTCCTGCTGAGCATTGTGGTAGGTGCTCAGAAAATATCTGCTGAGTGGATGGTGGAACAACGGACTTCCCATTCGGGCAGGTATCACCCATGCTTTCTTTGTTTCTCTGATGCTGTTTTTCTTCTCCATTATCCCTCTGTGTCTTCGAGTGTGTGTGTGTGCGTATGTGTATGTGTGTGTATGTATGCATGCATGTATGTGTGTGTGCACGTGTATGTGTATGTATGTGTGTGTATGCGTGTGTGTGTGTGTGTATATGTCCCTCTCTGTCAGCACTCCCTGTCCTCCTCCTCCCACCCCCTCCTTTTGGTTCTCTCTCTTCTCTTTCTCTCACTCTTTCTGTCTCTCGCTCTCTCCGTCTCTCTTTAGGTCCCTCTGGCTTGGTCTTTGTTTCCTCAGAATCTCTCTGTCTCCTGCTCTCTGTCTTTTTTCATTCTTCTTTCACTTTTTCTTCTAGGCAGTTTACCCCGTCAGATGATCTTTGCAAGTGATTGGAAGCAGACCTGCTCTTCCTCCCCCCATTTCTTTCCTTTCCTGTCTCTTTGATTATCTTTGGTGTTTAATGAGTTTAGAGATGTTGTACACAAACTGTTGATCCCTCTTCGCTCATCGACCCAGGTTGGCAGAAGTCGCTTGGGAACCAGCGGTCCCTGGGCTGCAGCGCTCAGGTTTCCAGCCTGCTGTCTGCGAGTCTGTCCCCCCAGGCCTGCAGTACTTAATTTGAAATTTGGTTTGAAAGCCGCAATGATACATTTTCACATTCTGAGGCACATTTTTGGTCTGTCGGATGGGAGCAGTGCAGGCATATTTTTCCCTGTGTGTTACTGCTGGTGTTTGTCAGGAGCTCTATTATGGAAATCAACATTTCTGCCTTTCCATTTTCCCAGGTTACTCTCCTATACTGATATATTTTCACCTGTGCAATGTTGGGCTGTACTTCAGGGTTCTTGCTTTCTGATTCAGTGGCAAGATCCAAAATAACACAGAGGAAAGAAATGGAAAAACCTTTGGGTAAAAAAGATTTGCACGCCATACTTCTTTTATTGAAAGGAAAATTAATCAGTGTTTTGAACAGAAAACATAAATGCAATAAAAGGTGGATGAAAACATAGGTTGTAAATTTGATCTGTGTGTCCTTGTGTGTTTGGAGCACAGATTCTGATTTATAATCACAGTTCTTTTTGGCAGTATACAGAAACCTGAGGGAACTGAATAGTAACAGGTAAGGATTCAGGAATAAATAACAATTTAGGGGTTATTGGGAAAGTACAATATTCTGTTCCCATAGGACTAGTTTCTGCCTGGGGTGGGGGTGGGGAATATGTGTGACTTAAAATTTGATCTCTCTCTTTTTAATATATGCTGCCTCTGCTTGCACAGATAACCCAGAACTGATTTACATATTTATTTCCCAATACTATAGGTTTGGATTTTGTATCTCTGGTTTCTTCATATCAATCTGACACAAATCTCATTAAATAAGTGTTCATCAGCTCTGTTGCAACAGTTAATACATCGTGTTGGTTGACCCAAAAGACGGGATTGGAGAAAGGAAGGCGGTCACTTTCAGGTTTTGAGTATTTGTTTTTAAAAGTCTTCACTTGAACGCATGTCTGCGGGAGAAAGCAGAAGACAGAAAGGGCTCACGGCTGCCGTCCGTCCATCGGTGAAGGAGCTTCCTCGGGAGTCCTATCTGACAACTTCCGTTTCTGTCTTACTGGCCAGACCTAGTGGCACCACCTGGATATAAGGGAGGTGTGAAGTGTGGTCTCTCGGCTTAGTGCATGGCCTTCTTGAATAACACTGGGCTTCTGCCAGGAAGGAAGAAGGAGGGGAGGGATGCCAGGCAGGCTACCCTGCCCTGCTTGTAGAGGTAGTGCCGTCAGCAGCCAATGTTCATTGAGCGATTACTGTGTGCCAAGAAGTACACTAAACACGGTACATGTATTAGAGATGGCGTGAGGGTAAGCAGATGGTGCCTACACCTGCCCTAGCATCTAGCATTTGGTTGTCCAGGAGATTTTAAAATTGTCAACACCATTTCCTCGGTTGTATCTAGCTCACTGGACTGCAGACCCCTTGACAACAGGGAGTACTTGCTTTTGTCCCTCAAAGTACCTATCTCAGTGCTCTGTACCTAGGAAATGTCCACCACATCTTGACTTACTAAACCAAGGCTATTTCTACTGAAGTGTGTGTATACTTGTGTGTTTTCTGATTACAAAGCTGTACATTTATTAGAGAAAAATTTTAAAACAGGGACGAGGACTAAGAAAGGAAAAAGGAATCACTTTTAATCCCATCGCCCAGAAGTAGCCATGGTTAAGATCTTTCAAGTACCTATTTTTGATCTTTTTTCTTTGTTTTTATATGTGTCCGTGTAACACAAACTTGGATCATTCTACATATATCATTTTGTGTCCTCACATTTCACTTGGGATTATATCATGAGCATTTTTACCGGTGATTAATTTTTTTTTTTAAACAGTCTTAATGGTCGCATGGTGTCTCATACTCCCTTTGGCTGGGTGTTGTTTTTATTGTTCTTACTGCTCTTGTGACTATTCTTAAGCACACATTTTAGTTTATGGTTCCTCTAGGGTCAGCTCCTATGAAGAGAATCATTAGGTCATTTAAGGCTCTTGACAAGGATTGCCAACATGCTTTCCAGAAAGAGGATCTGATGCCAGCTATGTGTGTGTGTGTGTGTGTGTGCGTGCGTGCGTGCGTGTGCATGCGCCTGGTTGCTTCTCACTGGTATTCTTAGTATTTTAACTCTTTCCTAATTTGATGGTGAATTTTGTTTTATCTTATATTTCTCCAGTGGTTGGGTTTTTCCAAGTGGGTTGACCATTAGTTGTTTGTTTTTTTGCTATGAAGAGTCAATTTACTGTCAGTCTTTCTTTTTTCCGCATCTGATTTTTAGGTTCTCTGTTTTTGATTTGGGCGTCCTTCTTGTTTATATGAATAAACGTTGGCCTTTTGTGGCAAATGCTTGTTTTCTGTTCATTTTTCTGTGCAATGTTTTTTGACATATAACGGTTTTTAATATTTACCAAATCAAATCTGTTGACTTTTCTTTGTGATTTCTTTAATTGATTTAGAAACTTCTTACAGGTACTAAGAATTAGTGTTTTCCTTATTTGACTTACTTTAAACTTTTAAATCTCTTTACTACATGTGGAATTTATTTTAGTGAAAGGTGTAGGGAGAGGGTCTGACTTGTTCCTGCCCTCACCCCCTAATTAAACAGTTATTTTGTTCTGCATCATTTAGTAATGATACTTCTCCTTCAGTAATTTGTGATACTGCCTTTCTGTCTTTGTTATAACACTAAAAAAAAAAAAAAAAAGAACATTCTAGGGCCTGTGTCTGGTTATCTTTTCCGTTGCAGTGAATCTATTGGTGGATACCTGTACTTTATTATGTTAATTATTATTACTTTGTAGGATGTGTAAGTGTTGGGCAAATCTCAATTTACTGTTCTGGAAAAAGTAACTGTTTACTTGATTATTTTCTAGATGAGCTTTAAAATTTAGTAGATTAAAAAAATTAATTAGGATTCCAATATTAATCTCATAAAAGTGCCTAGGTGGCTTTTAAGAGGATTAATGATTATTGGGTAAAACTCTTCCTGTCTAGCTTGGCCTGGTGGTCCCTTAGAAGTCATTGCTGTAAACACAGGAAGATAGTTGACTTAGTATTGAGGCAAGGAAACCCTGAAAATGACTAATCCTGTTTTATATTAAAAGGGAGTTTATTGATTTACATAACAAAAGTTTTCTGGCTTCAGGCAATGCTTGTTTGAGGACTTGGTGTTACCAGGACCTAGTCTGTCTCTAGGTCTGTCTGTCTCTGCTTGTGTGCTTGTGCTTGTCTGTTAGTATCTCTCTTTGTCTCTGTTTCCTTCCTTGTCTGTCTTTCTCTTGCTCTCTCTCTCTCTCAGTTTTGCTCTAGCCCAGGTTGGCTCCGTCATCAGACAGGTCAGTCTCCCCGCCTGACTGTAAGATGATTAAAGCAGCTCCAGGACTTGGATCCTTTGGTCGATAATAATTTCTTGTGAGTGGCAGATTATTCACAAGAAATGCACCTTGGGAGAGCGAGGGGCAGGAAGGGGACTGTTGGAGGAAGCTACCCAGTGCCCTGACTTTTTCAGGAGGGGGAGTTACATTCAGTCCTGATCTCGAATCCTGCGAGTGTTGATGTTTCTAGCCCTCTTCCTTTTTGTCTTTTCTTTTTTAAATTTTTTTAAAAATTTATTTATCGATTGATTTTTGGCTGTGTTGGGTCTTCGTTGCTGTGTGCAGGCTTTCTCTAGTTGCGGCAATCAGGGGCTACTCTTTGTTCCAGTGCACGGGTTTCTCATTACGGTGGCTTCTCTTGTTGCGGAGCACGGGCTCTGGGCGTACAGGCTTCAGTAGCTGCAGCACGCAGGCTCCGTAGTTGTGGCTCGCGGACTCTAGATCGCAGGCTCAGTAGTTGTGGCACACAGGCTTAGTTGCTCCGTGGCATGTGGGATCTTCCCAGACCAGGGATTGAACCGGTGTCCCCTGCATTGGCAGGCGGATTCTTAACCACTGCGCCACCGGTCCCTTTTTTATCTTGAAAGCAGCCAACTTTCAAGGAGTGCTAGGCTACTAAATTTCAGGGGCAAGGGTGCCAATCCCAGGAGTTCAGTTTTGTCTGCTGTGGCTGGCTTTCATTACTACCAGAGAATCTAAATCATACGTCATCCACCAGAAAATGAAGACACTCTTGCCAGTTTTTTACCTCTTACAGCTGACTTCTTGTAGGATGAAGCAGAGCAGACAGTAATGGTGTGAACGTTGCTGCGAAGCAAGTTGGTGGTAGTGGTCCACCAGGAAGTCACGCTGGGGCTCTGTGGGTTAGGGATGGATGCAAGGGGAGGAAGATGGGTGCTTTGAAGAAGGCAGTACGTACAGGTTAAAGCAACAGGTTTAAGGAAAGTATGTTCCACTGTCAAAAAGCACAATTAATCTCCAAGTTTTTTCTCGTCATTTGTGTTTCTCCAACACATTGTTGTGTGGCCTTGGGTGGCATTTCAGTGTTCCTGTGAGAGGTGTGCCAAGCTTCAAAGTAAGTGGCCTTTTGATTGAGTCATTAGTGGCCTCCAGAGACGCCTCTAGTCTATCCAGGAAGGCTGATAGCTTATTTAGGCCTTCATCCTGGCCCAGAAACTTGTGGGGCATTTAATTGGGTTGAACAGTTGTTTGGTTGGGTTTCAGATCCATCCACTTAGAAGACTCCGAAGGCTTCGACTGCAGGCCTGGTTCTGACCTCATGGGATCTTGGTGACTGTCAGCATCCCTGAGTACCACGTTGTTAACAGGAGGCTCACTGGTTAATGTTCAAATGCAGGTGTGCATCGCCCCCAGAGTCACGTTTCTCACCATTTGTTACTGTTACTTAATTTGAAATGACAGTTTTGTGTTCTCAAAAGAACAGTCACGTTTCTCCTTCCAGATTTGCTGTGGCAACTTATTAGTGGATCTGATTATAATGTTTGTTCCCTGAGGCCTCAGGTAGGCCCCATCTAAGTGGTTATAGCACTGCTTTAAAAACAAGTCCGAAAGGGCATGTTTTCCTTATAATGATAGAGAACATTGATTTTATTTTTCTTCCCCCTACAAAAATTACTAAGCGGTAAACTTAAACTGAGAAATGATGTCTCCCTTTTTTGTTGGATTCCGTATGTGGTGGTTGAGAGCTTGGGCTCTGGAATTGGTCAGTCTCCTGGCAGAATCCTGGCATGGCTCCTTATTAGCTGCATGACTATGGCCGAGTTGTGTGATGTGGCCCAGCCTCAGTTTCACCTTTGACAAATGGGGTCATGACAGTATGCCCTCATGAGGTTGATGGGATACATACAGGTCTATGATGTGCTGTGACAGTGCGTGTCAAGCACTTAGTGGGATGACTCCCTCTCTAGAAACAGCCCAATACACGTGACTGCTGTTATGATTACTTTTAATTGTTATCATCTGCTCGGGTTTTGATTTATAGTGATAGCTTCTTAAGTTTCCTCTAGCATGGGAGATGCTGACTCTTCCTATTTACGTTTGAGGGGAAAGTTCTCTTAAACGTGTTCAAACGTATAGTGCTTAAAGACATTTAATTTTGTTCCTTTTCTCCCCTGTGGTTGCCACTTATTGTATCACTGCCCACCCCTGACCCCCAGCTTACGGCAGTGCTCACAGGCCTCGGTCAGTGAGTTCTGAGACAGGAGTGGTTTGCTACTGAAGCATCATCTGTTTCTTCGGCTGGAAACACACTTGTGTTGGCTGCTCTGGGCTTAGGCTGGTTTTGTGGTTGATAGTGTGTTGCGGAGAGGTGAGTTGGGTGGGGGAAGTCTTGAAGTGCAAGGGTTACATGTTTGGACTTACCAGCCCTTTGACCTTGGGTTAATACAGTAGGTCCCCTATATACGAAACTTGCGGTTGCGAACTTTCAAAGATGCGAACGAGTGTTCGCGTGTCCAGTCACATAAGTGAGATCACGTGTCTGGTGTACATTGTCACGTGCGTGCATCCCCTACAAGTGGTTGTGCTTTTGTGTATTGTACTGTATACAGTACAGTAGCACAGTGTCTTTATCTCTCAAGCCCAGGATGTGCAGAAGCAAGCTTTTGTAAAAGCAGCGGTGGTGTAGCGGGTACTACTGTACTTTTCAAGGTACTGTACCGTAAGATTAAAAGTGTTTTCTTTATTTTTTTGTGTGTGTTTTTTATGTATTATTTGTGTGAAAAGTATTGTAAACCTATTATACTGCAGTACCACATAGCTGATTGTGTTAGTTGGGTACCTAGGCTAACTTTGTTGGACTTATGAACAAACTGTACTTAATGAACATGCTCTCGAAATGGAAGTCATTCATATGTAGGGGACTTACTGTAATTTCCTTAAGCCTTATTTTTCTCACCTGTGGAATAGGGGTATTAACAATGGTTACTTTGTAGAGTTTTTGTATAGATTAGAAGAGTCCATGAAAGGTAACTAACACAGTGCCTGGCATGTAGTAAGCACACCATAAATGTTAGCTGTTGGGTTTTTATTTTGTTATTACTTTCCTCGTAAAGCACTAATGATGACCCAGAGGGTGTCTACATACGTGGACCCCCTCCTTGGAGTCTGTAATTTGGACTGATATATATTAATACTGAAATAAGTTCAGTTATTGGTGAGATAAGGTGATACCCTTATTTCAGAGATGGGCATATCTCTTGATGGCTCTAAGAACATGTAGCTTGCAGAAGTTTTGACATAGAACTTTGGATGGTCTGAGGAAGGGAGAGGAAGCTGGCGGGGAGGCAGAAGTAATAGTAATTAGTTACAGCTAATAATCCCTCCTTTTTGGGTGGGTCACAGCTGGGGTAAGTCTTTGGATCAAAAACAGCGCTAAGCTTGATCCTTAAGAATTGTGTCCTAGAGTCAAAGAGTAGCCTTTATGTATGACCAGCACAGAAGGGGCAATTTGTGGTGTGCTGAGAACAATGACCCCAGGCCCAGCAGTCACTGTCCAAAGCAGCAGCTTCAGGGGATCTGCTCAGGTCTGGGGGTTGGGGGTTTGTATGGGTCAGAGACAGCTTCTTGGAGGAAGAGATGGGGGAGCTCAGATCTGAAAGGAGAGGGTGTTCGCCTTTCCTCACCAGGTTTAAGGCCTGAAGAAGGAGGGGAGCAAGGTGTCAGAGGAGCTGAGGAGGGGCTGGTATGTTGGAGCTCGGAGCTCAAGGGGAATGGTGTGGGGCCCAGAGCACCACAGACTCCATAGGTCCCAGGAAAGGGTTTGATGTTTATTCTAAGGAAAATGAAAAGCCTTTGAAGAGTCATGAATAGAAGACTGACAGGGTCAGATCTGCATGTTAAATTATCACATTCCCCGCACTGTGGAGAGAGAATTGAAGAAGTGGAGGCCAGTGGGTGGGGTGACCAGTGGGCCGCTCAGCAGTCATCCAGCCAGATGTGGTGGTTGACACTTGGGGTGGAGATGATGGGAATTAAAAGAAGATCAAAGGATCCAGGAGAGATGTGGGAAATAAAATGTATAGGACCAGGAGTCCGTGTCTTGTGTTTTTTGATAGAACTCTTTCTTATCAGACTATATACTTTCGTTAGTCTTTCTTCCTGTACTTAATTTTCCTATGGCCTGCACAGTCTGTTTCCTTTTGCTTTTCCCTGAAAATGATTCTATGGTTAAAAATAAATATCTTCCAACTTAGAGCAGCTCCTCTTCCACATGAAGCAAATAAATGAGTGCCTGAAATGAACAGTGATTTGTAATGAGAAAGGAGCCAGCGGTCTGTGATTGACACAGGTGCAGTGTTTCCTCCCAGAGAGCCGTTGGGTCCACGTTCCATTTACAAAACGCACAGCAGGGCCTGCATTTGGTAGTGGTGTTATCCAGCAGGGCATTATAATATTGTGTAGTTTATTTTCAGCCTCAGTTAAGGTTGAAAAGTCCCATTTCCAAGCAGTCTTCAGACTAGGGTTGCTTTTTCTTCTGGTTGATTTCTTTACATGGCATGCTCAGGAGGTGCTATTGGAGCGAGTCTTAAAAAAAGAAAACCAGCTGTGTGGCGGCCACATGTGTTTCCTGTTCCAACCCTGAAGTTGTATAAGAATGGCAATCAAGCGCATTTTTATCCCAGAGAAGGGCAGGTCAGCCTCTGGGTGTTGCTGACCAGCGTGGGGTTACCATGGGAACAAGGATAAGGGGAGCATCTCTCAGCCCTCCCACCTCCTAGCCCAGGTCATCATCATAGGCCTCCTTGCTGGTCTCTCTGCTTCCTCTGCGGCCAGGCCTGCCCCTTCTCTGCTGCCAGGGTGATGATTTGAGAGGAGACATCAAGTCTGTCACTCCCTAGCCTCTGTCTCTCAGGCTTCCCTTCATCCTGAGGACGCAGTCAGGCCCTGAGCACAGCCCTCCGAGCCCCACGCAGCCTGGCCCTGCCCTCCTTTTCCTCTTTGCCTCCTACCACCATCCTGCCCTAGACGCCTCCCCCTCCTTCCTCTCCGGCGTGGCTCAGTCTCAGGGCCCTTGCTCTTGCTGTCCCTGTGGCCTGGAATGTTTTCCTGCCAGATCTTTGTATGGCCTGCCCTCTTCCTTCAGGTCTCCACTTAAGTATCACATGATCAAGAGGCCGTCCTATCTAGAATAGCACCCCTGACATGGCTCCGTTTTTCTCTGGAGCTCTTGGCACACTGCTTGGCATAAAAATGAATTTATCTGTGGGCTCGTCTGACTCCTTACGAGAATGGAGGCTCTTCGAGGGCAGGGGCTTTGTCTCTTCTGTTCTCTGCTGAATCCTGGGCCCAGGCAGTGACGAGTGCATGGTGCGCTCTGTGAATGTTTGTTGAATGAGTGAGTATGTGCTTGAGAAGCTCCCTACTGGGTCAGCCTGATCCTGCCTGTGAAAGTTATCACAGAAAGCACTGCTATTTTTTGCTTCACAAAAAATATTGCTTCACAAATCAGCTCAAAACTCAGTTACTTAAAACCACGACCGTAGCATTTGCTCACTTTTCTGTGAGGCAGGAACCCATCCAGGCTGCCCCCCGGCTCAGCTAAGGCCTCTGTGTCAGGGCCTCCGTTCTGGCTGTTGGCGGAGGCCACCCAGTTCTCCTTCCCGTGTTCTCCACGAGCCTGGTCCACACCCCAGTGGTCTCAGAGTTCTGGGGGCGCGTTTCCAAAGGACAAGGCCACGTGCAAGGCTTGTCAAGCCTCTGCTTGTCCCACACTTGCTAATGTCCCATTGGCTGGAGCACGTCTCCAGGCCGCGTTAGGGCCGGTGTGGGAAGTGACTGCACAGAGGCGGGGATACTAGGAGGGGTGGTTCATTTGGGGCCACTGGTATAACTGGCTGCCATTGGCAGGATAATATGTAGTTGAAGGGATGGATTTTAGAACCAGCCTGCTGGGTTTGAATCTTTACTCAACCACCCTCCAGTGGTATGACTTTAGGTGAGTTTTCTGATTTTCCTATGCGTCTATTTTTTCTCATCTGAAGAATGGGGCAGAGGCTACATCATAGGGTTCTTACTGAGTTTGGTGAGAAATATATGTAACAGTTCTTAGACTGCTTGCTGGTGCACAGTGATCACTGTATAAACTGCAGGGTGACCATTAACTACCTGTGTTCTGGGCTGTCCTGTCACCCATTTCCCCATTCATTTCTTTGCTCACTGTTCATTCATTTCATTTCTCAAATATTTATTTGTTTATTATAAATTTATTTATTTATTTTTGGCTGCGTTGGGTCTTTGTTGCTGCACATGGGCTTCCTCTAGCTGCGGCGAGCGGGGGCTGCTCTTCCTTGTGGTGCGCAGGCTTCTCATTGCGGTGGCTTCTCTTGTTGCAGAGCACAGGCTCTGGGCACGTGGGCTTCAGTAGTTGTGGCTCGCGGGCTCTAGAGCTCAGGCTCAGTAGTTGTGGTGCACGGGCTTAGTTGCACCGCGGCACGTGGGATCTTCCTGGACCAGGGCTCAAACCCGTGTCCCCTGCATTGGCAGGTGGATTCTTAACCGCTGAGCCACCAGGGAAGTCTCTCAAATACTTATTAACCACCTGCTGGGCACGTGCCCTGTGCTGGGCTCTGGGATACAGGAGGGTCCCCCCATGGAGCTGGCGGGGGTTGGGGAAGGCAGACCAAGCAGTCAGGATGCAGTCTCAGTGGAGTGTGAGGTGAACGGGCTTGGGGAGCCCCAGTGGGAGCCCTCTCTTGGGGCTGTGGCAGGAGTGGGCCAGAAAGTCTTCCTGCAGGGAAAAACAGCCCTGGAAGAACACGATGGACTCAAGGGGGCAGAAGGTTCCAGGTAAGTGGAAGAGCGTGTGCAAAGGCCCAGAAACGAGAGAAAGCCTGGTTGATGGAGGACCCGAAAGAGTTAATGGGGGGACGGCCCATGCCCTGCTCCCGCGGAGAGACGGACTAGTGGTTTGCTTACTTCTCAGTCTGGCGAGGCGAGGTGCCTGAGGAAGAGCCCCAGGACGGAGGGCCACAGGTGGGAGCTGGGCAGGTGGCCAGTTGGTCGTCAAGCGGAAGAGCCTGGCAGAGAGAAGAGGGTTTCCAGAAGGAATGAAAGTAGACGTCAGTTGGCCAAGAGCCGGCCTGAAGTGCACATGGGTCGGATTGGGTGGGTGGGGTGCCTGTCCTGCAGGCTAGGTCCCCCGGGAGTGCTGTGTATGCACTCTCTGCTCACCTGCTTCCCTGGGTGCAGGCTGTTGAAGGAACAACGCAGGGCCTGACACACGTCCTTGGGTAGTGTTTTGGGAAGATTATTATTTCTGTCCATTCTTTACGCACTCACTTTTGTGTCAGAGATGGAAAGCAGACGGCTCTGTGCACAGATGGGTGAAGCACTGGGAGGTAATTGACCCAGTTGCAGCACGTGTGAGATGGGGAGGGCATACAGAGCTGGGCTGTAAGGGTGGCCCAGGGCAGGCTTCTGGGAGGAGGTGACATCTGAGCTCAGTGCAGAAAGACAAACAGGGATTTTCTGAAAGAGCCCTGTGGGCATCCAGGGATACTGCCAGTGGTTTGGTTCTCTTCCAAGAGGAGTCAGGGTCGCTCACAGCCAGCGTGGGGCTGGAGTGCAGACCACTGACCCAGGAGACTGCCGTTACTTACGGAGACTGTGGGGTGCTGGGAAAATGGCACAATGAAGGGCTGCCCGCTGCTCCTTCTCAGAGCTCCCTGAGAGTCCCTTTCTGGCCTCCAGGGCCCTGCCTTTTGGGCCACAGGCTATCGTTATGGTTATGCGTGGCCAGGAGCACAGTCAGAAGTCAGACTGCCTGGGGTGGAGTCTTGGCTTTGCCACTACTAGCTTCCTGACCTCAAGTAAACTACCTTTGCCTCAGTTTGCCCATCTGTGAAGTGGGGGCAATATTAGTTCCCGTTTCATAGAGCTTTTCTCAGGTTTAAATGAGATGATGTCTCCTCAACATCGCTAATTAATAGAGAAATGCAAATCAAAACTACAATGAGGTACTACCTCACACCAGTCAGAATGGCCATCATCAAAGAGTCTACAAATAATAAATGCTGGAGAGGGCGTGGTGAAAGGGAACCCTTCTGCATTGTTGGTGAGAATGTAAATTGGTGCAGCCACTCTGGAGAACAGTATGGAGGTTCCTTAAAAAACTAAAAATAGAACTACTGTATGACCCAGCAATCCCACTCCTGAGCATATATCCAGAAAAGACGAAAACTGTAATTCGAAAAGATACATGAACCCCAATGTTCATAGCAACGCTGTTTACAATAGCCAAGACATGGAAGCAACCTAAGTGTCCACCACAGGTGAATGGATAAAGATGTAGTACGTATATACAATGGAATATTACTCAGCCATAAAAAAGAAAAATAATACCATTTGCAGCAACATGGATGGACCTAAAGATTATCATACTAAGTGAAGTAAGTCAGACAAAGACAAATATCATGTGATATCACTTATATGTGGAATCTAAAAAAAAATACTAATGAACTTATTTACAAAACAGACTCACAGACATAGAAAACAAACTTATGGTAACCAAAGGGGAAAGGGGGGAGCGATGAATTGGGAATTTGGGATTAACAGATACACACTACTATATACAAAATAGATAAACAACAAGGTCCTCCTGTATAGCACAGGGAACTATATTTAATGTCTTGTAATAACCTATAATGGAAAAGAATCTGGAAAAGAATATACATATACATCATATATTTGTATGTGTGTATATATAACTGAATCAGTTTGCTGTAACCCGAGACACTGTAAATCAACTATACTTCAGTAAAAAAATAAATAAATGAGATAATGTGTGGCAGACACTTAGAACTGAGGTAAGAACTCAATAAATATAGTTATTTTGGCTCTTACTATTATCGATCCTCAATGGATGCTATTTAGGGTTTTTAATGACCTAAACTTTATGATGCAGAAGCCATTAATCTGAAAGAAAATTGCAGCCCAGGCCCTACTCATTGTGACAAATAATCTCTCCTCCTGCCCTTACCAGGTTTCCCCCAGTCCATACAGATTTTGGGAAGCAAAGTAAATGACAAGACTGTTCACAAACCCACATCTTCAAACCTCAAAGTGACAGATTGAAAGGAAACCTTACTCCTCTCCCCGGTACAAAAGCATGTGAACTCCCTCCCCAGCTTATAGCTGGAAAACCCGAAGCTGCCAGGCTCCCCACCTGGCTACCAACTGGCTTCTTGACCTCATGGGAATTCAGTTCTTGTAGCTCCAAAATGGGGGAATACATGTGCTTCATAGCACTGATGAGATAATTCAGTGAGGTTGTGCGCAGGGCTCAGATCATGGTACGTGCTCACTCAGTGCTGGCTGAAACAACAGTAATCTGACCATCAGCCCGTTATTTCTGATCATTAACTCTCTGTGGACAGGTGCTCATTTCTTGGTCCCATGGGTGCCTTTGTGTCTCACTCCTTCTGTGAAGGGTGCCCTCCCCACACCTGCCTCCTGCTGTTGCTGGCAGCTCGCCTCAGCCCCGAGGCATCACAGGGAAGCTCTCTTCCTCGGGTCATACCCCTAAGAGGCAGCAGCCCCTCGAGGGGCTCTGGGCGCCCAGCCACGCGGAGCCTCAGTGGGCCGCCAGCTGCCTCTCCAAGTGGCGCGGCGCCCACGGTGAGGGAGCAGCTGTCTCTTCCAGCTGTCTAATTGCTCAGCAGATCCACTTGAGCACCAGTTTAACAAATCTTACTCCTCACCCCAAGACATCTTTTCCGTGATCTGCCTGCCAGCTCAGGATCGGAGTCGGGGAGGAGTGTTCCGTTGGGTGGGAGGAGTGTTCAGGCCCAGATGGAGAAGCTGGTGGTGTTTGGGTCTCTGGGTCATCTCTGGGGGCCCGGCGATCCCAAAGGACTGGTTACTTTTGCTCACTCAGCAGAAGTCCTCTAACCCACTACTACGTGCCAGGCAGATCTCGAGATGAGAGAGAAAAAGATGGAGAGACACAGTCATCTGGGCCATAACCCCCTGGTAACTGGGCACTCGCCAGCATGTAGTCATTCATTCGTCGTCCATTCATTCATTCGTTATTTTAATAAATATTAAGTGCCTGTCGTGGGCTGGACACACTTCTGGGCATCTGGGCAAACAGAGCAGATAAAGATTCCTGCCCTTGTGGAGTTATGTTCCAGCTAGGGGAAGGTGGATGACAGTCACCAAGTGTGATATGTAATGTGTGGCCGGTTGGAAGGTGACGGTAGCTGTGGAAGAAGGGTAAGAACAGAGCAGGCTGAGGGGCTCAGGAGCGTGGGAGGTGATGGCTTCCCACGCGTGAGGGTGGGCTTCACTGAGAAGGTGATGTGTGAGCACAGACTTGAAGGAGGGGAGGAGTGGCCATCAGGC
This sequence comes from Neophocaena asiaeorientalis asiaeorientalis, assembly GCF_003031525.2. Lineage (NCBI taxonomy): Eukaryota > Metazoa > Chordata > Mammalia > Artiodactyla > Phocoenidae > Neophocaena > Neophocaena asiaeorientalis. The sequence continues at coordinate 13,437,034 of NW_020173198.1, read as the reverse complement.
AGGAGAATGTTCCAGGCAGAGGGGATGGCCCTGTGACAGCCTGGGGAGGGAGTGTGCCCGGCGTGTCTCAGGACCATCAAGCAGGCGGTGAGGGGGAGAGTAGGAGCAGGTGAAGTCACAGAAGCTTCCAGCAGGTAAGATCCTGAAGGGCCCTGTGGACTGCTGTGAGGAGGTTATGTTTTCTCTGTGTGAAATGAGAAGCCCCTGCAGGATTTTGAGAGAGACTGACTTAACGTTTTCAAGCACTGCTTTGGCTGCTGTCTGGAAACTATAGTGTAGGGGTTGTGCCTGAAATATGTGGACATCTGGAGGGAGACAGGCAGAGTTTAGAGGAGGTGCCGGGGCTACTACAGACTTGGAAGGTGTGGACATATCAAGGTATTTAAAGCCCTAAGACAGGAAGAGCTCCCCGAGAGGGCACGTGTAGATGGCCCAGGACTGAGCCCCAGAACCTCCCACAGGAGGAGGATGAAGGAGAGGAGGAGGCACCAGCAAAGGAGATGGAGAGGGAGTGCCTGGGGAGGAAGCGGGGCAGCCAAGGGAGCATGGGGGCCCGGAAGCCAGACGGAGAGCCTGCTTGAAGGAGAGGTGAGCAGCTGCACCAGGTGCTGCTGGTGGCCATACAACACGGGGGCAGGTGACCTTTGGGACCATCTAGTGGTGAGCATTTAGGGTGACAGTTACAAGAGCAGGTTGGTAGACTGGTGGGGTGATTGGAGAGCGCTAAAGACAGAATAGGAGAAGAGGAGTTGGGAACAGCAGGTGTAGACAGCTCTTTCCAGGAGGCTGGCTGCAAATGAGAGCGAGGAAACGTGGCAGTGAATGGCAGGGATGTACAGGGAGACTCTTTTTTTAAAGAGAGGACCATCAACATTCATTCAACAGTTGTTTATGAAGCACCTGCTGTGTGCCGGGTACTGTGCTCCTGTCTGACTTACCTAGGTCCTGAGTACGTGGGACTTAAAGTCTGCCAGGGATCATGGTGGGAGAGGCAGGTGTGACCGCTGACCTCCCCACTTAGCTCCAGATGTGCATCTTTTTAGTGACAGGCCCCCATCCAGGAGCCCTCCCCACAAGCATCGCCTCCTTAGAACAGAAGACACTTCTCTCACCCGGGAAATTCCAGGGGATTTAGGAGCTTTGTGTCAGGAAGCAGGTCAAAGACCTATATATATTTCTTATTATTTAACAAGTCCTGTCTTTACCTTATTAGCTTAGAGGAAGAAATACTTTACATCTGCACGTATCTCGCGGGACTAGTAAAGGTGTGGGAGTTGGTTCCCGAATTTGATGTCTCCTCAGTCAGAGGTGCCAAGTGTGGAAAGAGTGGTTATTTTTTATCTAATATACAATCAGACACCCTCAAGGACTTCCAGCCTCCCTTGGGAAATTTCCTGGAATCTCAGTAGGAGGAGGACCTCTGTCTTGTGTCATTAGCTGACTGTAATAGTCAAGTGCAAAGAGACATTCTACCAGCAGACAAAAGACATCCCATCAGCACAGAGGCAGAGAGGTGGATTCAGCCCTCTGGCTTGGAATGTTCCAGTTCCTTCCCCAGGTTCCTCCTCCCCTCTCTCTTCTGTCCTCTGCTTCCTCCAGACTCTTTCTTGCTTTGGGTTCTTAGACATAATTAAGGTTTTCTGGGAAGTTGTCAGAGCTGCAGAACATCTCTGTGAGCTTTTCGAAATGGCCTCTGGTTTGTTGTTGATTACCATGTTGTTCCATATGCGTCAAGGTCTCTTTCTCACGTGGGAAAGACACACACTCAGCTTCCAGGTGTCAGATCGCAGAGTGCTCAGTGGACCAGGCCGCTGTGTCCTTCTGCCCCATCTTTGGCAGGAGGCAGCGTGGTCTCGCTGGCTGGTGTGGGACCCTCCCTCTTTCTGCCCACCCCTGCAGCTCTGTCAAGCCCTAATTATGCTGGGTATGGGGAGTGCTGAGGGTGTGTCTGCCTTCCCTCCCCCCGCAGGGGAGCATTGAGGAGTGGGATTGGGGCCAGCCCTGGAAGAGAAGAAACCTTGGATGTGATTGTTCTCCCATCTCCTAGTCTCTGTCTGTAAGACATTTTCTCATTGCCTTAATGCTCTGGTTCTCACACTTAGTGTGTGCCTTGAAATCACCCTGGAATTTATTTAAAAATGCAGATTCCTGGCCCTTCCCTCAGACCCATTGAATTAATTTCTGGGAGTGGGGGCCCAGGAACCTGCCTTTGAACAACTTCCTACTCGCATCCCATCCCTCTCCAAGCGATTCTGATGAGGGTGGCCTACAGTTCACCCTTAGAGCCACGCCAGCCTAGTGGACCCCTCTGCCGGGGTCCCCAGCACGCCCGCGAGCCCCCTGCCCTGAGTCCCCACGTCAGCAGCCTCCTCCCCCGGCCCCGCGCATGAGGCCCTCCGACCTTTGCTCCTCTCCGCGAGTCTCCGCTTCTCGTCGTCTTCTCTTCGGTCCCCTTAGGAGGCAGCTGCCATGTCGGGACTTCTCCTGTGCTTCTCTGTGACCCCTTTTTCCTTTGCATTGTGACCTGAATTCATGAGGTGTGAGCTTTCAGCATGATTTCTTTCTAAACCAATCTCTTTTCACCCCTCGAAACATCAGACTTCCCTGTGACCTTGAGTGTCAGGTATGATGATTTTTCTTTTCCTGCCTGTGTTCTGGGCGTCCCTTGACACTGTTCTCTTGCGGGTCCCTGGAGCAGGAACAGTTTTAGAATTTTCAGCATTAATTGTGTGAGCTTCTTTTTTTCTTAACCCCTCCTCCTGATGAAATCCTCTTCCTTGCCTTCTGCAGTGAGGCTTTCCTTGGCTGGCTTTGTCAGTCGGGCTTCCGATGGGTGAGCGTCCTCAAGGTACTTGCTGGTGTTCCCTATGGGCAGAGTAAACTGCCCCACGGAGCCCAGGCCCGTGGCCCCCACGGTGCGGGCTGTCCATGCCCTGCAGCCTGCCAGGCCCCGGGGGACCTGAGATCCTACCCTGGTGCATTTCAGCCTCATGCTGTCTGTCTGCACACTTTCTCCAACCCCACGTGATTTTGTCACGCTGCCCCTGGGTCTTAAGGTTTAAACAATGACTATTCGAACCAAAATTGACCAGAAAGTCTTCTGCTTGATTCCATCAGTGAGGGTGTTGAGGCCCATGGAAGTGAGGTCATTGTGCAGGGTCACAGGACACTCTGTGGGAATCTGGGGGTTGGGGAGAATTCGTCAGCTCTCAAAATGTAAAGTGCATACCCCTCGACCCAGCAGCTCCATTTTGAGGAATTCATTGCGAAGAAAGCTTTACACGCGTGAGCAAGAAGATGGGTATGAGACTGCGGATGTGGCATTATTTGAATCGGGATCAATAAAAGATGGGTGAAATATAGATCATGGCTCCTTCAGACATGCAGCGGCGGTAAAGAATGAGGCTGGTCTGTCTGTGCCATGGGGTGCAGTTGTCAGCGCTGGTTGTGGAGGGAAAGGTAGCTATGCCACGTGTGCCACTTATGGTTTACGAAGATCAAAACCTGCACGAGTACACCAGTATGTGTATCTGTATATATAAATACACAGGAAACTATACAGCCTGGAAGAATAATCCTGTGACAATAATGGGAGCAGTGGGATTTTGGGGGAAGGAGGGTGAGCCTTGGTAAAGGATGCCCTGGACCTTCTATGCTCTGTACTTAGGTATTTCAGTTTTTTGTTGAGATATTATTTGTATATCATACGATTCGCCTGTTTTAAGTGCACAGTTCAGTGTTTTTTAAAGTGCGTTCACCAAGCTGTGCAGCCATCACTGCTTTATCGCTCCGTTTTCATCGCACTGAAAAGAAACCCTGTACCTGTTAGCAGTCAGTCCCCAGCCCCTTTTCCCCAGCCTACGGCAACTAAGAAATTACTTTCTGTTTCTATTGATTTCCCGCTTCCGGCATTTCATATAAATGGGTAACGTTTTCTTAGCTTGGCTATCACGTGTCCCCTGATTTTAAATAATACTACATGTGGCCTTTTGCATCTGGGTTCTTTTACTTGGTATAACGTTTTCAAGATTCATCCATGTGTGGCATTTGTCAGCACTTCGTTCTTTAAAAAAGATTAAAACATTTTTTTAATTGTGGTAAAACATATAATTGACCATCTGTTTTGAAATGTACAGTTTGGTGGTATTAAGCACATTCATACTGCTGTGTAACCATTACCACCATCCATCTCCAGAGCTCTTTCCATCTTACAAAACTGAAACTCTTCCGTTAAACAGTAACTCCCCATTCCTCCCTCCCCTCAGCCCCTGGCAACCACCATTCTCCTTTCTGTCTCTATGAATTTGACTAATCTAGGTACTTCATATAAGTGGATTCATACGGTGTTTTGCCCTTTTGTGATGGGCTTACTTCACATAGCATAATGTCTTCAAGGCTCCTCCATGTTGTAGCATGGGTCAGAATTTCCTGACCTTTGAAGGCCAAATGACTATTCACTGTATGTACAGACCACATTGTGTTTATTCATTCAGCCCTGGACACTAGGGCTGCTTCCTTCCACCTTTTGAACATTTGGAGACAAGTTTTTTTTGTATGTTTTCAGTTCTCTTGGGTTGAAGTTTTTTAAACTACAAACTTGTGCTCATGTATTGCTTTTGAATTTATAATGAAATGGGGAAGAGAAAATAAGTAGTCACATCCACGATATCAAGGTTTCCTGCGTTTTTTTTTTTTTTTCTGGGACGTGGCACCACATGGGGGAAAAAAATCCCAACATCCTGGAGAAGAACAAACCCCAAGTTGTCTGAGGCTGACTCAGGCTCTGCCTCTGGAATCCTCACTCCTGTGTGTCTGTGCCAGGCCAGAGCTCCCACGCTGGAGTTCCTGGGCAGAGGTTGTAGCATCGTGGCTCAGATAGCAGCCTCAGAATGCGAAGGTGGACGCCACGTGCCAGTGCACGTGAGGTGCTTACTGTAGTGCCAGTGCCTGGGAAGCATCCAGTAAGTATTAACTGTCATTATTATTGTCTTTTCCTCTTGGCCAGTCGCCCAATTCCTGAAGAGTTACACAGGCCAAGTGAGAGAGTGAGTGGGTACACACCTTGGCGAGAGTGCAAACTGTCTAGAAATGTAATGGATTATCTATGACTTGTCGGCTGGGTTGGATTTATACCCTGTTAATGGCCCAGTGGTATGGTGTATGTACAACAGGGGCATGAAAATATTAAAATGGATTACTTTTCCTGCAGTGAACATGTGTTACTTTTATAATTTGAGAAAATAAACTTGTGAGAGGAACAAAGAGAAAACATAACCACAAGTTCCGAGAACCATGCTAAACGAGCCTCGTCAGCTGGATGGCATCTCCAATAAGAGTGGCAGATCTCTGCTGACTGATTTTCTTGGTACGTTGATACATTCAGACTCAAAGAGGTGTCTGTCCGCCTGGAATTATCGAGAATCTGATTTATGCCTCATTGGATTCTGGATGTTTTGTGGGTTCAGAGAAACAGGATGGAGCCTTTGCCTTTTAGGAGCTTCTAGTCTGGGTAGACGGTCAAGGTCACCATCTCACATTCTGTTAATTACCTGACAGCTCCCACCACCATCGCCATGTATGCAGCATGTTTCCTGCACCAGGCCTCTGCTAGCCGCTTCATCTCTTTTCTCTGGGAATCCTCCATTGTTTCCCTGCAGGATGGGTGTGATTATCCCCTCTTTACCAAGCAGGAGACTGGGCTCAGGGCAGCTGAGGACCTTGCAGAAAGGGGCCCAGCTGGCATTCGAACCCAGGTCAAGCTCTATGCCTTTTGCACTGTTGTGTCCTTCTCATTCTGTTGACACATTTCCTTTTTTTTTAAACTGCACCACATTTGCCTGTGGGATGGTGCAGAGTCCTAGGGACTGAGGCAGTTCAGAGAAATCTTCCACGTGGGCTTTTGAAATTCCAAGAGCCTCTTCTTAAGGGCAGGTTGTACAGTGATTTCCTAAGGAAGGTTTGATGCCTGTAAACCCAGGGCTTACAGATGAACAACTCCTGCCTCTGATAAATGTGGCATTGCTGCTGTAAGAATGAATTGCAGAAGTCACACATGCTTGTTGTTCCGAATAAAATGATTCAGAGCTTTAGAATGAAAACACTGATTGTTATCTACTGCTCTCCACACCCAGGTGACCGGGGTTAATAGTTCGGGTTGGCCCTGTGTCCTTGCTCAGACGACCAGGTAGACGTCTAGCTCGTGCCTTTCCTCCTACCTCCCTCCCCTCTCCCTCCCGCCCAAATGGAACCACGTTACACACATTTCTGCTACTAGTGGAATTCTTGAACCTAGATATATCTGTTTTGGAATGAACAGTTTTGTAAACAACATTTGAAGCCCTCTGTGTCATCTTGTCCCGTTGCTGACAAGCTGACCCTCGTGGGTCTGTAGAGTGTGGTCAGGTCCAGAGTTCTGTTCAGCAAACACTTTTGCACCACTTAGATCACGGCAAGAAATCGCTCCGTCTGGCATGCCCAGCTGCTTGTTTTATTCCAGCAACAGAGTGGTTTTCACTCTCAAACTGCTTTTCACTTAGGGGGAGAAAGACATCTCTCAAGTTTCCATCAGAGCCTCTGCTAGGCTGCATCACATGAGCAGGTGAAAATGTGGTTGGCGAAGGGTGTGATGACAGTTCTGGTTTTATGCACCAGCCATTCCCAGCTGTCCCTGTGCATGTGTTATATATTTAGATGATCCTTTGGAAGAGAGATGTGGCATCTACACAGGCGAGCAGATTTCTCTGGAAAGGCCTAGAGGAGAAACTTCTAATGAAAAGACTTTCTGATTTGAAAAAGAAGGCAGGCTCTCACTTTATATTTGCCTTAAAAAAATTGTCATATCTTTAGTGCTTGGAGCGAGAATATAAAGTAGCTTGTATTCTTTTGTTTAATCCTCACAAGAGGTATTATTATCCCCTTTTACAGATGAGGAAACTGAGGCTCAGAGACTTGAAGTCATGTGCCTACGATCTCACTCTGCTTAGTGACAGAGCTAAGATTTGAATCCAGGGATGCACTTGTGTCTCTGTCCACACTTCTGTACTTCTGATCATGTATGTAATTCTTTGTCTGTTAGAAAAACAGTATCCCTCTCGACCCCATGGTTCCTGGTCCTGTTCTTGAGGGATACAGACGAGCGTGCACCCCTTGGATAGATGTTGTTGGTGTGGATGTCACGTGTTAAGACATTGTTGGGTAACGTTTTCTTAGCTTGGCTATCACGTGTCCCCTGATTTTAACCAGAGAATCATCTATCTGTGAGGTGACTGGGTGTATATCAAGTTTTTGGAGAATCAGGTTTCAGCTTTCTGGAGCGTTTGAAGTTTATAGTTACCTGTGAGCAGGCAACCAAAAATGTGAGCGTGTGTGTGTGTGTGTGTGTGTGTGTGTGTGTTTGATGCATGTGGGGAAGTAGGTTTCCTCTGAGGTTTCAGCATGTGGCCTGGGAAGTCTGTCACAGGTGGAAATTGGTGACACAGTGGCCAGTAGGCTCAAGAGGTAGGAAGGCAGTGTGGTGGTGAGTTGGGGAGAGCACGGGGCTTTGAAATCAGGCAGACTGGGGTTTGTAGTACAGTGTTGTAAAAGAACCCACACCTCCGTTTCCTCATCATTGCAGTGGAGATACCACACAGTGGTATTTCGAGCCGGATATGAAATGATATAAATCATTGGCTCATCGGGCCCCGTAAACAGTAGCTTTTCCCCTTTATTGCTGCCTGTAGATGTTCTGTCTGTGCTGCAGCCTGAGACCATGGCAGGGAGGTGGAAACTTTTCCGGCTCCAGTTGCGAGCGGCCCTTCCTTTTCCGTGCCACGATCTCTTGTCTGTTTCACCACCTTCTTCCCCAAGCACTATCGCCTGGCTTCTCATGGGAAACTCTAGGTTGAATCAAGATTTCTCAGTTTGGGGGGACTCCCTTCCCCAAGGTCGAAATTAGCTGACTAGCAGCCAAAGTTCATTGGTTGCCCCATCCCTAAAAAGCCTGAACATGTTCAGCGATAACTCAGAAAGCCCTGCCAGAAGCTCTTCTGAGAGATGCCGGAAACTTGCTGCCCTGGTGACACCTGGTTCTGTGACGCTGGAGCCGTGCGGGGGCTGGTGGCAGTGTTGGGTTCCCTCTGTCTGCTATGTAACCTTGGGGCGGGGAGAGAAACCCCTCAACCTCTCCTTAGCTTTTGGGCCTCATGAATGCCTGCTGGACGAAGGTCTGAACCAGAGAGTGAACGAGTCTCCCTTAGTTACTCAGCTGCTGACGGGGCTGGGGCGGGAGCGTGCTGTGGGGGAAGGAACACGGGCTTGGGTTTCATCCTGAACCTCCCCTTTGGTACCTGTCTGACCTTGGGCTAGCCCCTTAACGCCTTGGAAACTCATTTTCCTGGGTTAATAACATCTACCGTGCAGGTTTATTGTGAGAACAATACGTAATATAACAATGTGCCCAGCAGCGTGCCTGGCGAGGCAGAAGCCCGGTAGAAGGATGACCCCAGCAGTAACAACATCTGTACTCCTGGCTGCACACGGTGCTGAGTGCTTCGCCTGCATTGTGGTGTTTCATCCTGCGGTTCTTTGCGGTTGGGGCTGTTACTGTGACTATTTTGCAACAGGAGGAAACTCAGCTTTCAAAGGTGGGGTGGTCTCACCTAATTCTACGGTTCTTATCCGGATGCTCTTGTCTCCTAATTTTGTGTCTCCAACCCTGACCTCTCCCCTAAACTCTAGACTCACGTGCTACTGCATTTTTGATATTACCTCTTAGACATGGTTGTATCAAACCTAGCTTCTCTGAAAACCAAACTCCTGGTGGTCACTCGCCCTGCTCTTTCCCCAGTCTCCCCGGCTCTGTCAGATGATGGTTCCATTCTGCAGGTTCCAGAGGCCAGAAATCTTGGTGTTACATTGACTCCTGTCTTCACCCAACCCCACATCAAATCTGACTTTTCTTTCTCGACCTCTTCTACTCCTTGTCACACCCGTCGCTGTCACCATGGTCCAGGCCAGCATCATCGCCCCCTGCCTGGACCGCTGCCGTAGCACCCTAACCAGCTCTGTGCCCTGGATTCTCTCGGAAGAAGATGCTGCTACAAAGTTAGGAGCACAGGAGGTGCCCTGGGGGATAATGCCTATGAAATATAAAGGGGACAGGCAGCATCGGGCCGGGACAGCCTCAGATTTGGATGCAGATTTAACAAAGTTTTGCCCACCCACCTTGTTGGGGAGCTCTGTGCAAAGATTGCTCATTAGAGGGGTCCCACATTGCCCCGAGGTACCTCTCTGTGCTCAGCCACTAGCTAGGGCTGCCCTGAAGGAGTAGCGCATCTGGAAGGGGTTGCAGCTGGTGGTTGTCAGCTAACTTCACTCCTTGCTACTGGTAGAGCAGTGAGTTCTCCCTTGAAGGGAGACCTGAGCTGGGTACATCCCCAGCCACTACACCTCCTCTCCCAGCTTCCACAGTTGCCCCTTCATAGAGCCAGTAGAATGATCTTAAAATAAGTCTGATCATACCACCTTTTGTTCAGTCTTCCAGGGGCTTCCTGTTTTGCTCAGAATGAAATACCATAGCCTGCAAACCCCTGCCGTCTCCTCTGTGGTCTCATTTCCTGTCGATCTCTTCCTCATGCATTATCCTTAAGCCACACTGGCCTTCCTACTGTTCCTGGAACACATTAGGCCTGTGCCTACCTCAGGGCCTTTGCACTTGCCATTCTCAGGAATGCTCTCCCCCCCAGGGCTTTGCATGGCTCACTCCCCCACTTTATTCTGGTCTGTGCTCAGATGGTACCTCCATGGTGAGGCCTTTCCTTATACTTTATATAATTAGTATTTCTCCACCACCATGCTTTAACCCTCCCAAAGCACGTCTTACAGCCTGACATATTAAAGAGTTATTTTCTGACTCCTCCCACTACAGTGTAAGCTTCATACTGGCAATCCCCACCGCCCCCCTCCCCGCCCCCATACATCCCTGTATTAAGTATCTAGTGTCTAGTGCCTGGCACGTAATGAATCTTAAGTAGCCAGTTGTTGAGTGAAAGGATGAAACACTTGCCCAAGGTCACTCACTGGTGAGTGGTGGGGCCAGACTTTGCACCTGGTGTCTGTCTGATTGCAGAGCTCACGCTGCCTCATTCGCTGTGCTCTCCCCCTGCCTCAGTGAGTGCTTGGAGGACGGTAGATGCTGTTATTATGAAGACTGTTTCCTTTGCTGGAACAAGTGTGGGTACCTGCTGTTTTGTAAGGATCACTGTCACCTTACCCAGGAGGAACTGTTCTCCTTTGGAACCTGCACGTGTCCCAGATTCCCATCACACCACACCCAGCCCCCTGTTATAGGACCCGGCACACCTCCTTCTGTGCATTAGAATGTTCAAGGGAACCATCTCTGAGTTTTAAATTGTTCTTTATCCTCTTTCACCACCAGCATCGCATACTGTTTGCATCCGGGTCAGGCTAAGCTTGTTCAAATTGAAAGCAGAACAGTAATCTTATCATACTGTTTGCCATGCTGCTTTCCATGGTATCTGAAGTTTTGCTTAAAATGATTTAGGCAAAACCCCCCATGTGTTCTCTGGTGCTTTGACTGCCAGTGAGACCAGCATAGCGTCTGCTTATTTCAGGTGACTTAATCACAGACACCTCGGCAGGCAGCAAGGAGGTGAAAAACTGTGTCATGTTCCCTAAGTTTAAATGACCTGCTAGTGGTGCTAACAAACCCACAGCTTTTCTGGAACATGAAAAATAGTTCTGATTTAAAGTCAGTGTCTTTGTGCTTCTATCAAACACAGTTTCAGTGTCTATTTGGATTTAAAGAGAGAAGGCTTATGATTTTTGCCAAATTTTTTCCATTTGGAGTCTAACTCCGATAATTATGCCATCAAGGAAATAGCAGAGAAAACTGCTGACTACTCAGAGTATGTGCAAGTGAATAAAGGGTAGATGTTCCTGTGAATAATGTGGATATTCACTAGGTTGCTTGGGTTATGGGGCACTCTGTGCTAGACAGATTATGTAGATAGCTTCACCTTTGGCACAAACCTCAGCTGGCCAGACTGAGTTCTATATGGAGGCTCCAAAGTGCTGTGTAAGATGAAGCAATATCATTGTTTTATTTATATGAGAACCCATTGTGTATGGATGTAGCTTTCAAATTTCGTTTAGCAAATTAAATACAGCCCTTACCCTGTTTTGCTTTTGGACCTGTGTTTATGTTTTGGTCTTTTCAACACAGTCCCCTCCCCACCCATCCTCCCGGGATAGGTTCCAAGAGCCCAGGGGATGCCTGAAACTGCCCATAGTACCACATCCCATATATGCTGTTTTTTTTCCTGTACTAATGGGCAGGTCATATATACAGCATTGGATACTCTGTCCAAAGAGGTGAGTCACGTCCTGGACAGGACAGAGCAGGGTAGTGCAAGGTCTCACCATGCTACTGAGAATGGTGCATGATTTGAAACTTACAAATTATTTATTTCTGGAATTTTCCATTTAATATTTTTTGGACCACGGTTGACCACAGGTAACTGAAACCGGGGGGAAGTAAAATTGTAGATAAGGTGGGGGGTGACTACTATACAGCTTAAGTTTCTTATCCACAGTTGAAATACCTAACCATGTGGGTGAAAGTTTCTTTCTGTCCTGTTGGGGACCAGCAGCTGCCCTCTTCGTGCAGTGCTTGAGCAGGGCAGAAGGTCAAGTTCTGAACACTGTCAAAGTAACTCAAAACATGGACCGAGATTGTTAATGAAAAAATTTTAGGTTTACGATGGCATAGTCTTGTACTCTGGAATTCAGAGTGAGCTATTTTGGAAAGGAATAGAGTTTCCTCCTGGGCTGTTAAATTGTCTGGCTCTCTGTTCCAAGACTAATAGATCACTCTCAGGAAATAGGTGTCTTAAAAGAACAACAACAGACTTGAAGTGTGATCAGTCACAAATGTTTGTATCAGTTGTTCAGATTTGACTTGCAGAATTCAATCACAGTTGATCCTCTCCAAGTTGATTGGTTTACTGGAGGATGTGCAGAGTGTGTGAAATGGTGCTGTAAGCTGCCATTTTTGGCTCTCATGACTTGGCGTTACTCACACTTTTATTATGCTGTCTTCCTTGAACGCCTGAATGTTCTCTTGCTCCCGAAGCAGATGAAATCTTCTTGACTTGAAAATACTCATATCAGATGGTGGTGCTTGTACAAACTTCAGCTAAAGGGACAACTAACTTCTGGTGCCTCGCCACAGCTCACCTTGCCAGTAGAGAGGCGGGGAGTGTCTAACCGATGAGATGGCTCCCGTCACTTTCCTAATATTAATCTATAAGCTATAGAGATACATCTTTATCCATTCATCTGTTGATGGACACTTAGGTTGCTTCCATATCTTGGCAGTTGTAAATAATGCTCCTATGAACACTGGGGTGTTTGTATCTTTTCAAATCAGTGTTTTCATTTTCTTCAGATATATACCCAGTAATGGAATTGCTGGATCATATGGTAGTTCTATTTTTAGTTTTCTTGAGGAACCTCCATACTGTTTTTCACAGAGGCTGCAGCAATATATATTCTTGCCGACACTTGTTATTTGTGGTCTCCTGATGATAGCCATTTTGATAGGTGTGAGGTGATGCTGCATTGTGGTTTTGATTTGCATTTCAGTGATGATTAGGAACGTTGAACATCTTTTTGTGTGCCTGTTTGCCATCTGTATATCTCTTTTTGAAAAATGTCTATTCAGGTCTTCTGACCATTTTAAAGTTGGGTTGTTGTTGTTGTTTGGTATTGAGTCCAGTAATCTGTTTATATATTTTGGATATTAGCCCCCTGTTGGTTATATTATTTGCAAATATTTTCTCCTATTCAGTAGGTTGTCTTTTTTGCTGTTGTTTATGGTTTCCTTTGCTGTGCAAAAGCTTTTAAGTTTAATTAGGTCCCATTTGCTTATTTTTGCTTTTGTTTCCTTTGCCTTAGGAGACGGATCCAAAAAAAATACCACTACAATTTATGTCAAACAGTGTTCTGCCTATGTTTTCTTTTAGGAGTTTTATAGTTTCTGGTCTTACATTTAGTTCTTTAACTCATTTTGAATTTATTTTTGTATATTGTGTGAGAAATGTTCTGATTTCATTCTTTTACATGTATCTGTCCAGTTTTCCCAGTACCAGTAATTGAAAAGACTTTTTCCCCATTATATATTCTTGCCTCCTTTGTTGTAGATTAATTGACCAAAAGTGCGTGGGTTTATTTCTGGGCTCTCTCTTCTCCTCCATTGATCTATGTGCCTGTTTTTATGCCAGTACTATACTGTTTTGATTGCTGTAGCTTTGTAGTCTTGTCCGAAATCAAGGAGTGTGATGCCTCCAGCTCTGTTCTTTCTCCAGATTGTTTTGGTTAAATGGGGTCTTTTGTATTTCCATACAAATTTTAGAAGTATTCAAGTTCTGTGAAAAATGCCATTGGTATTTTGATAGGGATTGCATTGAATCTGTAGATTGCCTTGGGTATTATGGTCATTTTAACAATACTAATTTTTTCAATCCATGAACACAGTGTATCTTTCTGTCTGTCTGTGTTGTCTTCAGTTTCTTTCATCAGTGTCTTAAAGTTTTCTGAGTACAGGTCTTTTACCTCCTTGGTTAGATTTATTCCTAGGCATTTTATTCTTTTTGATGTGATGGTAAATGGGATTGTTTTTTAAATTTGTCTTTCTTTATAGTTCATTATTAATGTAGAGAAATGCAACAGATTTCTGAATATTATTTTTATATCCTGTAACTTTACTGAGTTCATTAATACGCTCTACTCGTGTTTTTGGTGGTATCTTCAGGATTTTCTATGTATAGTATCATGTCATCAGCAAACAGTGCCGGTTTTACTTCTTCCTTTCCAATTTAGACTCCTTTTATTTCTTGTCTGATTGCCGTGGCTAGGACTTCCAACACTGTGCTGAATAAAAGTGGCGAGAGTGGGCATCTTTATCTTATTCCTGATCTTAGAGGAAATGCTTTCAGCCTTTCAGCTTTTTATTTAAAAATTTTAAAAAATTTATTTCACCAAATGAAATTGAGTTTAGTTTTTTAAAAAATTGAGCTTTTGTACATAGCCTTGTGGTAAAAGACCTGATACTTCTAGCCACCGTCTTTCCCCATTTCCCACTCCTCACAAGCAGCTGCTTCAGACTTTTTAACTGATTGTTTTAGTAGTTACCTTCATATCTCTGAATAATGTGTGTCTATTGCCATTTGTTGATTTTTTAGTTGTAGGTGTTGTTTATTGATTTCTCATTGTGGAAGATGAAGGGTAGCAGTCTCTGATCCTCCACGCCCTTGAACTGTGTACACACACAGACAGACATATACACGCACACACCCTCTGGCTGTCATATAATCTAGCACAGTCATGTACTCATTTTGGTTAGATCCATGATCCACGATTACATTACTATGACTCTGAAAATGCTCTCCACAGTTGAGCCATGAGATATATGATTAGTATTTTTGGACAACTTGTAAATTTCTTTGAAATTAATACTTACCTGTTTTTGTTTTTTAAATTTTGTTGGTATTCTGCATACTTATCACTAATTGAACTTCAAAATTTCCCTCAGTTATTTAAATCTCAGTGTTTTCAAACACTTGAGTCATCAGTGTCATCCTGAGGCAGTCTCTCCTGGGGTCCTCTGACCTGTACCTGGAAGAAGCCTGACTACTCTGTGGGCCTGTACTCTCCAATTCACTCCTCCTTTATTGAGATATAATTCATATACTGTACAGTTCACCCCTTTAAAGTGCACAGTTCAGTGGTTTTGGTATATTCACAAGGTTGTGCAACCATCATTTTCTGTTTCCAGAACATTTTTTATCACCCCAGAAAGAAACCTGATACTCATTAGCAATCACTCCCCATCACTCCTTCCTCCCAGCCCTTGGAAATCAATACCACTCTGGACATTTCATGGACTCATGCAGTATGAGGCCTTTCACTTAACATCACGTGTGGCTTTTTTCACTTAACATCATGTTTTCAAGGTTGATCCATGTTGTGGCATGTGTCAGTACTTCATTCCTTTTTAAAGCTGAATACTAACCCGTTGTATGGGCATACCACACTTTGTTTATCCGTTTATCCATGATGGCCTGCAGGTTCTTCCCACTTTGGTTATCATTAAGAATTTTCTCAAACTCACTTTTGTGTTGGATCTCCTATATCTTGGCATCTCTGTCTTCCTCTTCCTGGATTTCTTCTCTTCTTTGGGTGGGAGGTAAAATTTTTGAGAGGTTGCATGTCTGTACATGCCTTTACCCGCTTCTCACATGGTTTGGCTTTGTAGATCATTCCAGGTTGGAAATAATTCCACTCAGGACATTGAAGATTCATTGTTTTCTAGCTTACAGTGATGCTGTTCAGAAACCCTATGCCATTTCTGATTTTTTTTTATCCTTTGTAAAACTTCTGCTTCCACTCCAGGAGTTTGTACGCTCTCCTCTTTGTCTCCCGTGTTGTGGAATTTCACTGTGAGCACGTGAGCATCGCTTATCATCAAGCTTGTCCTCAGTAGAGCTCTTCAGCTTCAACACTCATGTCTGGTGGTTCTGGGACATTTCTTGAATTGTATCTTTGACTTCCTCCTCTCTGTGTTATTTTTTCTTTCTTGAGCTCTTCTCATTTGGTAATTCTTGATTTCCTTTTTTGTTCTCCATTTTGTCATCCTCTGGCTCTATTCTCTAGAAATTTCTTTACCGTCTATCCCTTATACATGGTATTCCATTTTTGCTGTCATAGTTTTGCTTTCCAAAGGGCTTTTATACATTCTGTGTGTTCTTTTCAAGTGTCTCCCTCTTCCCGTTTCTCAGCTGCACCTTCTTCTCTCTCTCTGGGAGTATTACCGGTAGATTGCTTTTGAAACGTTCTTCTCACTTAATAATTTTTCTTTCCTACATGTTGATTTCTCTATTTGTTTACTCTGGTCCCTGTCTTTCATCTTAGGTGCTTGCCTCAAATATAAGGTGATTTCTGGCTGTCTTCTCAGATGTAGGAGTGGGGTACTAAAACACTGTTTGAGGGGCTGTGCCATTTTCCCGGAAAACCTCCCACATTGAGCCCTTTCCTCTTTGGCTGGTAGATTCCTAGGAAATTACTTTCTGTTCCCTTGCTTAGAGGTATATGCCTGATGCCTGCTGCTCTGGGAGTGGGGAGGGAAGAAGAATGGCAAAACTTCAAAAGTTCAGTGTGTATTATTTTTACCTCTGTTTTTAGTAAGATACCCCTACCTTCAACTCAGGTGCAGCTACTGGGTATTTTTGGGTTTTTTTTTTTAACCTTTTCTGGAGAATAAACCCCTAGTCTTCTGCTAGTTGCTTCTTAAGGCAGACTTTTATCCCTTCTTTGGACCTTTAGCTGGTGTTCACTTCCGCTTCTAGAAGTGTCTCGTGTTAGCAGTCTATGCAGGTTGTTCACTTTAATCAGATTGTGTTTTGCAGTTGCCCACTTGTAGCTGAGAATGAAATTTTCTCAGGTCTGTCAGGTTCCTCACCAGTTACCTACCTTCTTCTCAGCTTCTAAAATTTTGTTGTGTTGTTTTCTCTCTCATTCTCTTTTTCTTTAAGGGTGGTGCCTTTAGAAGGAATTATTTTTAATTGGTATTTTAATGAGATTTTGAGAGGTTGTGAATGTAAATTAACATGTTCAATCTGTCAACTTAAACAGGTTGTTACTGGGTCACTCCTTGCAGTAGTGGCTGGAGCTATAGTCACTGCTGGGATGGAAACCACTTAGGGTTTTATTCCAGTACGTTCTGTGTCATCACTCAGGGGCCTTGCTACCTCCGGGGCCATGATCAGCTGTGGCCTGATGGAGGCTCCGTGAAGGGCTGAAGGTGGAGCCACTGGTCAGTTCAGGCCCAGCAGTGAGTCCCATTTTTGCTCAGCTTTTCCCCGTGTTGACTTCTCCCTCAGTGCCTGACCAGAGCCCGTGTCTCTCGAATCCCAGTCGCTGGGGGGCTCACCTTAGCTTCCTGTTCTGCCTCATTGCCGTCTCATCACACTTGATGGGGCGTCCAGGAATCTCATCTCAGGACACACAGGATCTACATCTGCATCCCTGATGCTTGTTTTCAGACATGGGGCGAATCCATAGTCACACTGCTGGGTCTTCTTAGCTGCTCGTGCAGGAGTTCTCCACTGCTCTCCTTCTGCTTATCTCGGAATTATCTGGCTCTTTCCCAGTTTTTATCTTTTTACTCTTCTCTACAAAGTGAGCACATGTGGGTATATACCTGATAGTAGAAACAATGCCATGGGCATCTACTGTGCTCTTTTTTTTTTTTGAAGTATAGTTGACTTACAATGTTGTGTTAGCTTCAAGTGTACAGCAAAGTGATTCAGTTATACATATATATATATTTTTTTTTTCAGATTCTTTTCCATAATAGGTTATTACAGTTCCTTGTGCTATCCAGTAGGTCCTTGTTGTTTACCTATTTTATATAAAGTAGTGTGTGTCTGTTAAACCCAAATTCCCAATTTATCCTTCCCCTCCTTTCCCCTTTGGTAACCATAAATTGGTTTTCTTTGTCTGTGAGTCTATTTCTATTTTGTAAATAAGTTCATTTGTATCACTTTTTAAGATTCCATACGTAAGTGATATCATATGGTATTTGTCTTTCTCTGTCTGATTTACTTTACTTAGTATGATAATGTCTAGGTCCATCCATGTTGCTGCAAATGGCATTATTTCATTCTTTTTTATGGCTGAGTAGTATTCCATTATGTATATGTACCACATCTTCTTTACCCATTCATCTGTCAATGCACATTTCAGTTGCTTCCATGTTTTGGCTATTGTAAATCATGCTGCTATGAACATGGGGGTGCATGTATCTTTTCAAATTAAAGTTTTCTCCGGATATATGTAACACTGTTTTTAGCTCATACAGCTTAATATAAAAAAACCAAACCAAACAACCCAATCAAAAAATGGGCAGAAGACCTAAATAGACATTTCTCTGAAGAAGACATATAGATGGTCAACAGGCATGTGAAAAGATGCTCAATATCACTAATTATTAGAGAAATGCAAATCAAAACTACAATGAGGTATCATCTCACACCAGTCAAAATGGCCATCATTAAAAAGTCTACAAACAGTAAATGCTAGAGAGGGTGTGGAGAAAAGGGAACCCTCCTCCACTGTTGGTGGGAATGTAAATTGGTGCAGCCACTATGGAAAAGGGTATGGAGGTTCCTTAAAATACTGTGCTAATTCTTGCGCTGACCTGAGAGTCAGTATCTCATGAAGATGTCTTTGCATTGCCATTGTGCATTGGTTTTAGAGTTTTTCCAGAAGATTCCTTGGTTCTAAATGTAATCTGAGCCCCGTTATCATTTCACTTCAGGCTCTAGGCAGGTGCTATCTCCTGGAAAACTTTTTTGTTGGAGAAAAAGAAATTTGACCAGTATAAAAGATGTAAGTGTAGGCTCTTATATTAGCCAAAACATTGTCTGTTTTCCCCTGAAATGGAAAGTAGCTATGGGATCGTTCCCCAGACTCCTGTGCATCTGTCTCTAGGACAGTTATTGCTGTTCTTAAATACAGCTTATTGTTTGATTTATTGTACTTCTGTGAAAATGATGCAATGCGGAAGTAATTAGTAATTGTGATCTTCTTTTTCTCCTTTAACAAGAGCTTTCTCTCTGGAGAAGCCATTTGGAAAAGAAGAATTTTTTTTTTTTTTCAACTGGGAGAATTATTTTTGATTACTGTTAAAATACTTATGGAATGTCTTTCTTTTCCTAAAGTTGTACCAAATCTTTGGAATGTTGATGGAGAAGTTACAGTTACTGACCAGAAGCCGGGAGAAGTTGCCGAGGAACTAGCAAGCTCCTATGAAAGAAAGCTCATTGAGGTAAGGGTGGCAGAGTCTGCGTTTATTCCCGACATTGGCTGCTTTGGAGGTTTTTCAGACAGAGGCCCAGCCTGTTAAACAGATGTCAGCAAAACAAGCAGTCACACACTCCGCCTCCCACAAACAAAACACAAAATGATAAAACCATTGTAATTGATAGAGAAAAGTAAGAAAGACGTGGTTCTTTGAAAAATATCATTTAATTAGAAACCTGTGGCAAGGAGATAAGAGAGAAAACGTGAAAAATAAGAAAACAGTTTTACCCTTGGATTTGGAGAATGTTCAAAACAGAAGAGAATATCACATACAACTTTGTGCTGAGAAATGGGGAAATAGGGATGAGATGGACTGTTTTCTAGGATCGCATTCAGTATCAAAATTCATTGGAGATGAGGCAGGCTACCTGAAGGGACCAAAAAAATCTGTGGAAGAAAGTTATAAAAATTAAGAAAGAACTGTATCCCAAGAAGGTAGCAAGCCTGGATGGTTTTATGGTGATTTTCAGGGCACCCTTCAAGGTGTATACAAAAAGTCCTTCACTATTTATATTTTCTTAGAGCATTTTTTATCTATATCTGTACCTTGGTTCAAGTGTGTATCACTCCAGTATAAAAAATCTGACAAAGATAGCAGAAACAAGAAAAGTATAGACTGGTAGCATTTGTGCATGGATACATAACAATTCAAGAAAGGTATCGCTCTGTCAAATTCAGTCATATATTAAAGGAACAACATATATATAAAGTTAAAATGTATTTAGGATTTCTAGGATGGTTTAACATTAGGAAATTCATCCATTAAGTCCACCCATTAATAAATCAAAGGAGAAAAACCAGATATTTATCTTGATAGGTACCAAAATGTCCATTTGGTAACACTCATCATCGATATCTGATAAAATATTCTCGGTGAATGAAGAATAAAGGTCCTTTTTTGGTATGATCAAATGTTTTTGTCAGAAACCATTAATTATCACCATACTCAATGGTAAAGCTGGGAGAGTAAGTTTTTGATTAGGTAACTAATATATATACAGGTGTGTGTATGTGTCGTGGTGATCCAGTGGTGGTAGTATTTATTACAAGTCATGTATGTTTGTGTACATACACACATTAAAGTATACACCTATACTTAGTACTTTCTAAATCTTCTACGGTGAGTAATTTTATTTTTGGAATCAGAAAAACACCCACAGTTGCCGTGGAGACGTGCCTGACCTGGGGTGGGCTTCAGGGGTAGGGCCTTTGAGGAGCAGCCCCTGAGCTCATTCTGGTTCAGACTGCCATCCTTGTGGTCTGTTTCCTCTGTCTCTAAATGACCTCGAAAGAAGGGAGCTGACTTTAGAAGCAACTTGAGTTCTAACTCAGGTGAGCTCAAGGGAGAGCAAGCCAAGGTCTCAGCCAAACAGGCAACTGGGTGAAGAGTTAAAAACCGGGATGGGCGGGCCTGGGCACGGGGGAGGTGGTCCCTGCAGTGTCTCTGCCCACCACTCTGCCCATCCGTGGACCTTCATTCAGAGGGATCATGAGACCAGAGTTGGCTGTGGCAGAAAGCCTGGGTGGAGAGGGGAGCGGGCCCCTTACCCTCAGAACTGTGACAATCCTAGTGGACTCTGGGTCTCTAGGTGGCAGAGACTCTTTGATCACTGTATTCTCAGTGACTGTTGACAGGCGGTGAATTTAGCTAAATAGCCCTTGAGTGAAAGTATTTGAAATTCTCCTGGGACAGGGATGGCTCTGGTTTGCTGAATGAAGGAAGGGCTGCTGAGCTAGGAAGGGTGAAGGGTTCTTACCCTTCGTACAAACATACATGACTTGTAATAAATACTACCACCACTGGATCACCACGATTACCCTGTAAGGAAGGGCTGCTGAGCTAGGAAGGGTGAAGGGTTCTTACCAGAGTGAAAGGGGGTTGGGAGCCTCTGTCCCTTCAGGGGAACCAGGGCGAGGTGTCCACTTGTAAGGATGTGGTCAGACCCGCACAGCTTAGAGACCAGTGCTCGTGTCCCTGGATTCCTTTGGGTGCCGGGCCTGGGGCAGCTATCTGGGGGATTGACATGCTCATCAGAAACTCGGAGGGGCTTGGGAGGAAGGGACTGGCTGCTTGACCCGCTGAGGAAACACTGTAGTTCATTCTTGGGCCGGCTGCTTGGTTGGTTGGTTGGTTGATTCAGTGTTGGTTGGGTGCCCTGTCACCACCCACTTTTTTTTGTTTTTTTTGTGGTACACGGGCCTCTCACTGTTGTGGCCTCTCCCATTGTGGAGCACAGGCTCCAGACGCGCAGGCTCAGCGGCCATGGCTCACGGGCCCAGCCGCTCTGTGGCATGTGGGATCTTCCCGGACCGGGGCACGAACCCGTGTCCCCTGCATCGGCAGGCGGACTCTCAACCACTGCGCCACCAGGGAAGCCCCCACCACCCACTTTGACCATGAGAAAGCCTCACCACCTCACTGCACTCCAGCTGTGATGTGTGGGGAAGATCCAGGTGTGATGTGAAGTTACTGTCGGATCCCCTTGCATCGTTGCTCTTGTTGCCTGCTAGAGAGGTAGGTGTGGAACTCCCACATCAGGGTAAAAGACTTCTCTTGCCAGCCTTAAGCCTTCTTTCACGTCCTTCTGTGATCCTCTTACCCTGGGAGCAGTGGAGTCGATGGCTGTAGTCAGCAAGCTGGGAGAGAGGTGAGGTTGAAGCAGAGATGGTCCTCCAGTGGCATTTACTACGCCGCACTGATTTTTCATTCTGTTTTTGTTTGCAAAGTGAGATCCTGTCAGTGATCTCTCATCTCTGAATAACATTGGTGTTTCATTTCACCACGACTTTTGCCGAACCCTCTTTGTTGGCATTAATCAAACCCATTCTTCGTGATGCTCGGCTGTCATTTTATTAATGGGTTGGTTTTTACCAAGAAAGAGTTGTAAACGTGTGTTGGAGTGGAGTAGTAAAAGGATGAGGGGGAAGAGTTGAGGCATTGCTCTTCCCATTTCGAAAGGGCAAAGGAAGAAAAAATATATCATTTTAAATAATATGACTATTTAAAATACCCCAACAATTGAATGACTCTTCTGTGATTCATCCCAATGAAAAGGGAGTTCCTGAACCTTCTTTCTCCAGGTGTCTTTCAAAGCATTAAAACCATTCCACCTCCCTGCACACATCCACGGCACTCTGCATGAACAGCCCAGAACCCAAAGCGACACCGTGTGTAGTAGCTGGTGAGAATCGGGCCCAGGACAGGAGAGATTGTGCAAAGATTGTTCCTGACACCCTGTGGTGGTCCACTTTCGAAAACAAGAGGGAAAAGAGAATTCTGGCAGGTGTAGGTTAATCTGGCAGGGAAAGAACACTGCTATGAAAACACTCGTTATGTAAGAGCCGCTGTAATACTAGCAGCTAGCCGTCGGCGCATACTTTCAATTCTGGTTACTGTGCTAAGTCTTTACGTCAATGAACTCTTGCAGTCCTCAGCAGGGTTCCTTGAGGGAAGGTACTGTTCACAGATGGGGTTTTGAGAAGTGAAGTAGCTTGTCTAAGATTTCTCAACTGGTAAGAAGCAGAGCTGGGTCCGAATCCCTCAGGCCATCTAGCACCAGAGCCCAAACCCATCGTCCTGCTGTGTTCTGGAAGGCCAGACTCAGTGAGAAAAAGAGACACCTAAGAGAAGGGCCAGTCACTCGTCCTATTTGAGAGAATACGTGGAGGGAGGTGAGGGTTGCCAGCAGTAGCTGATAGAAACATGGCACATCGGCTGTTTGGCATGGTGCTGGCGGGGCCTCGTCCCACACCCTCAGTTACTGCAGGAGGGACCGCCTCCCATCCGTGCTCGGACCTACTCGATTCTGAAGCCACTTGCAGTAGAATGCCAGGCTAGGACGTTATCTTTTTTTTACTGTATGTTCATTGCCTCATTCGGCTCCAGCATATAGTAGGAGCTCTGTAAGTATCGAATGGGATGACAGTCCGTCAAGTGGATTCGGCTGTTTGGGGTCATGTTTAAAGAGTGATGGATGGACTTCTCTCCGCTCTCAGGTCGCAAGTGGGTTGTACAAGGCACCCCTGTAACTCAGAGCATCCTGGCAGAAAGGATTCCATATCTAATAAGAGGAAGCATGGCTCTTTGGAGGAGGCACACGTTTTCCTGGCGGTCAGTTTTAGGGGGAATTTGAGCTTGGAGAGTCTGGAGGGGATCTTGAGAGAAGGATGGGCGCTACCAGCTCATGTAGCACATATTTACTGACTACCTCCTACGGGTCCAGCCTTCAACTTCCTTTCTCTACCCTCAGTGGCCTCCCCTACCCTGGGAGCAGTAGAGTTGATGATTCTAGGAGATGAGCCACGAGAGATGTGAGTCTGAAGCTGAGACGTTCCTGAAGTGGCGTTTTCTTCCCTAGACTGAGTTTGTCTTCTTTTTTTGATTGTAAAGTTATTGATGCTTCATCCGTGGGTAGCATCTGTGTAACCAAGGCTTGTTGTAGGTTACAAAGATGAACAAGACACGTTACCTGCCTCTGGGGAAGCTCCTGGCCTGGGGGGTGAGGCAGACACGTCCGTTATGATAATTAGGAAACAGGGTTGACATGCCAGAAGTGCAGACATAGAGTGACGCCTGCCTCATGGGCTCCTAGAGCTGTGTCTTTAACAGCAGTCTTGCAGAGCTTGGGCACCTAACTGGAGCTTCTAGAACATTCCTCCCCTTTTCTTTGGGGTTGTTAGTTATGACACTTGGAAATTTCTTTTGTCCACTTCCCATCCCTCCTGAAGAGCTACACATTAGAGGAAATGGATTTGTTCTCACCAAGGTTTTTGAGGATAAAAGATACTGGACACGTCCAAGATAGATCTGCTCTAAGATTCCTCTTTACCTCCTGCAAGTGCAATCCTTTTGGTTTGGATTTGTCTCCAGAGATTTTTCCATTCCTTTCTAGCAGTTGCCATCAGAAAAATGTAGAATTGTTGGTGGCATTTGGACTTTGGTCCTGCGTCGCCTCCTGCAGCCTGGTGGCTTGGAGAGCACAGGTGTCCCATGTCAGACTCAGTTCAGATTGGTCCCTCACCGCCATGCATTCCTTCCTGGGCAGGCCACCTGACCTCTCTAAGCCTCAGTTTCTCTGTCAGTAAAGTTGAGCTGGTAATACCTACTGGTAGGGTTACTTTGAGGATTAAATATAAAGAATCAGGTTCAGTACCCGTAGTGGACAGGAGTGCTTTCTTTGCTTCCTTCTGTCCTGATTTCCTTTGGAGGAATGATGGCCCCACCATGTCTTGCCGTCTTGGTAGGAGAGTAGATCTTAGGTACTTTGCCCTACTTTGGCCCCAGGGCAGGCATGTGACCTGAGCCAGGGCAGTTGGGGCTTTAACTCCTAAATTAAACAAGAATGGTGAGAATGCTTGAGAGGCCACTTATTCAATAACTGGGTCCTGATGACTCTCCATTTGTTGCTGTGTGAACTGGCCAGAGCTGTGCTGGTTTCAGGTCCTTCTCTGGGCCAGCTTCTCCTAATTTCCTGACTGTTTACAGTAATTCCTTTGTAGCTCAGGTTAGAATCTGTCTCTGTTACTTACCTCCAAAATACCTTAGTTCATATGAAGTTTTGTAAATGTCTACAATCCATAGATGCTGTTTCCTCTTCCTCTCCTTTGGGGCTCCTTTGTTCTGCCTTTTTCATACTGTACTAAGTCTTGATCACAGTCCTGCTTCCCCATTGTTTGCTCGCCTCTGTGCTGTGAACAATACTGCCAGTCCATCCTCAGCAAATGGATCTTTACTTCCTCCTGTGTGGAGGGACTCAGCTAGCTGTTGACTGATTTTTCAAATTATAGGATACTTGTCATTTACTGTGTGACTGTAGTTAGCCCCTGAATTTTTGTTCACGGGTGAAATAAATGTGTATTAGCGGCATTTGTTCTCATTATAATGGCGGAGTTACTATTAATGGAAAAGTTAGCTTAAGCATCAAGCTGGTGAAAAATACATTCATAATCACACGCTGTGGACAACTCTGAATGTGACCATCATTTGAATAAAATGGAAAAGTTCCTGAAGCAGCCAGGACCTTGGGGGCAGTTATACCACCAGCACTGGCTTCATAAATTGGCACCAATGGGTTCCAACACTCTTGATATATCTGGGAGTCATTTTTATGCAAAAGAAAACAGGCTTTTAAATAAAAGACTGGATTCTGTGTAAGTACTCAGGATACAGAACTCTGAGCTGACGTCTCCATTAAACTGCTGCTCAAAATGAAGAGTTTGATGTGAATTTGTTTTTGTTTTTTAATATCTCATGATACTGAGCAGATTGAGACCGGGCTCTCACCTCGTCAGGGGAAAAAAGTTTGCTCACCATGCAAAACTGGGTGTTGAAGCAAAATTGTTATGTATGAATGAAAATTGGTAAGGAGTTCTCCCTTCTGGAGGGATGGGGTAATTCCCACTAAAGTGTGAATGACTAACAAGGCCAAATCTCCAAGGAATTCTTAAAATCTTTTTATTATGGAAAAGATACAAAAATGGAAAATTTAGAGGTTTAATCATGCTTCAACCATTAATAACTCCTAGTCAATTTTGCATCATCTCTGTCCCATCCTACTCCCAGTCTCTTGTGGTATTTTGAAGCAAACCTGAGTTTTCATATCATTCCACTCCTGTTTGAAGGCTGTATCTGTAAAATATAAGAGCTGTTTACAAAACAAAACAAAACCACAATACCATTAAAAAATCTTATAAAGGAGGCCCATGCCAGTCCTAGCAAATCTCAGATTGGAATATCAGAGAGAAAGAGAGAGAGAGACTGGCTGACTTCTTTTAACAGAGCACCTTTTAGCGGGCCTGAAAAATGGTTCCTCACCCAATTCCAGCGTGTGTGTGTGTGTGTGTGTGTGTGTGTGTGTGTGTGTGTGTGTGTAGGCTTTCCTACACCAGTGGAGTGTCTGAGAATTCAACTGAATTCTGACACTATCTACCCAGAGATAGCATCAGATTCTACAGGTAAGAGGCCAGTCCCACAAGATCACCCTCCACTTCAGACACCAGTTAGTTGTGAGCCCAGATTGTTACCTGTGCTTCTGACCGACTGGCTATAAATCAGAGGTTCCCAAGACGATGAATTTGCTAGAGTGTCTCACAGAACTCAAAATTTTACTCACTAGATTACTGGTATATTGTAGAAGGATATAAGTCAGGAAGAGCCAGATGGAAGAGATACATAGGACCAGGTATGGGGAAAGGGCACCGGGCGTCCATGCCCTCTCTAGCCACGCCACTCTCCCCAGATCCCCATGTGTTCACCACCCTGGAAGCTTTTGGAACCCTGTCCTATCCATAAAAATAGAAGCTTCATTACAGAGGCAGGAATGATGAAATCACTGACCATTGGTGATTTTTTTAAAAACATCTTTATTGGAGTATAATTGCTTTACAAAGGTGTGTTAGTTTCTGCTATATAACAAACTGAATCAGCTATACATATAAATATATCCCCATATCTCCTCCCTCTTGTGTCTCCCTCTCACCCTCCCTATCCCACCCCTCTAGGTGGACACAAAGCACCGAGCTGATCTCCCTGCGCTATGCGGCTGCTTCCCACTAGGTATCTATTTTACATTTGGTAGTGTATATATATCCATGCCACTCTCTCACTTTGTCACAGCTTACCCTTCCCCCTCCCCACATCCTCAAGTCCATTCTCTAGTAGGTCTGTGTCTTTATTCCTGTCTTAGCCCTAGGTTCTTCATGACATTTTTTTTTTCTTACATTCCATATATATGTGTTAGCATACGGTATTTGTCTTTCTCTTTCTGACTTACTTCACTCTGTATGACAGACTTTAGGTCCATCCATCTCACTACAAATAACTCAATTTAATTTCTTTTTATGGCTGAGTAATATTCCATTGTATATATGTGCCACATCTTCTTTATCCATTCATCTGATGATGGACACTTAGGTTGCTTCCATCTCCTGGCTATTGTAAATAGAGCTGCAATGAACATGGTGGTACATGACTCTTCTTGAATTATGGTTTTCTCAGGGTATATGCCCAGGAGTGGGATTGCTGGGTCTTAGACCATTGGTGATTGGCTCAATCTCCAGCGCCTCTCCCCTCCCTGGAGGCCAGGGGGTAGGACCAAAAGTTCTAACCTTCTAATCAGAGGATTGGTTCTCCTGGTACCCAGCCCCCATCCTTAGGTGCTTCTGAAAGTCATCTTATTAACATAACAAAGGACACCTTCATCATTCTCAACACTTAGGAAATTCCAAGGGTTTGGGGAGCTGTGAGCTGAGAACTGTGGCCCACAGTAAATCACAGTATCGCAGGACCCCTTGCTTCCTGTTCCTCCCCCTCAGTTTGCTGAGGAAGGAATCTTAGCACCTAATTCCTGTGAGATGGCCAAGCCGAGGTCTTCCTCCCCTTTGCTTGGCTTTCTGTGTTAATTCCGGTTAATATCAGCCATAGCCCTGTCACCAGCATGGCTGCCCTGACTCTTGGAAATGGAACAGGTTGGAGACAAGGAGGTGTTGATTTTGGATACAGGCATCAGTAAGCGGCAGCGAGCAGTAGCTGGAGGCAAGATCTTAGTGTCCGGACTGGGAGCCTTAACCACTAGACCACAGGGGCCAGCAGCTAGGTCCTGGATCCCTAGTTCTTGCCTGTCTTGTCAAGAATGAATTCAGGTGAGGAGGCAGAAGGTGAAGAGAAAAGTAAAAAGTTTATTGGAAAGACAAAGCACATGCAGAAAGATGCAGGGGTGAACTCAGAGAGAGAGTTGTGCCTCTGGGGAGTTTAAACCCTTTATAAGGGCACAGTTTTCTGGGTCTTTGTCTTACTTCCAGCCAATCATCTTGTTTTGTCCCCCCTGGCTAATTTGTCTCAGGACCCTCCCCTTAGGGGTGCAGGCACCTCTCAGCCAAGATGGGTCATGACATGAAGGCATCTGGGAGAAGCAGGAGTCACCATGGCCTGGAGTTGTCCCCTGACTTTTGACCCCCAAGAAGCCTTTCTGCACATGTGTGGTGTCTCCCTTGCCCCAAGGAGCGGGGAAGCGGAGATCCCTTGATCCATTACTCAAACAAGGTTTTGCCCCTGTTCCTGCCATGACTGTTATCTTAGGACATCCACAAGAGACAAAGCTTGGCTATTTACCGTGTCTCTGTCATTGCTTCCATTTTGGAGAACAAACAGGAGGCTGATTTTAAATGTCTAACCTCAAGCCCACCTATCTCCTGTCTCAGGAAATGCAAACAGGAGGCTAGTTGAAAGTGTCCAGCCTGAAACCCACTTTTTCCTGCCCTATGAAGTGTAAACAGGACGCTAGTTGTAAATGTCTAACTTGGGGCCCGTCTATCTCCTGCTTCAGTGTCACCACGGCTTGCAGGTTTCCCAGTGCTTGGGTTTCCGAATGCTTGGGCACACAGGCCTCTGCTGTGCCCTTGTGCATGAATGAACTAGTTCCCTAATGAAGATCACAGGCAGTCCAGTACTTTATTCAAAATATTTTTTGTGTGTTTTCTTATTTTTAATATTCTATTTTTAAAATTAGAAGTATAGTTGATTTACAATATTGTGTTAGTTTGAGGTGTACAACATAGCGATTCAGTTATACATGTGTGTATGTGTATGTATATATATACACATATGTTCTTCACATTCTCTTCCCTTATTCAAAATATATTTTTATTATGGAAAGTTTGAATGTAAGAATAGCCCGAAGAATACAACGAGCTTTCGCATACCCATCACCCAACGGCAGTGGTGGCCAAGTCATGGTCAATCTCGCTTTGTCCATACATCTTCCTACTTCCCCAGCTTCTCATAGATACGCTGAAGCAAGTGCAAAGCACAGCGTTGTTTCCTCCTAAAGTATTTTGAAATATATCTCTAATACAGCATAAGGGTCCTCCTATTTTTTAAAAGAAAAAAAATCCTGTAATATCACACCTAAATAAAAATTAGCAGTCATTTAACATCATCAAATATCTGGTGAGTGTTCAAATTTTCATTTCAAACAAATGTTTGAATAAGTTTCCAAATGGGGTCCATCCACACATTGTAATCGGTTAATAGACCTCTTAAATCTCTCTGAATCTGTAGGTTTCCCATCTGTATCTTCTCTCCCTTTCTTCTTTACTTGAAATTTATTAGTTAAAGAAATTAGATTGTTGATCCTAGAGGATGTCTCCCACCAGTGTTTTTTGAGAGTCTGTCATGTGCTTGGCACTCTGTGATCTCTTAGGCTTTTGGTGACATTTACTTAGAGAAAAGCAACCCCCAAACATCGATGACAACGATGGTAGTAGCAGTTAGCATAAGTTGAGGGCTTATTCTACTTTTAGTCCCTGTGCTAATAGCATCACATTGGATTGTCTAATGTTTGCTACATCCTTACAGATGAGGAATCTAAGGCTTGGAGATGACAAGTCACCGGCCCAAGGTCACAGGGCTTCACGTGTAGACCTAGGATGGAACCCTGGCTGGCTGACTCCAGAGTTAGTCCTCTTCCCCTCACGCTTAGCTAGAAACACGAACTGTTGCCAAATCTTGGCTCCCTGTGCACCCATGCCAAATAAAAGTACCAAGACAGAGATTTGGAAGGTAAGAAATACAGAGACTTTTTATTTTCTTTGCCAGGCAAAGGGAAGGCACAGTAGGCTAGCGCCTCACGAACTGTGCGCCCCCTCTGCTGAATTACAGGGATTCTTACAGGGGAGTTCACAGTCCAAAGTGAGTGATAAAGATCAAAACAGTGAATGTCTTGCATTCTTCTTCTTCTTGCATTGTTTCAAAATAGTCACTGCTGGCAGTCAGGAAACCCAGTAATGGGGTCCATTAGTCTCTGGGTTATCAGTGTGGGAGCTCCCTTCTGGAAAGCAGACAGCTACAAGGGGTGATTTGCTACAAGAGATCACAGAGGGAGCAAATACCAGGTGCAGAATGTAAATTACACAGGATTAGGGGTGACAGGTTAGCTTTGTGAAGGACAAATCTAACAACAGACACTATAGATTAGCAACAGTTAAAATGAAACTAGGATTGATTAACTCTTTCAGGCCAGGTTATGTTTCTTCTCTAGCCTGGCACCATTCCCTTTATTTTCCTTGTTCTCAGGAGAGGGAAAACATTTCTATTTCTGCTGCAACAGAACCAGGCCTTGCTGGCTGGCTGGCTCTAACTTTTAACTCTAAGGGGAGCCACGGTGATGAAAGCAGTGGCGAGCGTGCTAGCTCTGAGCTTATCACACCCAAGGGAATTATTGAAGGATGAGGAGGGATGATGGGAAGAAATTCTGGCTGACAGACACAATCCCTGCTGTAAGCTGTATTCACACACACAAGCCCAAGCACTTGCTCAGATGGCAGGGCTCTTCTGACGCCTCTTTTATGTAAATTAATTTTTATTGGACTATAGTTGATTTACAGCGTTGTGTTAGTTTCTGCTGCCGATGCCTCTTGTGCCCATCACGTGTCCCCAGTCTGTTCCTGTGTGCTCAGGTGACCTGCCCAGTGTAGCAAAGGGAAAGGTTCCACTTTGGGCAGTGTGCCCTTCTCGCTGGACGGGCCTTCTTTCTTTCCTGCGCGTCCCCAGGCCTTTCATCACTCTTGGCACTTGGCAGGGTGTGTGGAGTGGCAGGTGACAGCCCGGCTCCTGTGGCAGACACGCCCACACTCCAGACTCGTGAGTGTTCGCTCGTCCCTGCCCATCTCCTGGTTTCTCTCATAGACCTTTGGGCGTCTCTTCTCCCATCTCATGGTGGGGTCACCACCCTCCATCGACGATGATACCACAGGCCTGCCGTTTGCTCGGTGTCTCCACCCTGGGTGTTCTCTTCGGCTGCCATTCCTGTTACAGCCTCATTTCTGTTTGCGTTTCTGGAGTCTGGAGCACGTGAGATTGAACAGATGAACTTCCTTAGAGAGACACTTGGAAAATGATCCGCTACTCCTTTTTGGGTGATGGATAAAAATACTTGTAATTGTGGTGGCTGGTTTTCAGCTTTTCAGACCCACACTATTTTGGGCCTGTTTTATATTTGCTTTCCTTCTTGAGGCGGGAAGTGGCTCCTTGAAGCTGCTTCTTGGGCTCCCAGAGGAGTTGTGTGGTCTCAGTTGGGGAGGGGGGGGATAGGTGGCACTGTCCCATCGAGGTCAGTGTTGAGGATGCGCCAGGTGAAGGGATATGGCTGTCACGTGTGGTGAGCCCAGCCCACCGGGAACATCTAGGGATTGTCCCCAACAATGTGGAACCATAGCAGTTGGAGGTGTGGGGGGCAGATGCAGAGACAGGGAGGAAGGAGGTGGTGAGTTTAATGCACGTGGACGGAATAATGAAAAACTACCCCAGGACCAGTTGGCTTGGGCCGTTTTCCTGCTTAAGACTCCAGCGGCTCCTCTTTGCCCATGGAGTCATTAAAATGTAACCCCTTTTTTATGTGTTACCGTAAGACCCTGTGTGCCGTGGCTCTCATCTTCCCCTGCAGCCATGTTGCTCACCTCACCGTGAGCTTGTGTCACCTTTGTACCCATTGGTTTCTTACCTGGAACCCTATCCCTTCTCTGTGTCCCCTTACCTCCCCATTTTCCTGGGCTGACTTCTGAGCTTTCAGATCTTGCCCTAGAGCCCTTCCCCTACCAGCCCTCTGCGCTCCTGAAAGCTAAATTCCGTTACCCCAGGTGTCTTGTTGCTACCCACCTCTCCCACATCCCCACTCCTCGTCCTGACGGTGCCATATGTGTGTTTGCCTGTCTTGTGGGTTCTTGTTTCCCTCATTCTTTGCCCTACCTCTCACTGTGCTGTGGGTTCCATGATGACAGTTCTCATGTCCTGTTCACTGTTGTGGTCCCGGCATATATCATTTTGGAGTCTTTTGGTTGCAGGTGATAGAAAGTGTGGCTGATTCTGTTGTGGCAGAGACTGTGCTGTGTGTTCATCAGGCCTGTCTCACTTGTCTCTCCCTGGACAAGCAGGACTGGTGCATTTACCAGTCTCCCTTAGGTTAGACTGGGACCATGTGACTCATTCTGGCCAGTGGGCTATAAGTAGAAGTGGTGAGCGTCCTCCAGGGCTGAAGCGTGGAAGAGCTGGTGTGAATTTTCTTTGATCTCGTTGTGCTTGCCGTGATGACCCTGGGAGCCATGTGTTCCGTGTGGCATAGCTACAGGGTGATGCTAGCCTGGATCCCTGAGTCACCGCCTGGAAGGATTGGCCCTGTTGTGCTGCTGGGCCCACTGCAGACTTTGTGAGAGCAGGAATAGACCATATCTGTTCAGCCAGTGAGATACTAGGGTTTGCTTGTTATTACAGCCAGAGCATAGCTTACCCTGATTATGCCTAGAAAGAGAATTTCTTGATTGAAGGGAGAATTGGGCTTTAGGTGTGGCTGAATCTTGGGGTATGAGCTCTCTTACCAGGCTCCTGTCTCTCCCTCTCTCTCTCTCTCTCTCTCTCTCTCTCTCTGGCCCTTACTTCTGCCATGTCTGGGTTGACATCATTTTGGTGGGTTTAATCCCTCCTGATCACAGCTGGCTGTGATAACCCCTGGGCAGATAGTTTTTCTTCCAGGTTCACATTCAGGGGAAGAAGCAAGAGTCTCTTTCTTGATTCCTGGGAAGAGCCTTGAGTTCCCTCTGATAGAGCCAGCTTAGGTCCCTTCTCCCTCTTCACCCAATCGCAGGATCCCTCTCATGTGCCGAGGCCGAGGGAAGAACCCCATTCAGACGTGGAGAATGAGGGCTGGGGAGAGGGGTGGATCCCCCAATGAACACGGAGACTGTTGCTGGACAGGAAACGGGTGCCATAGGGACAGGTGACCAAGGTCCACTTCAGTGCTCAGTGAATGTTTGAGTGAATGTATGCATGAACGGATGGATGAATGAATGAGTGCCAGATTAGTGGATACATTGGTGAATCAACCTCTCTCTTGCCCCAGGAGGCTCGCAACCTGGTAGGGGAGTTAGTGTCATAAAGCAGTAGCCAGTAGCAGCAAGTGATCAGTAAACCAAAAGAAGTAACACAGGGAAGAGGGGAATTGGCCAGATCTGGTAGTGGAGGGGTATGGTTTGGGGTGTCTCAGAGAAGATATTGCAGAACTGTTCATTTCTAAGTTGGGTTTTGAGGGTAGAATAGGAATTTGCCAGAGAGACAGGGAAGGGCAGGGTAATCCAGGTTGCAGAATCAGCATGAGCAAAGGCTCGACCAAGTTCCCAGGAGGGAACTTGATACATAATAGGGTGAGACAGAGGCAGACGCCTTCAGATTTTCTTTTTATTAGCACTATCCGTTTATCATTCCTATTAGAGTTTTCTGTTTCAGGTCCTACAGTTAATGGTTATTTTTTGGCACACGGTAGAATTGGAAAGCTTTCTCTTTCCTTTGCCTTTTCCTGTCTGTCTGATTCACCCTGACACAGGCACACGCGAACTGCCACACCTGCCACCCCCTCTCCGCTCTTGGCCTTTGGAAAGAAATACCCTTCTAAAGCCCAGGTAGCCATTTCTGACCTTTTCAAGAAGGTGTAGTTTTGTGGGTCAAGCCGGTGGTGCTGAGAGACTTCTGTTTCTTAAAAGGCTCTGCAGTTTGGTCCTCAGGGAGGGAACCTGAAGGCTTCCAGCTTGAAGATTTGTAGCAGTTTTGCTTGGGTATGGTTGGGGCACATCTTGTGAAAAGTGTTGCCTGAGGGTGCCTGTCATTTTTGAAGTGGCCCTTCATTAGACTTGGAACTTTGCCTCCAATAGCTTGATGCTCTTGTTTGTTATATTTAAAGGATCTAAAACTTTCCGTCACCTGCCTGTTCTCTTGCACCAAGAGGCTGACACACAGCACGGTGGCTCTGGTAATAGGTTTGCAAAAGCCAAGGTTCCTCTAACTCTGTCCAAGCTTGTATGTAAACATTGCTGCTACCATCTATTATGTGGAATAAGTCGAAATTTTCCCCAAAGTGGCTCACTCACCTGGAAATGAATGAATAATTGTTAAGTACAAATTAATACAATTGATACCATTTAATAAGTGCCTACTATGTGTCAAAAACTAAACAGGGGCATCACCTGCATCCTCTCATTTAATTTTTACACCAAGAGGTCAGGAAACAGGTTCAGAAAGGGTGAGTATAATATCCTGAGTCACACAGCAAAGAAGTGGTAGAACCGTGTTTGTTTTGTTTTGTTTTGATTTTTGTTTTTTAGATTGAAGTATAGTTAATTTACAGTGTTGTGTTAATTTCTGGTATACAGCAAAGTGATTCAGTTTTTTATATATGTGTTTTAAAAAGTGCTGTTTTTGTTTGTAGTAATGTGTATATATTGACCCCAAGCTCCTAGTTTATCTCTCCCTGCCACCCCCTGCAGAACAGATTTTTTTTTTTTGAACCAGTTCTGGTGGCTGCAGGGGCTGAGATCCTGCCACCTTGCTGTTCAGACTGTGCCTTTGTTTACAGAGGTGTCACTGTGAGATGGGATGGCCCTCCTTGGAGGTTAAGCACACCATTTCTATTTCCTGACACATTTTATGACTGTCTTCTAGCGGAATACTCTTCCAGGTCTCGAAATGGACTCAAAGTTGGACTTGCAGTGACTTTGGGGTTTTGCTGCTTCTGCTGGCTCACTGCGTACAAATTAATCAAATGAATTATGTAGCTCAGGTAATAACTTGCCTTGATGCAGTAGCTCTGTAGAAAAGAATGAGTTGAACGTTTTTTATTTAATCCACTTTGGGGGCATGTTTGAGTGGATTAAAAAAATAAAAAGCACAAAGAATCCTTTTTACCAATTAATTGTGAGCCATTCTGTTCTTTTGGGGGCAGGTGTCTTTCTCAGAAATGGTCCAGATCCTTGTCAGGCTGCCTGCCTTACATCTGTTCCGTGCTTATTGCGTGCCAGGCATTTTTCTGAGCACTTTATCTCACTTTATCCTTAGAATCACTCGATGTGATGAGGCGTGGTGAGATGACTGATGTTTCAGGTCACACAGATGGCAGAGCTGGGAGTGAAATTCCAGGCCCGAAGCTCATAACTACTCCTTGTTGAAAAGAACCTTAAATCTGAACTACAGGAGCTTGTAGAGGTGGTTTGTCCCCATGTTGGCCAGAGTGTGAGAGTCCCAGTGATGGCCTTGGGTGTGTTCCCTGGCCCTGTTACCCAGCCGCTGTGAGCCTCAGTTGTCCTCATCTGTAGCCTGGAAGTATTGATTTCTGATGTGCACTGCTGACAGATCAGTCAGGGAATCGCCCGCATTGCTTCCTGGCACCCCTCTTCTCCTTGGGTGGCTTGTGTGCTGTGGGGAAGGACTCTCTTGTCTTATTTACCTGCTGCGGGACAGACAGTGACACTCCTGAGTTGAATGACCCCTGAGCTCCACCAGTCACAGAGCAGCCCCATGTCTCGTCGTAGCTTGGGCCTCCCTCCCCTGGTGGGCCGAGAATGGCCTGGCGAGGGCACTCAGGGAGATGCCTCCTCAGGGAGAGTGAGTCAGTCCCAGTTTCCGAGGACACGTGCCTTCGACCCAAGGTCAGGCAAGTCCATGGTCGTCACCCCTCTGCCGTCTACGTAGGAACTTAGGCAGCTTTGGGCTGCTGCTGCCACTGCTACAGCAGAAGGCGTTGTCGGTGCTGCATGGTAGCTGGGCCTGTCTGCCTGCACGACCCTCTTCTTGGGCATGAGCACACGCTTCCTCTCTGGGGTACGTTCAGGCCCTTCCACAGCCTGGCTCCCCAGGCTGGCTCCCCACCTCTCCCTGGCTTGCTGTCACATGGCTGAGGATGGCTTGTTTCACCACTGGAGCGGCTCTGGACCACTATGGGGCTGAACCACTCTGGGTCTGGACCACTGCTCCCAGTGTAGTTGGAGTCCCAGGGAGAGGATGTCTCTCTATCCCCCGTCCTTGGTTCTCCACTCTGCCTGTCCAGGGATTGACTTGACCAGGATGAGGAACAGTGGCTTCATCGGTTCTCTTTAGGGAACCCCACACCCCACTACAGGGCAGTGAGGCCTGCCTCCCGCCTTCCTCGGAACCCGCTGTTACACTTTCTGAGTGTCATCACCAGTCTTGTTTGGAAAGGCTGCTGGGATCCCTGGCCCTTCCTCCCGCTCCTGCCAGCCACAGAGCTTTCACTTGCCAACCTGCCCACAGCTCTCTTAGTTTTGTTTTTCAGAAAACAACTCTGTCTCACAACATCCTTCGTGGCTGATTTCTCCCCATCAGCATCCTGCTTTTTCTGCCGCTTCTGTTAATGCAGGTGAATTTTACCTCTGTACCTGGTGAAGCACAGACCTGAATACACTGTTTCCTCAGGCCTCCTCGATGTGACTCACAGGCTCCACTTCAGTACCGAAAACTCAGCTTCGCCAGGGCAAGCTGTTAGCCTCTTTTATACAGTGACAAGTACTTCTTAAAAATTTCTTTCCCCTTCACAGAACCTTTAAAATGCCCCAGTTCATTTACTTCTCTGGGTCATGCAGGCAACTCTGTGGCCTGCTTTGGGCAAAGAATGATACTTCTTTTTTAGCAAAGGAGATTGAAATTGGGTTCTCTTGATTTTTTTTTTTCTTCCACGCCCTCCAGGTGGTTTTAAAAAAAGATCCATTTTTAACAGTGTAGAGATAGAGAAGGGAGACCAGTCTTACAAAAACTTGGAAATTTTTCTCCTACAAAGACCAGCTTCTGTGCCCCAGCTCTTTCATTTCCAGGTACCTGAGATTAATGCTTCTGAAAATGAGTCTTTTAAATTCCGCTCCTCCCCTCTAAATGAAATGTGTTCTGGGGTTAACGACCCAATTCCTACTACGCAGAAATTATTTTCCTCTTGTGAAGAAAACTGGATTTAAATGCAAAAATATTGCCTTTCTGTCTTCCTGAAAAATCTTTTCTGCTTTGTAGTTAAAAGCTTTTAAAATTAATGGAAAAATTCCTCCATCCCTTCGCTGTAGCTCAGGAGGAGAGCAAGATGGTCGGTTTCTCTGTAAATAACATAACAACTGCCTTCCTGACGTTTGAGCTTGATGGCGTATATTTTAAAGCAAAGTGGTGGTCAATTTGGATGTAAAGTGATAAAATTGAGTGGATTAAATTGGCCGTCAGCAGTTAAAATACCATTTTGCATCCAAAACTTTGTGCCAACAGCTTTTACGTATGTGGGAAAAGAAAAGTAAGTTTCCTACAATTCTTTTTTGACACATCAAAATTATAACTTTCTTTTGGTATAGCACTTTGCGGTTTTTAGATCATGCGTCAGCAAACTTTTTTTCTATCAAGTGGTAAGTATTTTAGACATTGCAGGCCACCTAGTATCTGTTGCAGCTACTTACCCCTGCCACCGTAGCGCGAAAGCAGCCTCAGATGATGTGTAAACAAATGGACGTGGTTGTGTTCCAATAAAACTTTACTTATCAAATCAGACAGTGGGCGGGATTTGGCCAGCAGGTGGTAGTGTGGCAGCTCCTGATCTAGAGGATTCTCCTACTTGATGATGGTGATGGTGGTAGTGATGGGAGATCATCACGCGCTCAGAGTCAGTGCCTGTCACGGGCCAGGCAGGATACATATTTAGTGCTCATAACACTTGAGTGAAGGGTAAGTATGATTATTGCCACTTCACAGAGGAATTGAGGCTCAGTTTTGTGCTCCTAAAACTTTATTTATGAAAACTTAATTTCCAAAAAATAAAAGCAACTTACACAGTTAAAAGGAGACCTACTTCTCTCTCTCTCTCTCTATATATATATATTTTTGCACTGATACTATAATTTTCTGTTTATCGTTGTTGATTGTATTATCTGCTCTTCTGTCATTTTGAAAGCTTTCTGCTAAGTAGTACCTTTTACAAAGCACAGTGGACTATCTTGGGGCCACATTTTAGGGTGAATACCTTTTGAAAGAAATCTCACTATTTTCTCAAAGATTTTCTGATTCATGAGGGTCCATGCTGGGCTCTTTAGGAGCACGGCCATTGCAAATCAAGGTAATTTGATTAGTCACATTCCCGTGTCACTAGGAATAAAAGTAGCATAGGATCATTGAAAAAATTACAGATAAGTAAAACTTAAAAAAAAATTCACTTGCAAGTCATCTCAGAGATGATCACGCTCGACACTTTGGGGTCTGTTATGACATTTTTTTCCCCATAATTACCATATAAATATAGGTGTTATCTGTCACATACTGTATACTTATTTTTGACTGGAATGTATTGAATTTTTCAAACTTGACATCATACTCTCTGCAGAGTTTTGTAACTTGTATCATTGAAGTCAAATTCCCACTCTGGATGCATTGTCAGTAGTGGGTGGTTTAGTAGTGCCATTTCTAGTGCACAGTGTGACCTACTAACAGGTGGTCAGATTTCCAACCCAACAGCCCTTGAAAGGGTAGGGATCGGCCCTTGGTCAGTAGCATGTATGTCTTCCCTCTGGGTTTGTGTGAGTATAAGGTCACACTTTGTTCCTTCCAAAAGCCTCCAAAAGCTTATTTTTAAGAAATGATATTCACAAACACTTGCCTGAAGGTCAGATGGTCTGTCCATGTAAGGCCCTTTTGACCTTGAATGAAGCTAGTTAGTGGCAGGAGCACATGTAGCATGAGTCGTCTTCCTCCTTACAGAATTATTCTTTTGCAATTTACCATGAAGCTGTCAGCCTGTGTTGAAGGCTACAGACCAGCAGCTGATAGACAGCATCTAGCCCACGGGTGCGTTTTCCTTGCACGTGTACAGTCGATCTAAATGTTCTTTTTAGTTGAAGTTAGTTTGGCCAATATTAAAGTCTAGATTTGAGCCCCACCCTAGAGAAATACTTGCCCACGGGCACCAGGAGAGACACAGACAGCCATGTCCATAGCATTGCTCATAATGACAGAACATTCAGTGCAGCTCTAACATCCATCAACGAGAGAGGAGATTTTAAAAAATAGTGGCGTGGCATAGTGATCAGTATAGCAGTGACACTGGACGAACCTCAGCTGTGCACATCTACGTGGGTGGGTCTCAGGAATATGATGTGGCAAATTACAGAACACATTTACATAAAGATGAGAAGAATGTAGAATGGAACTGGAGGTAGGTTAGGAAGTCACCCATGTGGTAAACCATCCAGAAAACCAAAGGGATTACAAATATAAAAATCAGGGTAGTGCTAACAGGGGAGAGGTTCTCAAAAGTTCTGGAAGGTTCTGTATCATAAGTGATACAGGCAGTGAGTGGGTACACAGCTATTTATTACTGTTGTTATTTATTTCCTCTGTGTATGTATGATATTTCTTCTTTCGTATGGTAGAAATATTTCACAATTTACAAAATTGGATTGTCTGGAAGCATTGGGCCCATATTCCTGCACAGCAGCAGTTGGGTGGAGCTGAGTTCCAGTTGCCTCCTTCAGATGCTTTGCAAACTTTCCAGCGTATTACAGTCCTTAACTACCTATTGTTCCCTAGTGTTCCCCCAGCCCAGCCTATCTTGCGTGTTTTCAGTGGCATTTGAGTTTTTGTCCTCCATCCTTGGGGTGTTCGGAGATACGGCCTGCAGAAAATCATTGTTGTATTTTCTGCAAGCATGTAGGTAAGGATGTTGGCGATTACTCATGTTGTGTGTAACGTGAGTAATTTCTATGTTAGAGAAACTTCTCATAGTTATAAGTCCCAGGAATGATTCTCTTGAGTAAGTAGGCAAGTCTTTTGGATGCTGTGAATGTTGTCACTGATCGTGTTTTCTTCTTCGCCTTGCCTACTCAGAAGCTCAGAGGCAAGTGTGGGCTCGTCATTAGCTAAAGTGAAGACATTGTAGCCTGTGTGTTCTATTCTAACCTTGCTGTTGGCTTCATCTGTTCTCCTGCCTCTCCTCCCTCCTTTATTTCCTCATTTAATTTTAAAATACTATTCCATGATATGCCTGTTTATAAGTGGCCATATTATTTTTGGAAAAAGAGGATGTAAATTATCAATTCTCATTTACCTAGAATGATGGCAGAATATGGGTTTGTGAGAACGTTCTGGAAATCTTTATCCAGAATGTTTTATTCACAAAGCTGCCTTGGTCATGTATTTAGCCATGTGGGTTACTAATTTCCCAAGAATGAGAATATAATTAAAATACACTTAACGCTAAAATGCAACTGAACGTAATTTGATCTTCGATAATTTAGAAGGCAGTTAAGGAGCTTGCCTTTCCTCAAGGCCATAATTACGAACATCAGTTATCATAGCGTGACACTATAAAAAATCTGGTTATTTCAGCTTTCTGATTATTTGAAATCTGTAGGAACTAGAATTTAGAGTCAATGCGCGCAGTGTATATAATGGTCTTTCAACCCACCCCCCTCCCCATACGAATAGTTCATACATGATTTCATAGCTGATGAGTGTCAGAAAAGGACAGGCATGCAGTAGGAAGAGTTCAGTTCTCCAAACGTTTGCCAGATAGTTCCTGCCATGTGCTGAGTGCTGGAAAAGTCTTTGCTTTTTGGTTCGATGCAGAATTCAGGAATGTAAGTAGATATATATTTTTTTAAGTGTTGAATGCCGTGGCAACACAGATTGGTCTCTTACCTGGACATGAAGTGGGTAGTGAAGGAGTCACTGTGCCAGGAAGTAGCACATCCATTGGGAAGCAGAGGGTAAGTGGATTGGGGCGTGGAAAGATCCAAGAAGGCCCAGAACAGCCTGGTTTGTTTAAGGGGCTTATCTCTTTTTTCATCCTTACCCTCATTGTGGTAGGGGAGGTGATGGAGAAGGTGGTATTGTTGGAGGAGGAGGTGGTGGTGGTGGAGGAGAAGGAGAAGGTGTTATTGATAGAGGTGGTCTTGGTGGAGAAGGTGGTGTCAGGATGTGATGGTGGTGGGGGTGTTATCGATGGAGGTAGAGGTGGTGGTGATGGACATATTATTGATGGAGGAGGAGGTGGTGATGGAGGTGTTATTGATGGAGAAGGTGGTGGGAAGGGTGATGTTATTGATGGAAGATGGTGATGGTGATGGGGGTAGAGGTGGTGGTGGAGACGTTACTGATGGAGGAGGTGGTGGTAATTGAGGCGTTACTGACAGAGGAGGTGGTGGAAAGGGTGATCTTATTGATGGAAGATGTTGATGGTGATGGAGGTAGAGGTGTTGGTAGAGGCATTATTGACGGAGGAGGTGGTGGTGGTGGAGGTGTTACTGACGGAGGAGGTGATGGAAAAGGTGATGTTATTGATGGAAGATGTTGATGGTGATGGAGGTAGAGGTGGTGGTGGAGGCATTATTGATGGAGGAGGTGGCGGTGGAGGCGTTACTGACAGAGGAGGTGGTGGTGATGGAGGCGTTATTGATGGAGGAGGTGGTGGTGATGGAGGCGTTATTGATGGAGGTAGAGAGGGTGGTGGATGTGATGGTGTCGGAGATGGGGATGCTGGTTTCAGCACTTATTGAGCATTTCCGTGCCAGGCACTGTGCTATACACCCTTTACACACACTATTTCATTCATCCTCATAGCAACCCTCTGAGCGTAGGTATTTTTTGCATTTTCCATTTTCTAGTTGAGGAAGCTGAGGCACGAGGAAGTTAAGTACATTCCTCAAGAGATGGGAGTGAGAAGGGGTGCTGCAGACCTGGATATGGGCTCACCCCCTCACCTCCATCAGGTCTTTACTCAGATACCCACTTCTTAGAGGCCCCTCCCTGACCACCCTGTTTTCCCCCAGCTTAACTGAGAGATTACTGACACAAAATCTATGTAAGTTTAAGAGGCATACAATGTGGTAATTCAATACACATCTATATTGTGAAACGATTACCACAGTAAGGTTAGTTAACATCTCCATCCCCTCACAAAATTTCCTTGTTGTGTGTGTGTGGTTCAGAACATCTAGGATCTACTCTCTTAACAGCTTTCAAGAATACAATACAGTGGTTTTTTTTTTTTAAGATTTATTATTTATTTAATTTATTTTTGGCTGTGTCGGGTCTTAGTTGTGGCACGCAATACCTTTGTTGCGGCCTGTGGGCTTCTCTCTAGTTGTGGCGTGCGGGTTTTTCTCTTCTCTAGTTGTGGCGCGCAGGCTTCAGGGCGCATGGGCTCTGTAGTTTGCGCCACGCAGGCTCTCTAGTTGAGGCGCGCGAGCTCAGTAGTTGTGGTGTGTGGGCTTAGTTGCCCTGCAGCATGTGGGATCTTAGTTCCCTGACCAGGGATCAAACCTGCGTCTCCTGCATTGGAAGGCGGATTCTTTACCACTAGACCACCAGGGAAGTCCCCAATACAGTGTTATTAACTGCAGTCACCATGCGGTACATTAGACCCTCAGAACTTACTCATCTTGTAACTGCAAGGTTGTGCCCTTTGAACAGCATCTCCCCATTTCCCCCAGCCCTCGGCAACCATCGCTCTACTCTCTGCTCTGATGAGTTCAGCTCTTTTCGATTCCACGTATAAGTGAGACCATGTGGTATTTGTTTTTCTTTGACTCCTTTCACTTAGCACAATGCCCCCTGAGGTCCATCCGTGTTGTCACAAATGGCAGATTTCCTTCTTTTTCTGACCACCCTGTTTAAAACTGCTCCCCTCTCCCCTACAGGTA
Organism: Neophocaena asiaeorientalis asiaeorientalis; assembly: GCF_003031525.2. Taxonomy (NCBI): domain Eukaryota; kingdom Metazoa; phylum Chordata; class Mammalia; order Artiodactyla; family Phocoenidae; genus Neophocaena; species Neophocaena asiaeorientalis. The sequence goes on along the minus strand of NW_020173198.1, from coordinate 13,394,617 downwards.
ACTATTCGGATCTCCTCTACCAGCTTTTGCTTTTTTTTCATCTTAATTATCTTTTGATTTACTTTATTTCACCTATTCTGTCCATCATGTGTCCCATCGGAATGTAAACTCCATGAGAGCAGTTATTTTGGTCACTTTTGTCCACTGCTGTGTCCCCAGTACCTTGAACATCGCCCAGCACATGGTGGGGCTGGTGCTGGCTGGAGAGCTTGTGCTTTCTCCAGCCCCTCATGGGAAACTGGGCCCAGTGTTGCCAAAACATTTCTCTGTTAAGAGAAGTCACACATCTCCTTTTTTTCTAAAATCTTAATTTCAAAATGCTCGCAACTGATTTTAACCATAAACACCCGGGGAGTCCAGTGAAATACATTGCGTGCTGAATTCAACTTGCTGGTTGCCACCAGCCTCCCCTCTCTGGATGTGGGAGGAGCACCTGACCACAACCAGAGAGCTGTGCCCACCCACGTTAGATGTACACTTGGTTAAGATCACCTGGCAGCAGTGACATCCAGACTGGAGTGCGGGGGGGGGTGGTGGCGGGGAGGACGGTGCAGTGACCCCACCCAAGGTGGCAGGGATCTCGAGAGCACAGAGCAGAGGGGGCCTCGAGACCTGGACGTTTTAGTTCCCAGTGACATTGTGACAATGGCAAGTCATTTTGCTTTTGTGGGCATGTTTAATCATCTTCAGAAAGAGCAGCAGTGCGGAGCCCGGTCACATCACAGCCTGAGGCTAGAGGAGAAATCAGTACTACTCATCCCGTCTTTATGGGAAGTTTTGCTGTTTTGTTCATTATAGGTTTTTTACATTATTTTGATTTTTCAAAATATTGCACAAAAACGTGATGCCTGATTTTTTTGGTACCCTCTTAAATTTTGCACATGGCCCCTAGTCACCCCAGTCCCACCCTGAAAAGCAGATTGCTGTTGACATTGGGGCCCATCCGGGCTCTGAAAACCTCAGACACAGCAATTACAGTTTCCTAATTATGCTTCTCTGGGCTTTGAAACGGAAAAGACAGTGTTCCCATTTAGAATTTGGTCAAATTATTTGCCAGTTTTACATGGCAAGGTGGAGTACCAACAAGCTATAACCTGTCCAGATTTACAACAGGCCTTTAAATACATCTTGTGATTTCTTGAATCTTCCAGCAGAATCTTTGGCTGGAGAATTCAAATATTACAGAGCTTTTGAAGTCTCCGTCCTGTTCTGGCCAAGGCTAGCGTGTAAATGTCTTTGAACGCATGTTTCGCCCTCTCTACAACCACACTCCCCTTAGTCGAAATTGAAGGGAACTTGTGTTTAGTGGTGATGGCTCGAATGAGTGCACCGCTGATGGCAGAGCTGCCGCTGCAGTGGCCTGGCCTTCGGGGATAATGGCAAGATGTTTGATCCCGCTTCCCCAGCACTTTGGAGTAACTCTTCAAGAGTTATTAGGGGTCTGACAGCAAAGGCCAGACTTGTCCGCTGAGCTGTCCCGTTGAGCTCACTGGGAGCACCCGCGTCCAGAGGAGGCCGAGTGTTGGTCTTGGTGGGGGTGGGGAGAATTGCTGCTCTTCAAAACTTTGTCTTAAGACGCAGAGCACTGGGATCGTGGGAGCGTGGCCCCCTGAGTGCCTGCGCCCCTCTGCACCTCAGTTTCCTTGTCTTTAAATAGCCGATGAAGCGTGGATATCAGAAGAGAGCTCCAGAAACCGTGATGGCTTTGATAACAGGAAGATACAGGTTCAGATTCGGGGTGCTCAGAGCTGTCGCAAGTCTAAATTTTCTCCTCCGTCAAATGGGGTCGTGATGCCAACTGCATGTTGTCATGAGGATGAATGATTATACATGTCAGGTGCCTGGCAGACCGAGGGTGTGGGATTAGTGGGGTGCAGTGGCAGTAAGGGGACGGAGAGAACTGTCTGCTCTCGCTGCAGTGAGAATGCTGTGATGTCATGAACGCAAGGAGTGGTGTCAGTGCACGTGGAAATGTCACCACACACGTGCCTCATGAACAGGGGAGCCAGATGCGTGAGGTCCCTGACTCACGAGGGCTGGTTGGGGTCCCTTTTCCTCACCATTTTATCCCATGTGTCTGGCACAGCATCGGACAGCCTAGCATCTGTAGGCATTTGCTGGATGCACGTCTAGGCCAGGAAGCGGCAGGAAGCCATCAACGTAGCATCTGTGGGGGCCACTCGGGCTCCTGAGCGGTCTGGCATGTGTCACAGCCCAAGTGGCTCTGGGAATGCGGGAGGCCTGTCTGCCCAGAGGGCAGTGCCTGGCCGCCTTCTGTCAGGGCTTGGATTTAGCACCAAGGCGGCCGGGCTGGTCATTAAAATGGTCAAATACGTCCCCACCTCTCGCCAAAGTGCTACCACTGACTCCCCGTGTCGTCCTTCACCTCCGCGGTGACCCTGACCCTCCAGACTCAGACCACCAGCCACCACTGCTCTGAGTGTGTTTTACAACCAGCAGCAGAGGTGATACCTTGCTGGACCGTGGCAGGTAAATACCTGCGGTTCGTTTTCCCCCACCAGCTGGCGCTCCACCTGGTCCCCTCTCCTGGTGGCTTCTGGGACCTGCAACCTCTGCTCCGTCTATACTGACTGTTCGGTACTGTGACCATTTACCCGCAGGGCCTGGGGTGGTCCCGGACTTGATTTGGGCCTCAGGTTCACTCGGTGAGTGCTGGGCCATGACACCACATGGGCCCGACAGGTACTGTTCTCAAGCCTCAGCACGCCTGCTCGGTGGTACTGTCATCATCTCTCCCTTATGTGTGTTGACTTATTCTCCAGATATGTACTGAGTACCTACTACGTGCCAGTCACTGTTCTGGGTGCCAGGAGTAAACCATGAACAAAACAAAAAAGTCCGTGACTTCCCCTCTGGGGGATGTACAGAGGTACAGTAGGTACAGAGCCGATGGCTGCAATGCATGTGTGATATTCACTATTGCTAGTTACACATAAATGATCCTAGACGGGTACAAATTAAAGACAGTTCATCAGTTAGTTTCTCAGCTGGAGAGTCTTGACAACACGTTAGGATTTATTTATCTAGCGAGCCAAAGGGACATGGTACGGCGATTATAAGTGTGATTATGTAAGCTGTCAGTTATGTCCACACCCATTAGAAGACCATTAACCTGCTGTGTGTAGAAAAGAGAAGAGTGAGTCGGGGAAATGCAGGTCACGGCTGGCTGGGGATAAGGGGACAAACACGAGTGGTTACAGCAGAGACCGTGTGAAAGGCAGCCTCGCTAGGATGGAAAGGTTGTCTCTCTTTGGGGCATTAGTGTCAACAGAAACTGCTCCAAGGTAAGGTTTCCTACCAGGTGTGCTTGGGAATGATTTTGGTTTTCACGGCCCCGCTCTGGTTTCTGTGTACCCTGAGAAAGGGGAGCGGAGTGGTGGGTTCCCCTGAGAGTTCTGGATCCGCTGGAGTTGTGCTCAGCTCATAAGACCTTTGGTATAGACAGTGCTTGTTAGCCACTGAGCAGATATCCTCGTCCTGTCCCCGAGGTGGTCGAGTGGAGAGATGTACAGGTACGCCTCCAACGAGCCGTCCCCACACCCCGGCCTGTGCCTGTAGCTGATAATATAACAATAGCCGACAGCCTGCTAGCGTTCACTGCCCTGAAGGTTACATGGTCTCTGCTCAGAGATCTGCCCCTCAGGAAGTCCTTCCTTTCTGATCCTCGGCTCCAAAGTACCCTGCCTCCTCCCACGGTGCTCTGTGCTTCCCCCCCCCCCCCGGCTTTATTTTCTTCCCAGCACCTGCACATAGGCTGATGTCGGTCCCATCTGACTTGGTAAGCTTGCTCATCCGCTGCATGAGAGCAGAGACTGCTTTGTGCACTGTGGTATCCCAGAGCCTCCATGGTTCCTGGCATGTAGCAGGTCCTTTGTAGGACGTGTGTTGAATGAAGGACCACTCACGAGGACTTGGGAGGAGGGCACCATCGTCCTCACTCTGCAGCTCCCGCCCTGGGAACGACGATGAGGCCAGGCACACTCACAGCTTTAAATCACCCGTGTCAGTGACTCCCAGGCTGGAGGTGTGGTGTGGTTTGGAGAAACTGGAAGTTTCCTTTAGAAAAGGCAGTGGAGTTGAAGGCTCCAACGTGGGTGTCACGTTGCCTTTGATCATCCCTCGCCCTTGGCCTGAAATCCACGTGCATCCCTTTCAACTGCACAGCTTACGTCCCAGCTCAATGCTGGGTCATATTTTGTCTTCATATCTCTAAAGTATGCAGCAGTTCGAGTTCCATAAAGGAAGCAGAACCACCAAGAGATCTGTACACATGTGTTAAAGAATTTGGTCTGCGAACTTGGCCTTACACAAGTGCAGGAGCAGGTTGAGCCTCTGTAGGGCTGTTGTTTTCACGTCTGATGCTGGAGCCTGAAGTCCTCAGGGCGGCCACCAGGAAGTGGGGGACAGATGTGAAGAGCAGGCTGGCCCCACGCTCAAGCCAAAGCCACGTGCGTTCTTGCTCCTTCACTGGGGTGCTGTGGGTGCCCCGAAGCAGCTGGGCCCTTCATCACGGAGATAAGCCCACAGCCCCGCCCAGGAGAGGGTGACCCTGAGGAGGACCGGGGAGGATGGAGGAGTTTCAGGCCCAGCTGTTGCTTCACCGAGAGACACGAATCAGCGGGTGAGCAAGAAGGTGCGTGAGCTACGAAAGGGCTGCTTGCTTCATTTCTGTCCCCCAAGATCTCTCACGGGAATCTCTTCATGGACCACCCTAACCGGAAGCTTGCAGGAAAGGAAATTCTGGAAAATGTAGTTCAGGCTAGCCAAGTCGACAAGTGACAAAGCACCGCAAAATGCCCGCTATTAAAATACATTGAAGCACTCTGAGGCAGGTTAGCATACTGGTTAAGAATGTGGACTCAGGAGCCGCACTGCCTGGGTTAGGATCCCGCCTCCACGTGGACCTGCTGGGTTGGTCCTCCGGGGCAGGTTACCTCTGCAGCCTCGCCTTTGGTTGTCTTGTCTGCAAAGTGGGGATGAAAATAACCCTCGCTTCATAAGGCTTTGGGAGGATTCATTTAGTTACTAACTGGAAAGTGTTTATCACAGCCTGGGATGTATATTAAGTGCTCAAAATGTTAATAGTAATAATACAATAACAGTGTTTGCCTCGACACCACTTCTAGTTCTCTCATATCAGAGATCATCCATGCATCTGGAGAGACTCATCTCAACACTGATCCCAATATTTGAACCTGAAAAGAGAGAAACACCAAACAGAGAATACTCCACCTTCAGAGGCAAGGTTGTCATTCCACTCCTAGGTTTTTAGCAGGAGAAGGAAATGCCCGTCCACACAAAGATCTCTGCGTGAATGTTCGGAGCAGCTTTATTTATAATAGCCCTAAACTGGAAAAACCCAAATGGCTACCAACAGTGAAGAGATATACAAATTGTAGAATGTCCATCCATTAAACAGGAATGAACCACAGGTACACGCAACAGCATGGATGAATCTCACAGTAATTATGCTGAGTCAATGAAGTCAGACCAAAAATGAATATTATGCCGTATAATTCCATTTACAGAAACTTCGAGAAAGTACAAACTCCCCTACAGAGACAGAAAGCAGATCAGTGGTCTCTTGGGGATGGGGGGTGGGGAGGGCAAGAAGGAGGGGAGTTACCAGAGGGCCTGAGGAGACTTTGGAGGTGATGGAGATGTTCAGTGTTGATTGTGGTGATGGTTTCACACAGGTAAACGTACATCAGAACTTACCAAATTACATACCTTAATATGTGCAGTTTATCGTGTGTCAATTAAACCTCAGTAAAGTTGCTTAAAAAAAAAAAAGAGCACGACCAGAACTGCCTAGGACATCTGGTGCGCTCAGGAGCAGCGCCCCACCACAGGAGAGACTCACTCAAAATGTACCAGTTCGGAGAAGGATAATTGTGAGCAAGCAGCGCCATCCCCCAGAGGGAAGTTTGTTGTTTCTTCAGTAACCACCATGGAAGGAGGGAAGGAGGCATATAATGAGATGAGGCTTCCCTGAGAGGACCATCACCTAGTTATAAATTGTGGTGAAAATAGAGTAAGTAAGGCTTCCTTTAAGAGGAAAGTTATAAGTTAGGGCTGGTCACCTGTAATCAGCTCCACAGAGCAAGGGTGCGTCACTAAAAAATCAAGCTCTTCGTTTGAAACTCTGCCAGGGGCTCAGAGGAGTCGCTTTCTGGTTTTCTGAAATCCCCCTGAGCTAGGAACTTCTCTTTCCAACCCTTCAGTGCTTCCCCTTCCAGAGGTTGCTGGACATGTGTCCAGGGGTCTTCCAGCAGGTTCCATCACAAAGGGGACAGACGGGAACTGAAGGCTCGAGGGGCAGCCTCCTGAGCTCCTTCTGTTGTACGGTTCCCTCTGGTGGAAGCACACCCTGCCTACGTGGATATCATTTGAGTCCTGCCCAGATCGTGTTTCCTCCAGGCAGAGCTCCTGGACTTCCCTCGCTAGGTTAGGTGCCTTCCTCCGTCCTCGTTTCTGGTTTCATTCTCCTCTCTCCTCACTGGACAGCCCCGCACTGGCCTCCTTTCATGTCTCCCCAAAGCCTACGGGCTGCTGTACTTGCAGTTCCCTCTGCCTGGAATATTCTCCCCAAGGCCAGCGGCTCTTCAGCATTCAGGTCTGAGCTCTCACTTCCTAGAGAGGGTGTTTCTGAACGTGCATGCTCGTATAGATTAATCTCAGACCCTTCATCTTCCATCCTTCGGAGCAACACAGTGTATTGTTTCTTGTCTGCCTGCAGTTAGGATGTGAGCCCTGTAGAGCAGAGACTTTGGCTGTCACTGCTGTGTCTCTGGCACCTAGAACAGGTGGGCAGCATAGGTGGGGCTTGTTATAATGAGCTTAACACAGATTATCATTGCATTAAACAAAATGAAGAATTACTTCTCCCTTACATGAAAGTCTGAGCTGGTAGGTGGCTGTGCAGGTAGGCAGCTCTTCTCCAGGAGATGATTTAGGGATGCAGGACGTAGGTTCCTTCTATCTCATTGCTTTCCTGGCCCTCGGGAAGGAGAACAGGGAAGGGAGAGCCAGCACCTTGGCTGTGGGACCCAGAAGTTGCCCACATCACTTCTTCACATTCCCCTGGGCAGAACTTAGTCCCGTGGCCACGCTGAGCTGCAAGGGATGCCGGGAAATGTAGTCTTTCTCTGGCAGCCATGTGTCCAGCAGAATTTCCTGGCTTTTATTACCATAAAGCAAAAAGGATATTGAGGGATAGTTAGCAGTCTCTCTTACAGTGCTTGATCAGTGTTTGTTGAATAAATGAATGAATGGATGAGTGAATGAGTGAATGCTCCCCCCATCCCAGCCCCTTGAGCTTCCTTCTAGCCCAGCACTTACCGCACTGTAATTTACTTATGCCTTATCCATCTCAATCCCCAGAGTTTGGCCAGGGTCTGGTGCAGAATAGATGCCTAGCACAAGTTGAATGGAAACCCAGCACCTGGGTTGTAAAGGTTTTTCCTTAGCTCTGTGCCATTTGGTGGGAGTTAGGGTCTGTGTATGAGAAAGCTCTGTCTATGAGCCCGAAGAGCTTTTCTTGTAAACGCAGCTGAAAATGAAGTGCCCCACTGAGGCAGGTTTTGCCAGAAAAAAAGCTCTAGGAGCCAGAGGCAGGGGTGAGGTGTGCAGGGCAGGGGAGCCCAGGGTCTCATGTTTCTTCAGAGCCTAGGATCTGGTGCCTCATCTGCTCCCCTTCCTCAGGAACCCCTTTGCTGCTTGGCTTGAGCACCGGGGGGTGGGGGATGCTTTCATATGGTTCTATTGTTTAAAAAATTTATAGACCAAATAACTTCCACGTTAAGGGTGAAAACGTTTTTCTAAATATTATCCACTCTTAGAAGATGGAGACAGAAGAGCTTTTATAGTTTCCTCTGAGACATTCTTATGGGTATCCAAAGAAAAAGAAAACCAGTTATGCCTGATATGTGTATTGGCTTTGAAAGCCTTTCACAGACAGAAGGATATATTGCCCATTAGGGACAGGATGGCCTTCGAAATCAGGAAGATCTGGCTTTTGGGATTCCGGCTTTGTAATGTAGGAGCTTTGGGACCCTGAGTCTTAATCTTTCAGAAGCTCGGTTGATGCCTCTGTGAAATAAGGGTAATTACACCTCCCTCATGGTCTCTACCAGGGTAAATGGTGGTGCCCAACCACAGGCTGAGCTCAGGACCTTTGCACATGCCCTTCTCTCTTCTGGGGAAAGCCCCTGCCACCATGACCTGGTAAATTCCCACCAGATGAGAAGGGCCCTTCCATGACCCACCAGCATAAACTAGGACAGTTCCCATCATACTTCTTGTGGTATCCTGTTTTTTTCCCTTGCCACATTGTCTCTGGTCTTAATCTGTGGTTATTTGTGTGAGCATTTGTTTTATGTCTGTTTCACCACTTGACTGCAAGGCCCTTGAAGGCAGGGTGGTGTCAGTTTTGATCACCATTGTATCCCTTGCAACTCACCCAGTGCTGGGTATGGACTAACTGCCTCATTGATACTGGTTCAGAGAATGATTCCATAAGTAATAGATTCTCAGTAAATTGAATCCTGCAACTATGGCTTCCTATAATGTAGACAGTGTTTATGATCTTAGCTCTTTGGTATCTAAGCTAATCATTCGTTCTTTCAGACTTCACTGCTATATATATTCCTAGAACTATATGGAATATTATAGCATTTGTGGATGACTGGACCACAGACGTGACCTATCCACATTGCTCACACCTGAAAGGGAAGAAATAAGAGTGATGGTTGGGGGCAGACTCTGGAGCGGGACAGCATGGGTTGCAATTTTGGCCCTGTGGCTTCCTAGCTATGTGACCTTGGTTGAGCTGCTTAGCTTTTCTGAGTCTCTGTTTCCTCATCTGTACAATGAGGATCATAACATTCCCCCAACACACACCCCATCAGTTTGTCATAAGGACTAAATAAGTTAAATGAGATGAAAAAGTTAGAGCAGTGTCTGGGACATGGGAAGCAGTAGTTAAGATTTGTTTCAAAACAACTAAAATTGGGTCCTCAGCATCTTCTTCCCTGTGAGCTTTTGAAACTGAGGTTCTTTGACTGTAATTGAAATTGTGGTTGAACAGAAAGAAAAAAACCCCAGGAGGAACAGAAGAAGCCAGGCATGTCTGGGGCCCTTGATAGCTCTTGGTGGATAAAAAGTGACACCTCTGGCATCACTCTCATCGCAGAAGGCCTGAACACCAAATTCCTCTCTCCTCTGAACAGTCCTTGAGTGGTTTCTGAATTATGATGGAGGTGCTGTTAGCAAACTGTATATCCTACAGATTGCTGTGGGGCTGGCATTTGACAGGTAATTCTCTTCCCTCATTTCCTGGATGTATCTTAATTATGGCTTTTGGGCTTGGGCTTTTAATCTCTGGTTTAATACTCTGCAATCACGGGTGCCTCAGGAGCTGACCCAGGGGAGTGACAAAACTACTGGTAATTGTGAAGCAAAAGAAAATGTCCCGGTGCTTTGCGCTGGGCTTCTCTGGGGTCTTCTAATGGTAAACGCAGCGGGAGCCTTGCTCTAGACCAGGAGTCAGCAAACTTCTGTGAAGGGCTAGATAGGAAATGTTTCCTGCTGTGCAGAGCTGCTGGTCTGGGTCACAACTACTCAGCTCTGCCGCTGGAGCATGGAAGCAGCCAGAGGCCACATGTCAACCATGGGTGTGGCTGTGTTCTGTTATGTACTGAATTGTGTCCCTGTGCCCACCCCAAATTCCTGTGTTGAAGCCCTAACGCCCCGGTGCAACTGTAGTAGACATGGGGCCTGTAAGGAGGTAATTAAGGTTAAATGAGGTCATAAGAGTGGGGCCCCAAGCTGCCAATAGGACTGATGTCCTCATAAGAAGAGGAAATTTGGACACATAAAGAGACACCAGGGCTGTGCACTCACAGAGGAAAGGCCATATGAGGTCACAGCGAGAAGGTGCTCATCTGCAGGCCAACGAAGAGGCCTCAGACGAAACAAACCCGCTGACACCTTGATCTTGGACTTCCAGCCTCCAGAGCAGTGGATTTACTGTGAGCAGTAAATTTCTGTTCCTTAAGCCACCCAGTCTGTAGTATGCTGTTATGGCAGCCCTACGAAATGGATACGGTGCCAATAAAACTTCATTGACAAAAGCAGACAGTGAAGGGCCATCCATGCGAAAGAAATCAGTAGAAGTTTTTGATCACGTACTCTGGACCAGGCGCCGGGGATCTAAGGGGCACGTGAGGCACAAGTTCTCTGCTGGAATGGAGGTGACATTCTTGTGGGGGAGACAGTCAACAAAGGCACGAATACAGAGCCACGCTGATTTCAGGTAGAGCCACCTATTCCGCAGAGAATGGGGTGATGCGATTGAGGGACTGCTGGGTGGCGGCTGGGGAGAATGGTCAGGGGGTCCTCTGAGGAGGTGATGCTTGAGGTACAAGGTGTAGGAGTGCAGTGTCCTGGGCAGACAGAGTCAAAGGCCAGAGGCAGGGGAAAGCTTGGTAGGGTGGAGGGCCTGGCGGTAGCCTCAGGGGTGGAAGAATTCGGGGCACATGCCCCAGGGATGCGGCTGACTTGTATCTCGACTAGTGTCACCTGTGAAAGTCCCCTTTAGTGGAATCAGGGTCTTATTCTCTGTTGCCTCAGGGACCAGTGCTGAGGTACTCCCTCCATTCCCACTGCTGTCCCCACCTCGCCCCCAGGGGCTCAGAGCGGGCGCATCCCCTTCTCTAACTTCTGCTTCTTCCTTCTCCCGGTTTCTCTGCAATGCTTCTCCTCCTTGGCATTTCCTGCAGCCTCCATGTGGATAGAATGATAAGGACGGGGCTGCTGCCTGGTGAGCTCGGAAGACGGCAGGAAGCGAGAGCTTCCAAGGCCACTTGGAAAGTCATTGGAGGGTTCTGAGCAGAAGCAGGGTTTAAAAGGCTCCTTCTGGCTGTTGGGTTGAAAATAGACCATGGAGTGGTGGCTAGGGCAGAAGCCCCATGTCCCCAGGGCTTAGACACATCACATTTGATTGTTTTATTAAATGAGATTTGACTTGTATTCTTCTTGCCCAGCTTGCTTCCTGCCTGCTCTGCTTGGAGGAGATCTAATCACAGCCGTATTTTGTTTTTCTTTTTCCCCAGTCGTTTCTCTTTCCACCTTGATGTTCTGTAGGAGCCCAGGGTTTCTCCAGGGAAACAACTGGTGGGCGCTCTTCTGGTCACAGGGCACAGAGACGGCCGCTCCCAGGGCTCCACTCACAGGCCGTAGGCAGGCAGGGGCCACACTTGGCCACAGGCCCAGACACATGACGCTCCCCGCTTCCTCATCTCGGGTCCTGCCCCCTGAGCGGGTGGTTCCCTTTCTCCATCACCTCCTCATCCCTTCCCCTGCTTTCTGTCGTGGCTGTTTCCCACAGTCCTCACAAACAACCTGTCCTTTCTTTTCCCGTCCCTTTCTTTTATGATGGGGCTTAGTGCCTCATCTAGAGGTGCTGGGGAGTTTGGGCAGCTGGGGCCCAGACCGTTGAACCACTCGAGAACCTGCTGGCCTTTCCTAGGTTCTGTCTGGAGACCCACAGTAACAGCCACCCTTCCACCCCCCAGAGATGGGAGGCACTGCTTGTAAAGCCACAGAGAACAGCTCACATGGTTTAACTTTCCATGTCCCGCGCTTTGACAGTCTCACTTCCTTTCTTTGTGAGCAAGTCAGTGTACATTTGTTTAATATCTGACACCGTCTGTGAAGGCAGGGACTAAGTGTATTATGCACCATTGTATACATGGTGGCTTGCATACAGTGGACACTTAATAAATGAGGAATGAATGTGAAATGAATCAAACAAGCATTGTTATGGATGACCCTGAACGTGTTTCTTAAACTCTCTAAGCCTCAGCTGCTTCATCTGCAAAATGGTGATGATTATCCATCGCTCTGTGTTCTGGGAAGTCGAAATGAGCTAACGCACGTGAAGCGTGCAGCGTCATTCAGGACCTGCCAGCATTTATCATTTCCTAGTATTTATAGCTGCTTGGGGATGGGGGGCGGGGACCTGGCTTGGGTCAGGTGATAGCAGTGGCCAGGTCAGCAGTGGAAATCACAGTGCCATCATCCTGTGTATGGAGGAGTTCCGACCTGCATTGGGCTCTGTGCTGGCCGTTTGCACTCCTGGCTTGCAGTGATTCTGTGATTGGGGCATTGCTGGCCCATTTTATGGATGAGTCCGTGGGGCTCGGAGAGGGTGTGCACTAAGTGTGGCCGGAAGCCAGTCCCATGTGGCAGAGCTGGGATTGAAATTCACGTCTCTCTCAGAGCACGCACATACTTGGGAACCTTCGCGTTCTGCCCAGAATCAGCAGTTAGGAGGTGCTTATTGGACCATGAGCAGCAGCCTTGGACCCGGCTGTGTTTTCTGCCCTGAGGTTCCTTGGACGTTGTTACCCTTGGCTTTCTCTGGATGACAGGAGGCCCCGTGAGCACCGTATTTTGTGTCATCTGCTCGGGATGGATGGGAACAGCAGGTAGAGAGTGAGGCTTTCTGCCTCAGGTGGGAGGTGCACATGTGTCTTGGATACAGACTCTGCCTGGAGGGAGGAGATGTGCAGAGAGAGGATTGAGTTGGGAGGGCAGAACCATGCAGCTTTCAGCTTTGTTCATGTTATTTCTTAGGGAGAGGAGAGTGTGGGACCCAGCAGTTAGAACCTCATTTCTAAGGATGTGTAGTCTCTCCTAGGGCAGCAGTCATGGAAGTTTAAAAATTTCAAGCTCCCATCCCACCGCTTCAGAGAGATCCTCATAAAAGTCAAGACAACATTTCCAGCTGCCAGTTGATGAGGGCTGTTGTCTTGAGAGCATGAGCGACAGATTATCTGTGATGCTGCGTTCACTCATCCCAGGAACTGAGCAAGGTAGTGATCATTAGTACCCATTTTACAGATGAGAAGACTGATACCCCGGGAGGAGAGGAAATAGTATTGGCAGCAACCACAGGAAGTATCTGCTCTGCACTCGACATGTGTTGGCTCACCTTAACCGCCCTGGGAGGGAGGGTTCCTGCTTGCTTTGTGACTGTGGAGGCATTTAATCAGGAAGAAGGAAGGAATAAACATTCTTTCTCTTAGAAATTTCCTGGATGGCAAGGACTGCTTGGGCTCAGCCATAATGAGTTTGTTGGTGGCAGGTTTCTTTAACCTCCCACAGGAGGAAATCAGGGTATAGTGTTGAAATGCCCCTCCTGCCAGCTCCAGGCTTCCCTCTTCACTATCTTCTCCTGCTCTCCAGGAGCAGCTGCCTTTCCGTAGCTGAGTCCAATGCACTAGACATGGCCACGTCCAACAGTTAGGAAAACCAGTGGCTCCAGGCTGACCTATTGGTGGTAAAACCATTCCTTTATTCAATGAAATATTGAGAGATTGATTAGTGAGTAAGCAGATGGGGCAGACACAGAGGACAAGTGTTTGTCCCAGTGTTCCCAGCAGAGGACCTGAGGAGGAGCCCGTAGGCCCTGACTACGCTGATGGTGGCAGTGGGGAGGGTTCCCCAACTGGCTAACATATGTTCCACCCTGGAGCCAGGAGAGGAGCCTCTTGTCCAGAATTACATGGGGTCCCCAGTGGAAATCAGAGGCCAGCACAGGAAGGGCAGGGAATGGATGCTGGGGGCCTGGGGGTGCGCCTAGTGATCACTGCGGCTCTTGTGGGATTCTGCCCCATGGGAAAGTGCAAGGAGTCTAGTCCTGGGTAGACAAGCTTCTTTGATCGAATATGCCAGTCGATAAAAAGAATCTGCAGTGTACATCTTTGTTTGCAATATACATAGTTAGATTATTTGTAACATACAAAGCAAAAACCTGAGACCTTTAAAGATGACAGGTAAAAATGGATCTAAATCGGAGCAGTTCTTTTGTTGTCCCAGTGGATTGACTCGAGCGCCCTGCTCTGACGGCCCCCGTTGTGATGCAGTTACCTGAGGCTGAGTCATCCCCGTCGCCTTGTCCTAATGCCATTACCTTGAGTTGAGTCCTTCCTATTCTACTGTCATGATTTTTGCCATATCTGCCCACCAGTACTGATTTAATATTTTCTTTAAATTGGCTCTCATTTTTTGCTAAAGTAAATTTATTTATAAAGAAAACCAGGGTCCTTTGCCATCAGGAGAAAATAACTGCGAAAGTACCATGATGAATACGAAACAACTGTTAGTTTCTGGCCAGAAACTGTGGCCTGCCCAGAGGTAAAAAGGGAGATGAGCACCAAACTGAATCTTCAGACAGACTGAGAATGTGTTAAGGGAAGAACTTTGTCTTTGGGGTGTCAGCGTTGCTCTCTCTGGTGTCCAGGCACTGCAGAAAACGATCCTGGGTTCCGAGTTCCCTGCCTGGGGAAACACCAGTGGGGTGGTTAAGAGTTTGGCCTCTCACGAGGGATGGACGTGAGTTTGAGTACTGACTTTATCACTTCACTCCTGTGCCTCAGTTTCTCCATCTGTAATATGAGCCTACCTCACAGGGTTTCTGGGATTAGATGGAATCATATTTTCAAGTCTCTTCACATAACATGCAGTTGCTAGATGCAAGCTTTTATTATTAGTGGTTGGTTATTTGAGCTGTCCCATGTTTTTTCATGACCCAGTCCCCTTTCTCAGCATTCCCTGGGCTCTCAGGGGACCCTTTAGTTTTGAGGATCATATCCCTGGAGCCTCAGAAATCAGAGCAGCTCATCACCAACTGGTCCCTGGGTGCTGTGAAGGCAGGCCTCACCAGCAGAGACGCCAGCGAGGTCCAGGCTGGGGGCATTGGTGAGGGATGGAGGCCACGGGAGGACTGTGAAGAACACAGGAGTGTCCAAAGAGGATGGCCTTCGGTCAGTGCCAGCTGATTCTTGCCCCAGGGGAATGCTTTTGGCATTTAAATGTTGGCACCTGGCTAATGTTTTCCTTCTGTAGGTTATACAGGGTGAGCAAAACCTATTTGTAATCCCTGGCCCGAGTGCATCTGTTTAACTAATTCCATCCACTGCTTTTGCCCCCACATAGTTGACCTTGAAGTTTAATAAGTCTAGGTTCTTTGGTCATCTCATAGCCCCTTTGATGGTAACCAGTGCCGTGAACAAAACTCAGAGCTGACAAACGGTCCTCCTGACCCAGCAATCCATTTCTCTGGGAAATTCCTGAAACCTCCCAAGCTGCCTAGACATCCTTTTTGTTTTGTTTTGTTTTTTAACATCTTTATTGGAGTATAACTGCTTTACAATGGTGTGTTAGTTTCTGCTTAGACATCCGTTTTTAAAGCCCCAATAACTCCATCAGGTAATGAGAGATATCGAGGGAAATTAGAGCAGCAGAGAAAATAACAGCAAACTTTCACCCAGGACACAAGCTCTGAGGGACTTCACCCAGAAGGCTGTTCCTCTCCCTCTGGCCCTTTATATAATCCTCTGTAACGGTAGGTATGTTACAGCAGTATTGCAAAGCGACTGCCTTGTGAAAGGCACAGAAAACACATGACGATGCCCAACTTTTAACTGATTTTCCTTTGCAAACTTTTGCCCTCACCAGCACTTTATCCTGTTTCTGCAGTTCTGAGGCCCCTCCCTAATGGGAAAAGCGAATCAGAATCTAAAAATGCCTACATTTTGACTGTTGCCCTTCCAGTCGGCCCCTATGAAAGGCATTTGTAAGAATGGCAGCATTGTTAGAATGTCACAGGCATTTATTTGCATGGTATCGGAGCAGATTTTAATTTGCCAAGGAGGAATCTGCCGAAAGAGGAAGGAATGGAAAGCCAGCACGAGGTGACTTGGAAAAGGTTTGCTTTGTAAAAATTAGTTAAATGCATCCCGGTAGCTCTTCTTTTAAGGTTAATTGTGATACTGACTGTTAGGAAAAACCTAATTAATAATAACAGAAAAAAAAAACTACATTTTAAGTAATATTAAGGTTGTGACAAGCACTTTATAAAACCAAGAATTCAGCATTAAGGTTTAGACTTGATCTTCCAACCTGTGGCCCATTGTTCCTAGGTGGCGAAGCAGATAAAATGCATTAATTAAATATTGGGAAGCGCTTTGCTGGTTCTTCTTATTTATTATCTTGTGCGAGGCTGACATCTTGGCAATTTCTGAGAACAAAAGAATCTGCAGAGAATTTGGTTTGCTCTTTATTTTATCAGGAGGATTATATTTAAATACAATTTTTTTCTCTCTCCTTTTTTCTTTTTCTTCTCTCAGGGTATGAGGGGCAGTCAGAGTTTCAGAGAGTCCTAGAAGGGTCGAATGGGGTGGGTGTGGTGTGCCAACGCTTGGTGTGCCAAGCGTTTACAGCAAGGTTGGCAAACCTTCTGTAAAGGACCAGATAATAAGTTCAGCTTTATGGCCATGTGGTCACTGCTGCATCTACTGTACCGTGTGGACAACACAGAAAGGAATGGGCAGGGCTGTGTTCCAATAAGACTTGATGTACAGCAGGGCTGGGCTTGGCCCACAGGCCGTAGTTTGCCAACCCCAGCTGGAGTCTGGCGTCAGAGGGCCTGGGTTTGAATCCAGGGGTCACTTCCAAGTCTGCAACCCTGGACACATGCGTTAGGTTTCTTGGAGTAAAATGGGGGTAATAATAGTACCCAGTCTCAGAGGTGACAGTGAAGGGGGGCCCAGGGGCCGGAAACAGTGTGTGTATGGGGGTGCAGCGATTGTGCCTGGTGGCCGGGGTCAGTGGCGGTGGCCGCATTTGGCTGGAGCAGGTGCCGTTTACTACTGTGGGCCGTTGTCCATTTGGGAAACAATGGACCGGGGGTGGAGGCAGCTGCTAAGAAGGGAGAGAAATACTTGAGGCTTCCTGTTAGGCAGATGGAGTTTTGGGCTGTTCTGTTAGAAAGCTGGAGGGGTGATCCTGTAAGGCTCAGGATTTCATGTCTTCTGTGTGGGTCATGTGGGTGGTCAGTGTTGGTGCTGTAACAACCCCTGGACAGCTTTATTTGTAGATGATTGGGGTCTTATTAAGCTTCTGAGCCTTCAGCCTTTGCAGCAGGTGGGGAACTCCTCTAATTTGAGGATATTGGATGGAATATCAGTTGGCTCAGGCCACCATGACAAAGTACCACAGACTGGGTGGCTTAAATGATAGGTGTTTGTTTTCCACCAGTCCTGGAGGCTGGGAAGGCTGAGAGCAGGGTCTCAGCAGAGTCGGTTTCCTCTGAGGCCTCTCTCCTTGGCTTGCAGGCAGGCACCTTCCCCACATGGGCTTCCCTCTGTGCACGTCTGTGTCCTGATCGCCTCTTCTAAGAACATCAGTCGTGTTGGCCTAGGGCCCATCCTCATTTTACCTTAATTACTGCTTTAAAGATGCTGTCTCCAAATACAGTCACATTCTGATATCCTGGGGGTTAGGATTTCAGTATGTGAATTTGGTGGGAACACAATTCAGCCCCTAACAAATGGAGTCTCTAGGCATATAAAAATGGAGTAAGTGAGAGAAGGTGTGCACAAGTGAGAGAATGTGGGGCACTGGTGTGTGCGGGGAGGAAGCGGAGGTGGGCGCTACATTGGGCCACGTGCTGGGCTTGCTCCAGTGAGGTGGCCATTTTGGATGAGGTCCCAGCACCATGTTACAGAGTGCCAGGCGGGCGGGGCCCTTTGTGCCACCGGCCTGGGTCATGATCCTCTCGATTTCCGCAAGACCTTTCCCTTGGAGCTCAAACCCACTCAGGGGCCATAGTCAGACAGTGTCACGGGGGCAAGAGCAGACCGGCCTGGCTATCCAAAGTCGTCTCGGCTGCTGTGCGCCCCCGGGCAGATCCCTACTTTCCTGAGCCCCAGTCTGCTCACCTGGAAACAGAGGTACACATACCTATCTTAGAGTATCGGGAAGATACTGTGAGAACGTGCATGTCAAGTGTGTAGCTCAAGCCTTCCATACAGTATGCGTCCGTGAACTTTAGCTGTCCTTTTATTACAGTTACAGTCATACCTGGCTTTACTGCGCTTCGCCGATACTGTGTTTTTACAAACTGAATATTGGTGGCAACCCTGCATGGAACAACTCTGCAAACAACTCTTGGCGCCATTCTCCAACAGCGTTTGCTCACTTCCCATCTCTGGGTCACATTTTGGTAATTCTCACAGTATTTCAAACTCGCATTATTATTATATTTGTTACGGTGATCTGTGATCACTTATCTTTGATGTTACTGTTGCAAAAAACATATGACTCACTTAAGGCTCAGATGCTTAGCATTTTTTAGCAATCAAGTATTTTTAAATTAAGATATGCACGTTGGGCTTCCCTGGTGGCGCTCCGTTTTTTTTTTTTTTTTTTTTTTAGACACAATGCTATTGCGTTCTTGATAGATCACAGTACAGTGTGAGCGTAACTTTTATAGGCACTGGGAAACCAAAAGCCTTGTGTGCCTCACTTTATTGTAATATTCGCTTTATCGTGGTGTTTTGGCACCAAACCTGCAATATGCGAGGTCTGCCTGTGTTGCTTTTACTGTTTTACTGCTACAGTTGTTAGTACCCTCAGCCAAAGATGTTTCAAGCTTGTTGGTATCCCTTGGTCTTCGGATAAAGATTGTTTCTTCAAGCAGCTAATTCTCAAACAGACTCAGTGGTGGTTTCAGGAATCTTAGAGCTAAATGTAAAGAAAATTCTTCCACAAGCTCAACAGCAAGGCCTGGGCTGCCTCACACCCCCCAGTGATGGTATTTTTCGTGCTGGCAACAACTCTTAGGAAACAGAAGAACGGGCTGTGGCTCTGGCCTCGAAGCAGCGACTCTTGGCCGGGGTAAGGCTGCAGATGGCAAGGCTTCCTGGAGCATGCCCGATTCCCGGGTGCCCGGGATCTGTGGGTCTCTGTCCCCAGAGGACCCACCTCTCTGATCCGTCAGCTTCCTTTATTTCACCACGGTCAAGCCTTTTCTTGAAGAGGAATCATCCATCCCTTCCCCCGCGCATCCTGTAATCGGAGTACATTTCTATCACAGCTCTGCCGACTGGTCTGGTGTCTTATACTTTACGTGTGTGTCTCACTTGTTAAGCTTCCTTTCGTTATGATTGCCAGAAACCCAGCTTAAAACGATTCAAGCATCGTTAAGCAGAGTTTACTGGCTCATGTAACAGACTATTCTAAGAGCGGTGGTGGCTTCAGGTCTGGCTGGGTTGGGGTGCTGACGTGGTGCCGTCAGGCCGAGCTCTCCCTGCTGTCTCAGCTGCCTTTCCTCGCTTGGCTGCATCCTCAGGGCACTCGTCACACGTAGGGGCAGAATAAGCACCGCAGCTCCAGGCTTCCATCCTAGCAGCCCAGCAACCCCAGCTGAAGACCTGGGATGCAGTCTCGGTGGCCACTTGGAAGGGGACTCAGTTGACTGGCCAGACCCGGACACTTGCACCAACCCCTGGTGCCATGCGCCCTGGAGATGGGCAAGTCAGGGTTTCCCAAAACAAAATGTGGTGCTGTCACCAGTAGATGGGAGGAGATGCCGGACTGCCACAAACAGCAGACGTCCCTTAAGCCCCTTAGGGCAGGGAACTCTGGCTTCCTGGGGTTTGTTGTCTCAGGCCCTCGCAGAACGCGTGGCGAATAAATTCCAGGCGTTGAACCAAGTTGTCCCATGAAGGTAATTTGGATCCTCACTTGGACTCTCCTATTGGCTTTGGCGATTGTGTCTTTCAATGGCGTAAATGATCTGAGAGTGACTGGTACCCTGCACAGCCCTGTTCGGTAAACAGGAGACAGGCCCCACAGCAACGAATTATCTGGCCCCAAATGTCAACAGTGCCGAGGCTGGGGACCCTGGGCTAGTCTTATCCCTGTGGCATATGCGAAGAAGCTGAGTGCAGAACGGTTACTAGGGTCTCCGCAGGTCACACAGTGAGGGTGGCAGAACCCCAGCTGGAACCAAGGCTGGCCTGGTGGCCAAGTTTCTGCTCTTCCTCACTGTGCTGTTCTGTGTGTAATGGTAACGATGATGGAGGTGATGATAATGGCCACCACCTATGGAGCCTTGTCTTCCAACCGTTATTCTAAGCCAGAGGTTGACAAACTTTATAATGAGCCAAAGAATAAGTATTTTAGGCTTTGTGGACTTACAGTCTGTCATCGTACCGTAAAAGCAGCCACAAACAGTGTGTAAACACAGGGTCATGGCTGTGTTCCAGTAAAACTTTGTTTAGAAAACAGGCCGTGGGCTGGCTTTGGACGGCAGGCTGTGGTTTGCCAACCCTGGTTCTATGTGGTTTACATGGCGTTTCTCATTTTGGGGTTGTTCGTTAGTCAGAGAGCATGTGATAGAATCAAAAGAATGTAGGTTCTGTTTTTTCGAAGATCCAGATGTGAATTTTGTTCTGTCACTTACTGTCTTGTGACCGTGCCACGAAACCTCTCAGGCCCTGGTCTTCGTCTGTGAAAGGGGGACAGCGGCGCTGACCTCACGGTGCTGGTGGGAGACTTGGGAAGCGTGTGGCACAGAGATGTTGCTCAGGGAACAGTGGCCCCCTCGTGGCATGGAGCAAGTGACGTAACCTCTCTGAGCCTCAGTTGCCTCACCTCTGAGATGGGCTTGATGCTTATGTGATAGCTAACACTTGTGTGGTCCATCTTTGAGCCAGGCTTTCTGGGAAAGCGAGCCATTCAGTCCTTCCAGCAGCTCTATGAGGGAAGCAGGCACTGCTGTCACTGTTTTACAGAATGTGGAAACTGAGTTCCGGAGAGTTTAAATAGTAGCCCGAGGTGACATCCTGGCAGGTGGTTGAGTGGACAGCTGAGTCCCAGAGGCTGGTTCTTACCCAGTGCAGGACCCGGGCCTCAGTGCCTCCACCTGTGCAAGTTCCAGAGCTGATATTGACATCCTGGCTCAGGAAGTCACAGCAAATATTTTTAGCCATGGAGTCTAATTTCTCCCTCAGCCCATTGTGATCCACTGTGATTGAGCTTGGAGCGGTTCCATGTTTCGTGTCTTCCCTGCATTTGCTTCTTGAGCTCCTGGGGTAGAGCCCTGGATACAGGACACATTGTCCACTCCATTCCTGATTCCTTTCCTCACTTACATGTGACTAGAGGATTCCTCAACCCCCCTCCACGTACTGGGAACAGTTCAGTGTCTCATGTTCATTTCCTCCTTGCTCCACAGCCTGTACCTGTGTCTGGCAGGCGGCAGTGGCTTCACCGCGCTCCCACTCTGGATCCTGGGCTGGTGTGAGTTGGGCAGGGGCCAGGCCCAGATGCCCAGGCCTGCCTGGTCTTTCTCCAGAAAGAGCATCTTGGCCTCAGCTGCTCTGACCCAACTTCCAGGCTGCCGGACTTGGCCACACTTCATTCCCAGAACCTCCTGCCTGGAGATTCTGAGATTACAGGACAGAGGAAAGAGTAACGCCTTCTCTGTGTGCTCCAGGTGGGTCCCCTTAGCATGAATTTCCGGGGCCTAGCTGTACCAAAAAATGGTTGCAGAAGCTGCCTCAAACTTGATTTTTAAAATTTATTTGTACCCTGTCTTGTTCCAAAAAGCATTTGAAACAGCATATCTTCCATATAGGTGCTGGGACCGTGGGCTGTGGCATCAGATACACTGTATGATCATGGATGTGTTCCTTAATCTCGCTGAGCCTCAGTTTCCCCCATCTGTGAAATGGGGACAACAGAAGACCTATCGCACCGTGTTGTTTGGAGAATTAAATAATTTACAGCATAAGCATTAGTTACTTTTGTTGTCGTTAACTGCTGCTGTTACTATTATACTCACCTTAGAAAGGAATTGGGGATCAGGGGAGATGGGCTTTTAGTCCGGCTCAGAACCAGGGGTGTTTGTGCACTTGTGTGTAATGTGTGTCCTGACCTCATTGCCAAAGGATTGCATCTGGTTTTCCTCTGCATGCAATGCAATCGTTTTCCATGGATTCTGAGCAAATTAACATTTGCTTCTCGCTGAGATGGCTCATTAGTGTCATGCCTGTTAGGAATGTCTTGTTAAAGCAGTTTTATTGGTGATATTTTAAAAATGGGTTACTCTCTGTGTATCCGTTTTGCCTGTTGGATGATGCCTTCCAATCCTCCCCCATCCTGATCTTACTTAAGGCCATGATCAAAAAGCTTGAGAAGGACCTGGTGCTTGGTGGGGTGGCCGTAGGCTCCCCTGGGTCCTTTGGCAGATGCTTCTGGCTCGTGAGAACTCCATCTTTAGGCCCACCTGCCGGGTTTGCCTGCATCTCCAGCTCCTGGATGGACACCCGTCTCTGCATTTTCCTCCCAGGCTGATCTGTGTCGCTTCCCTGCTCCAACCGTTGATTCTGCAGACTCTGCTCTCCTCCTCTGTCCTCACAGCCCTGTCTGCTTTTCTGCTCTTTCCTCTTGGCTTCGTCTGCCCTCCTTCCTCCTCATCTTCCACATCTGCCCTATCCTTCAAGCCTCAACTCCAAGCCAGCTCCTCCCCTGGACCAACTTCCAGGCCCCCGTGTTGGCCCTGCTCATGTTGTTGGCATTGTGCTCATACGAGTCAGGAGGAGATGGAAGCACAGAGGAAGGGAGGGTGGAGAGTGAATATTAACACCTGTGCTGTGCTGGGCGCCATGTTTTATGGTCACTGGACAGTGATGATGGTTTTCCTGTTTGAGAGATAAGAAACCTGAAGGTCAGAGACATTCAATAATTTGACCAATGACTTGTGGTGATGAAGTGTTGAATTCAGACTTTGTTGATTTATTCATTCATTCAGCAGTTTTTCATCAAGCACCTGTGAGGAACCTGGCGCCTTTGCAGATGCTGGGCTGGTAGCCGTGAACAAGAGGTTCTCACCTTTTGGGGTTCACATTCCAGGCTCAAATCCACTTCTGTCTGACTCCAGGGTCTCTGTTCTTTTTATGGCACCACATCATCCATAATGGTTTCTTCCCAAGCAGGTGATCAGGTCCTCCTTGGACCACCATCTCTATCCCCCACAGAGCCTGCATTTGGGGGCCTGGGTGGGAAGGGAGAGCTCCCATAGTGTTGAGTGACTCATTTAGAAAAGAGTACGTTTGGCCAAGTCCAGTCTGCTGTCCTCAGAGGCCCGATCAAGAGTGGCAGGGGCAGCTGCCGACCCCCACGCATGCAGCCTTTCTGCGTCCCGTGTTTATCCCTGTCATTTCACTACACTGGGTGCAACGTCACTGAATGCTTACTGTTTTCTTCTGAAGCTGATGGGTCTCTTTGTTAAATATCTGGGTTGTTTAATTTTTGGATAGCCTTTTAGGGGGAAAAAATGCTGGATCATCCCTTTCAGCTAAAAGGAAACAAGCAGGAAACCACACTCCAGGGTCCCTTCTGAAGCATCCCCTCCAGATTTTCAAGTTTTGACTGAGGACAAGTGCAGTGAAATGATGAATGTTGATTCAAACCCGTAGGCAGTCTGGAGAGTCTTTGGATGGGATGTTTTAAAAGGAAGCACAAGGGCTTCCCTGGTGGCGCAGTGGTTGAGAGTCCGCCTGCCGATGCAGGGGACATGGGTTCGTGCCCCGGTCTGGGAAGATCCCACATGCCGCAGAGCGGCTGGGCCCATGAGCCATGGCCGCTGAGTCTGTGCTCCGCAATGGGAGAGGCCACAACAGTGAGAGGCCCGCGTACCGCAAAAAAAAAAAAAAAAAAAAAAAAAAAAAAAGCACAACACAGATGAACCCTTTTAGATCGGAGCAGCTTCCACCACAACTGCTTGTTGATGGGCCTTTTGATGGAGAAACTCTAGAGACAGAGGTCTGGGGCTTGGCTTTTGTGAGGCTCCCCCTTCCCCTGTAGGTGGTCCCGCTTTAGGGAAAAATAATACTGAGCCGCACTTGAACATTACCATATGCGAGGCACTGCGTAAAGCACTTGACCTGATTATCTCATTTAACCTTGGTTTGTAAAGCAGGTGGCTGAAGTGGACAGGGTTCTGATGACAAAGGATTCTTCCCCTCAAAGGTGAACTCATTTGCGGGACTCCTTTAAACCAGAGATCCTTCAATCCACGTCAGGCCCAAAGATCTGTTTCATTTGGCTAATGACATTTTAAAAATTGAACTTATTGACAATGTTGAACAAGCCATTGTTGAATTTCCCATAAAATCTTCAATTTCCAATTTTCTTGAAAACATGCAACGATCCAACAGCAGTGGGTCTGTGCTCGCTCAGGGCCGAGCAGGTGCTGCCCTGTATCCAAGAGGCAGTCCTGGCAACATCCCTAGCCCACCCAGCCTGATTTTGCCTGCCTGGTCCCTCGAGGCATTCGCATTGGCCCCCTCTGCTTTACATTGTCAGCCTTCTTAGTCTTTTTTTTAAAGCTTTAAAGCAATAGTTTCTCCAATTTGATTTCATATACAAACTTTCAGACGTGTCATTCATTCAGCATATCTGTGCCAGAAGATGAAATCTGCCAAGATGCCTAAGAGGTTGGTTGACTATCGCTTCTCGACTTTTTCTGTGGGAAGTGACTTCAGTTGCAACAGGGGAGAGGCAGCTGGGTCTGTCAGCAGCACTTGCCACAGGGGTGCCCGTGAAGGCCTGGCTTCTTTGGAGATCCGCGTGGTCAGTCATGTCTTAGATGGCCAGGTTATAGATATGCGAGGACTTGGGAATCCAGGTGTGTGTGTGTGGCAGGGGCGGGGGTGTTCTTCCCAACGTGGAAAACAGTCTCTAATTGTACGTGAAACTGTGGCTACGGCGTGGAGTATAAGAATTCAGTTCATCCATCAGAAAAGGCTCCAAGCAGTGCTGTCCGATAGTAATCATAATAGCAGCTAATGCTGGTTGCATTCTCATTGTGTGCTAGACGGTGTGCCGGGCGCCTCACCCAGATTATTTCAGTTATTTCTTACAGCAGCCCCGTAAGATGGGCACCATGATCATGCCTGTTTTACTGATGAAGAAGTTAAGGCCCAGCAAGGGTTAGTTCGAGCTCATATAGCTCTCAGCTGGCAGGATCAGGATTGAACCCAGGCAGTCGAGCCCACCACCTCCACCCTCTCCGGCCTCCTGTAGGTTGAGACACAGCCACGAAGACAGTCTGTCTGGGTCTGAGTGTGTAACAGTGGCCAGGGCACTTTCTGTCTTTATTAAGCCGTCATCATATTTGAAGAAGAAACAGGTTGGCCTCGAGGGAGGTAGAAAAACGTGATATTTACATTTTAAATCAAATTAAATTAAACCATCGCCAGAGACCCAGAGGCACTGACTGTTCCCAGAGTAGCTAACAGAAGGTTGAAATGACTTAATAGTATGGTCTTTCAGCTTTTACGGAGAAAGTTTTGGTTTGGAACTCAGTGCAGCACAGGTAGAGCCACGGTGTTCAAAATAGAGTCTCTGCTTAGCATCTCAAGATGGCATGGGAGCCATAAATAAATTTGACTGCAGAGAAGTTCTTGACAGGAATTTTAAAAAAAAACCTTTAAGCAGGTGGCAGTGTGACATGACATGAAGAAACTCTGTCTGCACTGCCCTGTGTGTGTCACGGCGCTGCTTGGCTTGGCCCAGGCATGCTGCCACTTTTCACCGACTGCTCTTTGTGTTGTGGTGACTCCAATCCCTTAAAGTGCTGTCCTCTTAGAGGAAAGATATCGGGAGACTGTGTTTTTCTTTATCCTGGGTTTGCATTTTAACTGGTGACATTTGTCCTGCTTTGTGTATTCCAAAGGGACACATCACCTGTTGCCCCATTGTCGACGTGGACCATCAAGGTACGGGGAAGCTGAGTCTTCCTGCAGCCGTCCCCTGAGGCTGGTACTGGAGGAGGCCGCAGAAGGCAAAGGGGCTGGGTATTCATTTAGTACCAGCCTTGGCCAGGCCCTGGAGAATCTTTTTTTCGATTTTATCTTCTTAACCAGCCTAGGCAGCAGATAGCAGTAGACCCTTTTACAGACAAAGACACAGAGTACAGTACACTGGGCTTAAGATATGTCACCTGTTCAAGGCCACCCAGCTAGTGGGTGATGGAGCTGGGATACAGATCTTTTTTTTTTTTTAATTTTTTTAAGCTACTTTGTTTTTTTTTTAGTTTTTTATGTTGGAGTACAGTCAATTAACAATGCTGTGTTAGTTTCAGATGTACAGCAAAGTGATTCAGTTATACATATACAAGTATCTATCTTTTTTCAAATTCTTTTCCCATTTAGGTTGTTACAGAGTACTGAGCACAGTTCCCTGTGCTCTACAATAGGTAGGTCCTTATTGGTTATCTATTTTAAATATAGCAGTGTGTACGTGTCAATCTCAAACTCCCGGTCTATGGGATGCAAATCTAGATTTGTCTTCTCTCCCGTTCATGTCACAGTGCCGCATCGCTCCCAAAGCTGTGAGATGTGGATCATTTATTTATTTATTTATTTATGGCTGTGTTGGGTCTTCGTTTCTGTGCGCGGGCTTTCTCTAGTTGCGGCAAGCGGGGGCCACTCTTCATCGCGGTGCGCGGGCCTCTCTTGTTGCAGAGCACAGACTCCAGACGCGCAGGCTCAGTAGTCGTGGCTCACGGGCCTAGTTGCTCCGCGGCATGTGGGATCTTCCCAGACCAGGGCTGGAACCCGTGTCCCCTGCATTGGCACGCAGATTCTCAACCACTGCGCCGCCAGGGAAGCCCGAGATGTGGATCTTTTAAAGCACCCGCCAAGGCTTCACTTTCCAGCAGGGCCCCAGTTTGACTATTGGTCTTGATCCCCGAGCTGTCTTTCCAAAATATCCTGAAGAAGGCAGCGGCAGGTGCGGCATGGTCCAGCAAGATGGAAGCAGTCACGAAGGACTAAAGTCCTCCCCCCGCCCCTGCTTCCGAGGCGTGCACCTCTGTCTCCCCACACACCTCCTGACTGTCTCCAGAGCCCCCAGCCCCTGGTCACAGCACCCAGAGGAGGCAGCCAACTTCTCTTTCCAGAAGCTTCCACAAACATCTCCCTTCTCCTAGACTCCTGATGGTGCCATCCCTGAGCCAGTCCCTCGGGATGGGGGTGAGATCGATCCTCCCGAAAGCCTGTGGTGGAGAAAGGGTGGGGGTCCTCCGACTCGGTCATTTGTGAGAGCTCTTTGTCATCCGTATTCTAGAAATATTTTCCTTAGATCTGTCATTTTTCTAGTGTGGGACTGGCTGCATAATTTGCAGGGCCCAGTGCAAAATGAAAATACTGGTCTTTGTTCAAAAATTAGGGTAAAAACGTCTTCCTTCCTTCTGTAGTCTCTCTCTTGACCTGTCGGGGTATTTTTTAAAAATTTTATTTGCTATTTAATGTCACCCTTCCTTGGACGTGGGGGTACTTGCAGGGCAAGTGCAGACCCTCCCAGGCACCTGGGGCCCTGCCTGGGACCTGACACATGGGGGCACGTGTCCACAGCAGGCCCGTGTTAGGGTGGGGATGGAGCGTGGCAGCGCTTGCTCTGTGAGGGTGGGGAAGCAGACGGCCAAGAACCCATGTCCTCTGCTAATACACACGCTCCATGGTCCCATCAGACTTCACGTACAAATCGGCAATTCAGAGATCAAATGACTAAGAGTTTCAAGATGGTGAACACAGAGCATTAAGCCCCAAGTGCAGGCTCCTCCCCCTCTTTGAAGCTCAGACCCCGTGTGAGTGCGCTGGCCACAGGCCCAGGAGGCTGGTCCTAGCCTATGGCCTTTATGCCATACCAAAGTGTTAACTTTTCATCTAGTTAAACATCTCTCTGTGTTTTTTTTTTTTGTTTTTTGTTTTTTTTTTTGCGGTACGCAGGCCTCTCACTGTTGTGGCCTCTCCCGTTGCGGAGCACAGGCTCCGGACGCACAGGCTCAGCGGCCGTGGCTCATGGGCCCAGCCGCTCCGCGGCATGTGAGATCCTCCCGGACCGCGGCACAAACCCGCGTCCCCTGCATCGGCAGGCGAACTCTCAATCTCTGCGCCCTCTCTGTGTTATTTTAGCTCAGGTTTTGCAAAGGCAAGTCCAGGTTCTATTGCAAGAAAGAGGAGTAAGAGCTGGGCAGTAAACAGCAGACGCCCATTGCAAGGAGCTGCTGATGGAAGGCTGGAGGCTGCATGTGTGTGTGTGTGTGTGTGTGTGTGTTGGTTGGTGTTGTCAAGGACTGGATGAGACATAGGGATAAGGGGGGGCAGCTGTCCCCCCTTGCCCATCATTTCTGAGTGTCCTCTCCCATGTGTGCAGCCCCACGGAAGAGCTTCCCAGGAGGCTCTCCCTGGAAGGCAAGTTATTTTTCAGTGTAGTAAACCTGTTGCCACCATATGAGCTCAGACATGCCTGTCAGTTGAACAGCATCCCCTCGAGGGCTCTGTCCTTGGTACAGGCAGGGTTTTCTTTGACTACAGGCGGCTCCTTCCAGCTGCCATCCTGTCCATTGGGAGCTGCTCATACCTTCCTTGGCAGCTGAGGAAATGGACGCTAACGTGGCACCACACGTTCCCTGACGAGCAAAACACCTTCCCTGCAGGGAGGGGCCGCATTGGAAAGTGGAGAACAGCGTTCCATCCCCCCTCCCTCACCCACCCAGCCCGTGCAGCCCCCAGAGTGTGGGGTGGAGGTGGGAGCCTCTGAAGTGACATCCCCCCACCCGCCCCGCCCAGGTCTCTTCTTTGGATGAAGCCTTTTCTCAAAACAGCAAGTTGTTTTTGAAAGGCCTGTTCATTTCTGGCTAAATTTACAAAGCAACTTGTGTCGATATTACTCTGTTGGTACCGAAATCACATGTCAGTTCCTTCCCCGGAGTAAACTGCTCACAGAGGGGGCATCTGCAGAGTCGCTGCGACTCTCCCAGCCTCCCTTTGCCGGTGCAGTGATTTGAGGTTCGGTGTTGTGAAGTGAGTAGCTCCCCACTTTGGGAATCAGACAGACCAGGCTTCGAACCTGACTAGCAGGGTGGCTTGGGCCAGTTCCTTCGGCTCTGCGGGTCTCATTTTCCTCGTCTTAAAGAGGGAGGTTGATGTGAAAGGTTGAGGTGAGGCAGCTCATGTAAAGGGCTTGGCACATGTGGGCAGATGGCAGCTGTCCCCCCTTGCCCATCATTTCTGAGTGTCCTCTCCCATGTGTGCAGCCCCACGGAAGAGCTTCCCAGGAGGCTCTCCCTGGAAGGCATTTCCAAGTGTGGCTGAGATCACAGAATCCTAAAACCAAAGACCTTCTGACCTCACCTGCTGACTCCCATGGAAATTGTGTCGATGCCACTTTTGCATGTCACAAATATTTATCGAGAGCCTTCGTCAAGCACTGGGGTGTCTGTGTGTGTGTGTGTGTGTGTGTGTGTGTGTGTGCGTGCGCGTGCATGCACACACAAAACAGACTTGGTCTTGCCTTTATGGAGTTTATATTCTAGCAAATCAAATAGAGTGCAAACAAGTCATCAACAAGTAAGTTAATCTATTTCTATGTAACATTTACTCTCAGACTTAGTAGTTTAAAAGAACATGTTACTTATTGTTGACTTGTGGCTAGATTTGCTATCCAGCACATGCATGTACCAGTCCGTCAGTGCCAGATCACGGGCCCCTTCCCTTTTGGGCCTCAGGTCCTGATGCTCAGGACAGCTGACGTAGCTGAGCATCCCATCGTAGGGAGCGGTGACGAGCAGCTGTGCGGGTGACGTCAGGAGGGAAGTCAGCCTTTGTAACCTCATCTTAGCAGTAGCATCTCAATGCTGTTCCGTCTTCTGTTCTTTGAGAAGCAAGTCACTGGGTCCAGCCACCCTCACGGGAAGGGGATTCCGTGCAGGCGTGAGGTGAGCAGAACCCATGCTGAGAAGAGCCACTGCACACAGCGTGGCCTCTCTGCAGAGGCGACCTTTGAACTGAGTCCCGAGTGATGAGAAAGAGAGAAAGGAAGAGTAGAAAGCAGAAGAAACAGCAGATGGAGTCTCTGGAATGGGGAAGGGCTCCTTGGAGAGCTGGGAGACCACCGTGTTGGGCCATAGCGAGTTAACAAAAAAAAAAAAAAGTGTGGAATTGTGCTGGGAAGGTTGGCGGGGACCAGCCTTTGCTCAGGATCCCGTGGTGGCAGGGAGCTCACCTCCTGTCCCGCTGAGGGTTAACAGTCATTGTTGGGAATTTTCTGTTGAGCTGGAACTGTCCTCTCGCACTGGCTACAGGGCCCCCGGGCATGGTTTTCTGCACTTGGAGTCGTGAAACTTACTGAGCACATGGGCCTCCAGTGTGCCACGTGCTGGGCTGAGCATCACAGGGTTTGTGCTCTGGGGACGCAGCAGCATTCCTGACCTCAGGGAGCTCACAGGGCTGAAGAGAAGGGCACAGCACAGAATGGAGGGTCCGTGACACACGGCAGACTGATGACATCCAGCTGGGCGAGGTACATGGACGTTTCTGGAGGAGAGAACGTGGAAGGATCTGGCGCATGGGGCTGCCTGGTGAGAGGAACAGAACGTGTGACCTCAGAGGAGCCGGGCACTGGCCGCTGTGAAGAGGGCGATGGAGGTGGTCCAGGTGGGGGTCCTGGGATGACCGGGGGGAGATTTCTCAGCGGTGGGGAGTGGCTCAGAGATGATGTCATATGTGGAAATTCACTGTTGCCTCTGTTGCAAAGGCCCCAGGGCATTCTCTAACTTCAGAGCTAGCCTTCCTCCCTGCGGTGGACGTTCCGGAGGCCTGGAGCCAGGGTGTCCAGGGATGTGCGTCATCTGTGTGTTTTCTTCCCCTCTCTTCCTCACTCCCCTCCATTGCACGCTTGCTGTGTTCTCAGCACTGTCCCTGGAGCTTTATGTACACGGTGTATTGGATTGATTCTTCGCACCCACTCCCCCAGTGAGGTAGGCACCGTCACCCTGTTTTAGTGTGGGAACTGAGGCCCCCCTCTCATGGGGGGATGATGGAGGCTGTCCTCCCTGAGGCCCCCTTGCCTCTGAAGCCTGTCCCTATCCAGCGCCCACACGCTTTCTTGTCTCTTCCATTTCAAACCTCTTGGGTCAGAACATCATTGGTGTTTGTTTAAAAATCCCTCAAAGAAATTTCCAGAAACCCCTAGGGCAGGAGTTGAGAGGGGTCTTGTATTTATGTGGAAGAACATCCTTCAAGCAGATGGGAGTGGGGGTAGGCGTTGCCACCCCTTCTTCTCGGTGTCAGAGCCCCTGGGCTGCCTGCAGGGACCGACAGGCCATTCATCGGTGGGCT
Organism: Neophocaena asiaeorientalis asiaeorientalis; assembly: GCF_003031525.2. Classification (NCBI taxonomy): domain Eukaryota; kingdom Metazoa; phylum Chordata; class Mammalia; order Artiodactyla; family Phocoenidae; genus Neophocaena; species Neophocaena asiaeorientalis. Next base: position 13,363,550 of record NW_020173198.1, on the reverse strand, counting down.
TTGAGGGCAGATCGCTATGTTTTGACCCAGAGACAGAGCAGTGAGCCCAAGTGCAGCCCCTGCCTGGACGGCAACACCTCCAGTCAGGGGGCGGGAGATGCCGATGTGCAAAAAGCAAGTTAAAGTCGTTTGCTAAGTACTGTGCTCAGGAAGGGAGAGGCGGCCACCTTCTGCTTTCCTGCTGGCGATGCGATGACCTGAGCTGGGCCGACAAGGTTGTGCAAGCAGGACCTGGGAGTCCCAGCACATGGCCTGGGCCTGTGGCAGCCTGGTCAACAAGACAGGCCCTGCTCGCCTGCAGGGAAGCACCACCAGGCCTTGACCCTGGCCTGAGGCTTGTGGTCCCCACCTTGCCGGATCCTCCCGCGTCACCTTTCTCTTCTTTCCGCAAGCAGAGGAGAGCCGCTGAGTGAGGCGTCTTAGTCCGTTCAAGGTGCAGGAACACACTGCCACGGGGCGCCTTACAAACAACAGGCATTGATTTCTCACAGCTTGGGGGCTGGAAGTCCGAGATCAGGGCACCAGCACGTCCGGTTCTTGGGAGAGCGTCAGCTTCCTGGTTTGCAGATGAGCATCTTCTTGTGTCCTCACGTGGTGGAGATCAAGCTTTCTTGTCTCTTCTTAAAGGGCACTGCTGTGGTGTGAATGTTCGTGGTCCCCCTGCCCCAATCCATACGATGAAAACCTAACGCCCAAGGTGATGGTACTAGGAGGTGGGGCTCATGGGAGGTGCTGAGGTCATGAGGACAGAGCCCTCAGGAGTGAGCTTATGGAAGAGGCCTGGGGAGAGCCGCCTTGCTCCTTCTACTACGTGAGGACACAGTGAGGAGTCGGCCGTCTGCACCCTAGGAGAGGGCCTTCACCCCACAAAGCTGGCACCCCAATCTTGGACTTCAGCCTCCAGAACTATAAGAAACAAGTGTCTGTTCATCATCTGCCCAGTCTGTGGCATTTTGTTATAGCAGCCCGAATGGGCTACGACTGGCACTAACCCCATTCACGAGGGCTCCACCCTCATGACCTAATCACCTCCCAGAGGTCTCGTCTCCTCACACCGTCACATTGGGGGTTAGACTTTGACACATGAATTGTGGTCGGGGGACACAAATGTTCATTCTATAGCACTAACTTCATCGCAGGCAGAGGTCATTCACTGTGGATATAAGCCCTGGAGTTCTAACGTGATTGAATGTTTTTTAACATTTAAAAACACTCGTGGGTAATTTCTGTTCCTCTCTGCCCATATGCTACACACACTTATTGCATGCTTACTGTGTGTCAGGCACTGTTCCAGGCCCTGGGGGACAGCAGTACACACATGCCCAGAGATCGCTGCCTTCCTTTGCTTCTCCCTTGTGAGGATCAAGTGAGTTTGAAGAAATAGTAGTCAGATGGGAGTGAGGGCCGCATAAAAATCAGAACAAGCGCAGGGAGTGATGGGGCTGGGAGGACTAGTTTATACAGGGTGGACTTGGAAAGCCATGCTGGCCAGGTAGTCTTGGAGTAAAAGCCCAAAGGTGGAGGAGTGAATGTGCCTGGTGGTTAGTTACCTGGGAGAGGGAAGTCCTCTGCAAAGGCAACAGCAGGTGCAAAGGCCCTGGTGTTTCAGAAACAGACATGAGGCTGGTGGAGAAGGGAGGAGCTGTAGGAGCTGAGGTCAGAGATGTACGGGCTGGATGGACCGGCTTTGACCTGAGTGACGTGGGGAGCCACTGGTGAGTTTCTTTTTTTTTTTTTGGCTGCATTGGGTCTTTGTTGTGGCATGCGGGATCCTCGTTGAGGCTTTCAAGATCTTTCGTTGTAGCATGACAGCTTCTCTCTAGTTGTGGCATGCGGGTTTTTCCCCTCTCTAGTTGTGGCACGTGGGCTCCAGAGCACTTGGGCTCTGTAGTTTGCGGCACGTAGGCTCTCTAGTTGAGGCGCACAAGCTCAGTAGTTGTGACACGCGGGCTTAGTTGCCCTGCGGCATCTTAGTTCCCAGACCAGAGATCGAACCCATGTCCCCTGCATGGGAAGGCAGATTCTTTACCACTGGACCACCAGGGAAGTCCCCACTGGTGAGTTTTTGAGCAGAGCGACAGTGGCCAGTCTGTTGAAAGCAGATGGATGGTAGCCAGGGGCCTCTTGCCGGGGTCCAGGTGAGACGGCCTGGTGGCTGGGCCCGGTGTGCTGACAGAGGAAGTAGTGAGAGGTGGCTGGATTCTAGATCTGCTTTGAAAGGAAAGCCATCAGAACTTGCTGTGGACTGCATGTGGGCTATGAGAGAAAGAAGAGTCCGGGGTGGCTCCAAAGTTTCTGGCCTGAGCAGACGGAAGGAAGCTGGGAATTGTCAAGTGGGAGGAGGCTTGAGGGGGGAAATCAAGAGTTGGCTTTTCAGGCCATTTCCTTTGAAGTATGGGATGCCGATTACATATGCAAGTGAAGGGAATTCCCTTCACTTGGTCCAGTGCTAAGCGGTCCAGTGCTTAGGACCCTGTGCTTCAACTGCAGGGGGCACAGGTTTGATCCCTGGTCGAGGAACTAAGATTCCGCAAGTTGCACGGCCAGAAAAATAAAAGATAAAATGGTTAAAATGGTAAATTAAACAAATATTCCAAGTGGGGCTGCTGAATGAGTTGAACGTATGAGTCTGGGGGTCCCAGGGGGAGATGTGTATTTAGCGGTCATCAGGGTGCAGGTGCTATCTAAAACCGTGGGACTGGCTGAGGTCATCTAAGGAGGTTTTTAAAAATCTCGCTTTGAAGAAGAAAGCTTGTGACCATTTCCCAGATGGTCACATCCAGATGCTTAGTTGGAGATGAGAAGGATTGTCCTACTGTGCAGTGAGGGTGGTCTGCCCCGCAGTGCAAGGGCGACAGCCTTCTGGAAGAACCTGTGAACTGGCAGTCCTGACCCAGCAGCTGCCACTCATCCCAGTTCTGGGACAATCCAGCTCAGGTTCTAGGAATACAAGCACCAAGGAAGCAGACATCTTGCCACAAAACTGGTGCAAAGTCAAAGTTTCCGGGGCTGAGTCACCGTGGCGTGACACCTCCAGGGCCCTTCCTCGGCTGCTTCAACCTGATGTGCTGCATCCTTGAGCCAAACTCGTGTTCTCTCTGCAGCAGCTTCCAGAGGAGCCCCTGAGGCCTCTGCAGGTGGAGCGTATTCAGTGTGTGGTGCAATTGGGTGTATGATGCATTTTCTTTCTTGGCATAAATAGATTTCTACCTGAATGTCTCATCGGTGTTTTGGGGGCTGAGTCATTATGAAAGTGGGAGGCCAATCAATTTTTTAGGCCAGGCATGGCCTGTTTAGCTCGCCGAAGGCAAGACCTTTGTTTCTTTGGCAAGGAACGTGTTGGAGAGCAGTCCACGTCCTTCACCATATGGAGGTGCTCCAAGTTCATCCTCCAGTACCCGCCCACACTGCACACTTGTACTTCAGTAGCACTGTCCTTCTGTCCAGCTGTCTGTGTCCACAGTTCACTGCTCAGCATGACTGTGTCCACCCTGGAGAAGCAAGGTGGTCGTTACCTGAAGGGGGCTCCTCTCAGCTTTAAGCCAGTGCTGTTTGGTATGAGAAAGAGACCATCCAGGGAGAGAAACATTTTTCGATGCTCATAAAATGTAATGTTTTTCATTTGCAGCCAGTGCTGTTTGGTATGAGAAAGAGACCATCCAGGGAGAGAAACATTTTTCGATGCTCATAAAATGTAATGTTTTTCATTTGCAGCCAGTGCTGTTTGGTATGAGAAAGAGACCATCCAGGGAGAGAAACATTTTTCGATGCTCATAAAATGTAATGTTTTTCATTTGCTGTCTTTCTTTTGAAACGTGGGCATAATTTATCGAGCCGTGTTTAAAATATTCAGGAGGGCTCTGTGTATTCCTTCCGAAGGAATATGATTAAAAACGCACCGGCCTCCCCTGATTCCTGGAAGACATTAGAATGTGACAAAGAGCCACATAATTTCAGGATTTACATCTTTATATGAAATCCTGTGCTTTCCAGCACCCTGCACAATAAACTTAAAAACGGCACTTTAGGGTGATATATTTTCTGGAGAAACCTCTGAATTGGGGAGCGACTGGTAGATCTGTGATATTATGTAACTTCCTAGGTGTGGCATCCAGTTCTCAAGAATGAGAAGAAGCTGTCCCAGGGTGAGCCCCTCCTGTGTGCCAGCCTGGGGCTCTGAGGTCAGCTCTTGTCCCATCCGGGTCTCCCAGCAGCCCTGCCCGCCCAGCATGATGGGTCCCCACTTTATAGCACAGGAGGCTGGGGGGCACAGGAGTGCTGCGACTCGGACACGGCTGGGCCTGAGTGTGACCTGGTTCTCATGCCTCCTGCTGGCTAACCTCCTCCTGCCCCGCAAGCCTCCCCTTGTGTACAGTCTCCTGGACCCCTCCCCCGGCCCCCGGGACCCCACTGTGTTCTGGCTGGGACACTGGCTGTGCTGTGTGGGGACTGTCAGTGTCTGAATCCCTCAGGGGCAGGGAGCTCCCCGAGGTCACCACTGATGCCAGAACCTGGAAAGAAGGTGGCATATCCACCAGCTCCACTATTGGTGAGGGTGAGCTCCCAGTGAGAACCCAGGACAGCACCTGGCACACCAGCGAATGACTGCATAGGCGAACGAAGTCATTCCAGAAGTGGCTGCAGACAGGAGGAACTTTATAAATGAACCACCCCAGGGCCAAGAGATGGTCCCTCGTGGTGGTGGTGAGCGTGGGCTCCAAGTTCAGAGCCCAAGGCCTCAGCTCGTTAGTCTTGATGAGGACTGAACCTCCGTGCACCTCCGTCTCCTCGTCGGGGTAGGGCAGTGTCGCTGCTAGAATGGAGAAACCACCAAGGCAGGGATTTTTCTCTCTGATTTGCCACTGTCTGTAGTACTTGATAGATGTACAGGGCTTGGTAGATGCAAATAGAAATTTGTTGAATGAATGAATCTCTGAGAATTTTCGGATACTGAAGATGAATTTCTAAAGAAGAGATAGTGCCGTGGCTGGGCCTCAACAGGTTGTCTGTGGATGAGCTCACAGAGGGACGATGCTGGGAGCTGGGGCTGGCCCAGGGTGTGCGCTCAGCAGATGTTTGCTCTTGATGATCATGGCCTCTCCCCTTCCTCCTTCCACCTCCCCACCTTGCCACCAGCAGGCTGGAGAAAGCTTTCTGTGCTGGGGAGGCAGATGAGGCCAGCACGGAGCTGCCTTCCAAGCCCAGGATCCCTGGGAATCGATAGCTGTCCTCTGTGAACAAGCCTATAACAGCAGTTGACAGTTGAAAGGAGAGGGCAGCAAAGCCATTTTTTAAGACTTAAAAAAAAATAATAAATTGATTGATTGATTGATTGCTGCGTTGGGTCTTCGTTGCTGTATGCGGGCTTTCTCTAGTTACGGAGAGCCAGGGCTACTCTTCGTTGCGGTGCACGGGCTTCTCGTTGCGGTGCACGGGCTTCTCATTGCGGTGGCTTCTCTTGTTGCGGAACATGGGCTCTAGGCGCACGGGCTTCAGTAGTTGTGGCTTGCGGGCTCTAGAGCGCAGGCTCAGTAGTTGTGGTGCACGGGCTTAGTTGCTCCGCGGCATGTGGGATCTTCTTGGACCAGGGCTTGAACCCGTGTTCCCTGCATCGGCAGGCTGATTCTTAACCACTGTGCCACCAGGGACACCTAGCAAAGCCTTTTAAAGTAATTCTTGGGTTTCCCTGGTGGCGCAGTGGTTGAGAGTCCGCCTGCCGATGCAGGGGACACGGGTTCGTGCCCCGGTCCAGGAAGATCCCATATGCCGCGGAGCGGCTAGGCCCATGAGCCATGGCCGCTGAGCCTGCGCATCCAGAGCCTGTGCTCCGCAACGGGAGAGGCCACAACAGTGAGAGGCCCGCGTACCGCAAAAAAAAAAAAAAAAAAAAAAGAAAGAAAGAAAGAAGAAAGTAATTCTTGACCCATTTTCACAAGCCCGGCTGAGCACAGTGTTTTGTACTTGTAATGGGTTATAATTACAACCATTGTTTGATGGCAGGTAAATGACATTATCTGCTGTGTTAACAGAAAGGAGCCTTCACCGTCTTCTCCTCTGTTGCCCCCCACCCTTCAATGATCCAGCAGAAATAAGCTCTGGAAGTGTCTGGTGGTGTCCGTGGCTTTGGCCGCCATCCCTAGGAAGACATGTGGAGTCGGGTGAGGTCTCGCGTCCCATGACAGGCCTGGGAGGCGGCACTGTGTGCTGGGGTGCGTGGAGGCTGGCCACGCAGGGCCACACCTCCTCCTGTGGGCGCCTTGTGTAAGAAAAGGAGCGTGGGTCTGGCGTCACCTAGCGCCCTCATCTCTGTGTGACCATGGGCGAATGTTCTAGCTGCTTTGGGACTCAGTTTCCTCCCCTGTAAGATGGGAGAAGCAGGGCACCTAGCGAAGCGTCTAAGGCCTCTGTGTGTCATTGTGCAGGTTGCACACTGCGCGAGGGCATGCGGCTGTCAGGACCAGTGGGAGCTGTGTCAGCCCAGGCGCCACTCACTGAGCCCCTGCAGGGCTGTGGCCGCTCAGAGACACACCTTTTCTTACAAAAGAGCCTTTTTCTGTGGCCCTGAAAGTGCTTGACGTGTAGTAAGTGCTCAGAAAAACAGTAACTGCTCTTACACTCTCGAGGAATCATTTATGGAGAACATGGATAAACGTGTCAAAGGATCTGGGGAGTAAGGTAAACTGAGATATGAATTCATCTTTGAAGGGTGGATAGCATTCTAGGACATGTGCACAGAGGGAAGTGTAGGGGCAGGATGAAATCTCATATGATCAGTGTCGGTTTTTCCCTTGAAATATTTCTTTCTCTCCCCTTCCCACCTCTTCCCTCCCTTCCCCACCTTGCCCCTCCTCCCATCGCTTGTACACCATGTCAGGGAAATTCGTGGAAAGCCATTGAAAGATATTTTTAAACTTTGGATTATGGAGAAATTTAATGTAAGCAGAATAGTGTATCGTAGCCCCCGTACCCATCACACAGTCTCATCCGGCTCCAGCTGCCAAGGCTAGTCCTACTCCATGCCTGACCCTCCATTGCCTTCACCTCCGTATTCTTTTGAAGCAAATTGCAGACCTCTTGTCATTTCTTCATCAACATCAGTGAAATGTTTTAAGCAGAGAAGGGATGTGATAGGGTTTGGGTCACAGGGAGGCCATTTGAGCGCCACCTTGGGTGTGGGGCGGAGGACAAGAGGGCAGCGGGGTGGCAGCTGGAGACTGTTGTGTTTGTCCAGGTGGGAGATAGGGGGCTTCTCAACCAAGGCTTGGGTGACAGAGATGGAAGAGTGGGGACAGATCTGAAGGTGGTTAAGGCTGTAGATTCTGTGGGACCAGTGACACCGGGTGTTTTTCTTGGGACCGGTTTAATGGCATAATAATGGCCAACAGTTATGGAGCGCTCAGTGCCTGTGGGCTCCTAGCTGAGCACCTCTTGCGTGTGTATCACCTTGCTCAGATCTCACAAAAACCCTGTGAAATCTGCACTGTTAACCTCATTTTATGAATGAGAAACTGAGACCCAGGTTGGTGAAAGCTTCTTCCCGGAAGTCAAGCTAGAAGGGGGGGAATCCCAGGTCGCTGGGTTCTGGAGTTGATGCCTTGAACACCAGGCTGTGTGACCCCTCTGGTAATGCCACCAGGATGGGTGACCAGGTTTTGTTTTTCAGCCGTGCTGCGCGGCACGCTGGATCTTAGTTCCCTGACCAGGGATCAAACCCGTGCCCCCCGCAGTGGAAGCACGGATTCTTAACCACTGGACCACCAGGGAAGTCCCAGGATGGGTGACGGCTGATGGAACCTGTTTAAAAACCTCCACAGATGCATGATGCCTCTTGTGTTATTCTTCTGATAGGAGCGTGTCTTTCAGCAGAGCTGGGGCTCAGGGTTTTGTTTTTGCTTTTCTTCCCCTGTCCTTGCTCATTTGTCTCAAACGACCACCAGGAAGCTGTTGGCTGCTCTTTTATTATTGCCATTTCTGTATATTCTGCCTGTGCTCTTTAAGGGCCATTAGTGGAAAGCAGGAGAGAAAAGGTGTTATCTGGGTGGGTGGCAGCTGCTGCCGTGTGTGACCTTTCTCAACAGCTTGCCCGGTGTATTCTCTGAATGGTCGGGTGTCGGGAGAAATGAGGGCAAATGTCAGGGACAGGGACTCGGCAGCTCTGTGGCTGGGCTTTAACAGTTACATAACATCTGTTTCTCAGAGGTGTCCTGTAATTAAGTAGTTCTGGGTGTTTCCTCCTCCGCCATTAAACCATAATACCAGCCAGATGTTTTTAAGCATCCCTTCTCTCAAGCCCGGCGTGCTGAGCACAGAGCGGCTCGTTGCAGAGGAGATGAAGGAAGTCTCTCTTCCACAGGAACTTAGCCCTCGGCCTCCTTGCAGGCTTCTGCTTATCTCAGTGGCGCTGCGGATGGAGCCCGAGTGGGGCTGTCTCAGTGGATTTGAGGATGGAGCTGCTCCCTGGGCTCCTGGTGAACCTGTCACTTGGCAGCTTGACAGTGATCCAGGAGGATCAGTCCTGAGATCCCAGAGCTCTGCCTCGTCAGGGCAAGCCTGCACGCCTTCCCGGGGTCAGCCCCATACAGCACAATCAGAGCGCAAGGTGGGCTGGAAGGCACAAGGAAACGAGACTCGGGAGATGCAGGGCCCCGAGCCCCGCAGTCACACCGGCCCCCTCTTGCAGACTGGTCTTGGGCAGTGCTTTACCTTGCTGAGGCTTGCTTTCCTTATCTGTAAAATGGGCATAAAGCTCGACCTCCCAGGCCGTGGTGCCTGCCCCTGTGAAGCACCTGGAGCACTGCCGGACCTGAGGAGGCTCTCCGTTACGATAAGTTAAGGATCGCTCACTGTGGCAGGCACTGGGCGCTCCCCAAACTCTGTCATCCCTTTGTTCCTCATGACAAATCTGGACAATAGGGAACAATACCCCCATTTTATAAAGCAGGTACCAAGAGTCAGAGGTGTGAAGTAATTTACTCCAGGTCACACGGCAGTGAATAGACAGGACCTGGGTTTGACCTTCACGCCCCTCGTTTTTCTACACCTGATTCGAGGCCCTGCTTAGAGGGCTCGTTGATACCAAACATCTGCAAGTATTCCTGACAGTGCCCTGGAATGTCTTCACGTTGGAATTTTCGTTTACACACTTGTTTGCACAGTGCCTTCATATGAAGCAATGACCACTTTGAAGAAGGCCCATCTTGGCTGCCGACCACGTTTCTGGGTTTCTCCTGGACCCTGAGTTTCACAGTAGCTCCTGCCTTTGCTAAGGTTCTTGTTTACTCCGGGCGCTCCTTCCCTTGCTGTCAGGGTCCCCCCGAGGGGGCTGGTTGCAGACTGGTCTGTGATAAGCCAGACTGGGCCTCGGGAGCAGCCAGAGACGGTGCCTTTTCCTGGAGTGTGTGCGTGTGTGCGCGTGCTTGTGTGTGATGGTGCCCCTTATCTGGGTAATGCTCTCTGTACTTGATCCCAGGTTTATCACCTCCTCCAGGTCCTCTGGTATCTTGAGATGCCAGCTCAGCATCCTGGTCACGGTATATGCAGAGAAGCAGGTTGGAAAGTCCAAAACGTGGACTCAGAAATTTGAACACCAGTTCTGCTGCTTTCTTCCTGTGTGGCCTCGGGCGAGGTGTCTACCTTCTTTGTGCCTCTGTTTTGGTTTGCTGCTCAGTTCCTGAGCCTCTCCTTCCTCCTCTGGGAGATGGGCATGATCAGGCAGCTGCGGGCAAGGCCCACCATCAGTCTCAAAGAGAGCGATGGCAGCTGTAATTTTTTTTTGAAGATGTCTGTGACCTTGGCTAGGTCTGGACATGTGTTGTTTCAGCTAACGTTCCTGATTTTTTAGTCTTCAAGCCTAAATTGACTCTGTACAAGGAAACAGGGTATATACATCTAAAAGACCAACAGATGTTGATAACATTGGTTCTTATTTTTCTTTTCAATTCTCTTCACAAATTTTATCCAAAAATGGTCGTATTTTGGCTTTTTTCATTGTTATTATTAGTCATTGTTTCTAATAATTATTAATGCAAAACGTTTCAAGTATAGCATCTGTGTTGTCGATAGGTGCTTCTCAAACTTTCTGTGCTGAAGAGCCAGTTTTTTGGGGTTTTTTTGGTTTTGGTTTTGTTTGTTTGTTTTTTGTTTTGCGGTACGCGGGCCTCTCACCGCTGTGGCCTCTCCTGTTGCAGAGCGCAGGCTCTGGACACGCAGGCTCAGCGGCCATGGCTCACAGGCCCAGCCACTCCGCGGCATGTGGGATCCTCCCGGACCAGGGCACGAACCCGTGTCCCCTGCATCAGCAGGTGGACTCCCAACCACTGCGCCACCAGGGAAGCCCTGGTTTTGTTTGTTTTTAAGTATTTCCAATTGATTGCAAACCGGTACTTGTGTAAAATACAAAAACAAAAAAAAACCAACTAGAAAAATTCCGGAATTCCTGGATTTCATACCAATATGAAATTGCTTCAGATGTTTCGAAATGCTTATTGTGAATTTCTGTGCTTGCCTCAGGTGGGTAGCAGACAGCTCACATCCCTGCCCCAGTTCACGGCCCCCTCGGTTGCAGACTTAACTCTGCCATCGCAGGAGTAGCAGCGCTGCGCGTGGTGGTTGCTGCCATCTGGTGTTGGCCGGCAGGCTTGATGCGGTTTTCCTCTGGCTGTGCCTTTGTTCACCTCCTTGAGAATCTGGAAGTTGAGAGCTGACAAGTAGAGGAGCTTCCGTGACATCCTAGTTTTACAAATGATGAACTGAAAAACCTAGGTTTCTAAAACTAGGGAGTGGCCCCACTGCAATTCACACCTGAGTGTGTGACATCCTTCCCCTTTGTCTTTGACAGTGGTTCCCAAGTCTGATTTATCATCACAGTCCCTGGGGTCTTTAAAAAGTATTGCTCTGGGACTTCCCTGGTGGCGCAGTGGTTGAGAGTCCACCTGCCGATGCAGGGGACACGGGTTCATGCCCCGGTCTGGGAGGATCCCACATGCCACGGAGCGGCTGGGCCCGTGAGCCATGGCCACTGAGCCTGCGCATCCGGAGCCTGTGCTCTGCAACGGGAGAGGCCACAACAGTGAGAAGCCCACGTACAGCTAAAAAAAAGTATTGATCTGGACTCCCGCACATTGAATCAGCATTTCTGGGAGTGAAGCCCAGAAATCTGCATTTCTCAGAAGCCCTCCGAGCAGCTAATGATCAGCTTGCTTTGAGAGCCGCTGGTCCACACTGTGCTGCTTCCCTCTGCTCTGCAGGACTGACTCATCTCCTTAACCCCTGAAGGGCTCCTGTGCCCCAGGGTGGAGGGCAGGGAACACAGACAGTGACTCTGACTCTGATGCCTTCGACTCACAGCCTGACCTCTCTGAGCCTCGAGGCCCCAACCATAGGAGGCCCTGCCCACCTTACAGGAGGGTGACGAGGGTCACATGAGCTGATGGATATAATAGTTGGTGTTCAAAAGTATGTTAAGGCAAGTGGGCACTGGGGCTAGGGCTTTGTCTTTACCTAGGCGGGTGCAGTGTCTACCACAGAGGGAGGTTCTAGATCCCTGCCCACGGCCAGTGTCACTGGGACCTACAAACAGTTTGTGTGTTTTATAAAACTGAGGTAGATTCTGAGGCATCAAGTGAACATTCTCAGAGAGTTTGAGTATGTGACCAAAAGAGTCTCAGTTGCTGTTAAAATTTGGGGGTGTCTTGGTCTAATAAATCAGGAAGTGTCTAATTTGGTATGGTAGCCAAAGGAGGGGTGAAGCAAAACTTACTTGAATGTGATTAGATAGAACATTCTGATATAAAAGGAAGTGCCAGAGGCTTTTTTTTTTTAATTTATAATCTTTTCATGATTTGGCAGGTAATTATGATAATTCCTGGGATTTTCACAGACTTAAAAGCTTTTTCACAGACACATTATTTTTGGAGATCATCTTCCCTGATGCTTCAGCTGGAAGGGATTGCTCAGTCTCTTGAAGCTCCAAAGGCATCATCTTACAATCCCCAACTCAAATGTCACCTTGATGACGCCTTTCTCAGTCAATGATGACCCTTTATGCCAGGGATACTAAATAGGTGTCATCGCGTAGGCCAACACACTGATCAGTTGGTTAGGGCTGACTGGGTATCTTCTTGAGGAAGGTAGCGGTGATTGACTAGTGATGTCTGCCAAGTGGCAGGCAGTGGGAGAGAGCAGTGGAACCTGACAGATTGCACCAGTTCCCTGTGGTTGGGCATTTAGGTGGGTTCCAGCCATTTGGAGCTAAACTTCTGCTTGAGCACATGTGCAAATAGAGGCACAGGCTACTCCACAGCAGGGGTTTGCCAAGCCACAGGTGAGTGATTTCAGAAGTTTGACAGATGTTGCCAAACAGCCTAGTGACTTAAACTTCTTTAGTCTTTCTACCGTCTTCTCTCCAGCCTAAACGACAAAACCCAAATGTTGACTGACAAGCATTCACACCTTATTATCTCATGAGCTGTGCACCTGCCAGATATAACTTGGGAACCGTACCTGCTGCCATCCACGTGTTCCCTTGGGCCTTTCAGAGAATCGGGGCTCAGTTCCCAGTGCTTTGGCCCATGTTGGGCTCTGTTGGAAGCTACATCAGCTGTGGTCAGTGTATCTCCACCTGGCATTTCCCTCTGACTTTGTCACCGTCATTAGTGTTGTCAAATGGCACCTCCTTAACCGCCTTCAGATTAGTTTTCGAGGAAATACAACTGCTGAGAGTAGTAAGAAACACGACAGACTTCTAAAGTGGCCCTGAGTGTTGATGGTGCCAGAACACGGTGAGTGCCCGGCTGTGATTTAGGGCATGGATCGGCCACAGGAGGCTGCCTGGCACGTGTCAAGGCCGATTCGAGAAGTGACTCCTGAGTCTTGTCTCTGGGCGAGGCCTTTCCCGATCCCCCATCTTCCAAGTCCTCCTCTCTCTCTGAGCTCTAGTCCAGTTTGTCTGACCTCTAGGATGTGAACCCCATGACTTTCCTGCACCCCAGCACCGAGAACAGTGCCTGGCGGACGGTTAGCAATTCTCTTGGTGACATTCCTGCTTTGGAGACGGTGAGCTGTCTGAGCCACTTGTTATGGAACATGTGGCCCTTTTCCATGTGGCTTCCAGAGACCTGCCTCTCCTCCTCCTCCTCTTTCATGTCCCTTTCACGTGATCACCCACCGTGTAAAATGAGCTTTCATTCACTGAGCATTTACCACGTGCAGACATGGTGCCAGCCTGCTAAGGGCGGCAGCTCATTTCATCCACACGGCGGCCCCGTGAAGTGAGCACTTTTGTTTGTTTTTTGTTTTGTTTTGTTTTTAACATCTTTATTGGAGTATAATTGTTTACAATGTTGTGTTAGTTTCTGCTGTATAACAAAGTGAATCAGCTATACGTATACATATATCCCCATATCCCCTCCCTCTTGCGTCTCCCTCCCACCCTCCCTATCCCACCCCTCTAGGTGGTCACAAAGCACCCAGCTGATCTCCCTGTGCTATGCGGCTGCTTCCCACTAGTTCTCTATTTTACATTTGGTAGTGTATATAAGTCCATGCCACTCTCTCACTTCATCCCAGCTTCCCCCTCCCACCCCATGTCCTCAAGTCCATTCTCTATGTCTATGTCTTTATTCCTATCCTGCCCCTAGGTTCATCAGAACCTTTTTTTTTTTTTAGATTCCATATATATGTGTTAACATACGGTATTTGTTTTTCTCTTTCTGACTTACTTCACTCTGTATGACAGACTCTAGGTCCGTCCACCTCACTGCAAATAACTCAATTTTGTTCCTTTTTATGGCTGAGTAATACTCCATTGTGTATACGTGCCACATCTTCTTTATCCATTCATCTGTCGATGGACACTTAGGTTGCTGCCATGTCCTGGTGAGTGTGGTTTTTAATCCCCATTTTGTAGGTGACAGGCCTCAGGCTCGCAGAGGTTAAGTGACTCGTACAGGAGCACACTGTTAGGTAATCCAGCCAAGACCAGTCTTGCACTGGAGTCTGAGCCCTTAACTGTGTCTCTCAGCTACCTCCCTGCCAACCTCTGGGCCTTTGCACCTGCTGTTTTCTCTGCTGGTTGTGTCCTTCTCCCCTTTGTCCACAGGATGACCTCCTAGAGCTCAGCATGTTTATGGAACGTAGAAGACCCGTGGGGCTGAATGACATTATGGAGAGTTGTTGGGAGGAGAGGGGCAGGAGATGGTGTTAGGGAAAGAGGCCGGGCGGACCTTACTTTCAGTATGTCCTGCCAGGGAGGGTGGATTTTTATCCTTAGGGCAGTTAGAAGCATTGAAGGTTTTTAAACAGCAGGTGACAACATCAGCTGTTGCTTTGGGAAGATCACTCTTGCTGCTTGGTGGAGAAAGGATTGGAGGGCCCCTGTCTCTATCTTATTCCCTGCAGCTATTGAGAATAACGAAGGACGGTCAGGTGAAACCTGTAAATGCCCTCAGAGCCTCATAGAAATTCTGGTAGGCAGTGGTTGTGCCTTTTATTTTGATGATAATGGGAACCATTTGTGATCTCACATTTCTCTTCTGAGGCTCTCTCTGAGTCTCGAATTCATTTCTAGTTATACTAGAGTTTGGAAAGAGTTGTTTGAGGAATAGTAAGCTCAGTATGGTTTATGTAAGATGAAAGCTGTTTATATCAGTAAGTGTTTGTGGGGATATGTAATGGAGAAATTCAGGGTTTCAGAGCTTTGCCTAGTAACAATGAGCATTGCCATTTTAATGACTGCAGGAAATTATTTCATCAAATTTTGTCTCCTCAGTTCCATAAGATTTCCCACCCCCCAGCCATTCCCTAGTGAAATCAAAGCTTTGTCTGATGTGGTCAAGTTACTCTCTGGCTGCAAAAGAGAACCAGCGTTTTGACAGCTCATGATAAACACCGCTTGAAGCGGGGATGTGTCAGTGTTTTATGCACTTATGGAAAATTGTTTTAACACTCTGGTTTCCACTGCCAAACAAAACAAAACAAAACAAAAACAAAGCAACACCCTGCCTTGCTTTAGAAATGACAGTGGCCCTTATTTAAAGCTTGCATTCTGTGGGGGCATATTAGCAGGTATTTAGCAGTGATATTGGCAGTTGTGTATGTTTCCTGCTTGCTGTGTGGTAAATGGATTCTCAGCCCTGAGGAAGCTCGTGGAGGGTTTATGTGATTTCTGTGCGGAGGAGTCGAACAGTCATTATTAGTGATGTTGTATTTGTTTGTGAAAGGCCAGAAGATCATCTTAAGCTTTTTTTATACAAAAGGAGTAAGGCAACCAGGGAATATTAACTTCAGGTCTGTATGACAAAAAAAGTCGTTAAAAGACTCAGTGACTTATTCTCCGTTTGTTAATTGCATGGCTATTGCAGTGTCTTTTATGCCATTTTCACTTTGCATTTCACACTGGTTTGAAAAAGGTGAGCATCTGAGGGACAGAGAGGGGATGACATCTGAGTGGAGATTCACAGAGCAAATTAATGGATGCATCAGAATTATGGTTGGGAACCTGATAAATTTCACATTGATTACACCTGGCTCCCCTTTCAGGTGAAAAATTTTAATTCTTTTAAAGAGGCTAAGTGGTTGTTCTCTCTGATAAATTATTAGGAAACTAAAAAGTAAAGAAAAGTAGAAAGAATGGAAAGAAAAATACCCCTTGACTAATGTTCGTATCTTCATTTATTTCCTCCTATGCCTTTTACCCTTTATATAACATATCCAAAAAATAAAAATAAAAAGGAGGGCTTCCCTTTATTCCTCCTGAAGCATCAAGATTCAGGTTACTCTTTTTTTTCCCACAGAGCTTCTCCTTACATCCTTTCTTTATTCTGACAGTATGTTTTATATTTCACATAGAATACTTATTATAAACGGTCTGATACTATTTATGTGTTATATAGAATGTAGTAAGTACCTGGCTGAAGTCTGGGGTATAGGAGGGATGATCTTCTGAGAAGGGCAGAGGGACAGGGGCTAGTGGGGGTCTGCCTGACCTCTGCATTCTGGGGGGCTTCTCTGTAAGATGCTTGCCAGATCCTTCCTTCAGGGTTCCTGATGAGCATGGCAAGATTACATTCTCACATTTCTCTAAAACATTTAAATAAATTACAGTTGAATTTGATTTTAAGCCCCAGTAAGATCACTCTTGTAATCAGAGAAATTACTGTATGTTTTGACCATATGGGATATCTTTGTTCTGTTTGTAAGTTACAGCTTGAAAGATCTGTTATTGATTCTGTACATCAGTCATGGGCTATCTTATCGCACCCTTCATTTTTATTTATTTGGGATCAGCCAAGTGTATTGAAACGTGGATAAATTCGCAGGCTCTTGGCAGGCCTGAATGGGCTAAACGGTGGAGCGGCAGGATTGTGGAGTGTGGCCCAGTGGTCAAGAGCCAGGGCTGCCGAGTCAGCCCTTTATTAGCTATGTGACTGTGGCCCGGCTCCTTAAACACCTCTGACATTTTTCCTCTTTCTGTGAGGTAGGAGCAATAATATCTTCCTCAAGTATTTTCCTGGCATAGAACGAGCAGTGACCATAGGGCAGCTGTGCTGCTGCAGGTGTGTCTGTCACCCTCACTGTCACCATCCTCAACAAGGCTCCGGTTCTGTTTTCTTGGTTTTCAGAACCAAGGCCCTGATGAACAGAAATGGTCGGTCATTCTACTTGTACCATTAGCGGGGAAATTCTTAACAGGCACAACTCGAATGAGAAAGAAAGCCTTTGCCAGAAAATTATTCATTTATTAAGAACAAAAGCCTAAGGTCCAAAAATGACATGATACAATCATATTGTGACCATAAACTGGGGACCGTTGAGTCCATAATGTTAAAATCAACCAAGTCAGAAACGTATTCAGCTTCTGAGTGGATTGCGTAGCTAATCCGTAAGTATAAGCAGTGTTACTGTTTCCAGCCTGACAACCTCCTGATGCCTTGCTGACAAGTGATGGACTTGGAATCGTGGGGAGGGTCTGCCCTCCGAGCCTCACTACATGGTGCTTGTGTGTTGCAGGTGGCAGAGATGCACGGGGAGCTGATCGAGTTCAATGAGCGCCTGCACCGGGCCCTGGTGGCCAAGGAAGCCCTCGTGTCCCAGATGAGGCAGGAGCTCATCGACCTTCGGGGGCCGGTGAGTGTTCCCACCCGGCAAGGCCCTGGCCTTGCCATTCTGCCCACACCGTCTGTCGGTCCACCCAGCCTCTGCTGCTCACAGCCGTGCTATTACGTTTGTTCAATGTCAAGGGTATGGAAAAATACAGAGACTAAAAGAGGGAGCATCCAGGTACCCACCATCTAGATTTTACGTGCATTAACCTTTACCACATTTGCTTTCCTTTGGGTGGGAGGGGGTAAAGTAATTTAAATGCTACAAAATCTGTCAAAGTCCCCTTGGCACCATTTCATGCCCTGTACCCATAATCGATATTCTGAAATTGGCATATAGCCTTCTCCTCCCTATTTTTATAGTTACTACATGGATAAATTTCCATAGAAATAAATAGTTTCGGTTTTGTGTAACTTTTACCTACACGGTATACTTGTACATATCTGTTTGCCTTGTGTGTATGTGTGTTTATGTTTATTTAGTGTTATGGTTTGAGGACCATCCCACATAGATCTAATAGAGGATTTTGAACTGCAGCACTCTTGATACTCTGAGCCATTTAATTCTTTGTGGGGTGGCTGTCCTGCGCGTTGTAGGCTGTTTAACAGCATCCCTGATTCCTACTCACTAGAGGCCAGTAGCACCCCACCCAATCATGGCAACCAAAGATGTCTCCAGACATTGTCAAAATATCCCCTGGGGGACAGAATCACCCCTGGTTGAGAGCTGCTGACCTAGTTTGTTCACTTTCTTGATTCTTTAATTCTCTGTTGAATGAAATACTACAATATTTTAAATCTGGTTGTGTTCATAAACATTTAGGTTGTTTCCAGTATTTTGCTACTGCAAATCATATTGCTGAGAGCATCTTGTCCTTTTGTCACATTTATAATAGCTTCTTCTTTGCTTTAAAACTTTCTTATGATGTCAAATGTTAAACACCTGAAGGTCGGCGGATGTGTGATGCACTCACGTAACCATTGTTCAAATGAGCTGTCGTCAGTCATGGTCAATCTTATTTCAAGTTACCAGTGCCTGCTTTTCCCCTCCAGATTGGTTTGAATCAAATACCAGGCAGTTTCATCTGTAGACTTTTCAGTGTGTAGCTGTAAAAATGAAGAAAACAAATAGAATATCATGGTCAGGCCTCCATTATCAATAATTCGTCTATACCAATGAATATCGGTGTTCAAATTTCTTCTTGTCTCATAATTTTTTTAATGGTTTTTTTGAGTCATGGTGAGGAGTGACAGATCTAGATCTGTCTGCTGTGAAAGACTGAATTTTTTTTTTTAAACGATTGAAAATTGTCAAAATTTGGGCTCTTGACAAACCTTGTTACACCCATCCATGCTAAACAGCCAAGAAGTATAAAAGGGTATGTTCAGTGAAAAATAAATCTCCTTCCTATCCCGGGCCCTTTATTGTCCTGCCCAGAGGCGATAACAGTGATCCGTCCTGGGTTTCTCTTTACAGAGTTGAGCACTGCTTGAGTAAGCTGTGCGCACACACCTACACGTTTAACAGCCAGTAGCGGCTCTATCCCCTGTTCTCTATATTACTTTCCTCTCACCTATCTATGTACTTTAGACATCATTTTATTGTACTTCACGTGTAGGCCTGCATCCTTCTTTTAAAGAGCTGCATTGTATTCCTTTGAACTGATAATACCAAGGTTTATCTAACCAGGCCCCCATTGATGGATATTGAGTTGTTTCCCATGTTTATTTTTACACCAGAGCTGTCAATAACATCCTTGTGAAATCCACATTTAGAATAGAAGGTTGTCTGGCAGCTCATGGGGCTACACTTGGCTGGGTGTAGACCCAGAGATCTCGTCTTGCAAGCTTTCGGGACGCTGGGAGGACTAGCATCTTCTTCCATCCTCCTCCATCTGTTGCAGGAAAACCCTTCCTGAGCGCCAGCGTCCGTCAGGAACTCCCGGTTGTCAGAGTTCCGACGGTTTGTCAGACACACACAGGTCTTCACCTTCATTCTCTCATTTGATTTTGAAGACAAGCCTGTGAGTCGAGTGGGATTAGCATCCTCTTTAATAAACATGGCAGTTGAGATGCAGAAGGGTTCAGGGCCCCGCTGGGCTTCTCATTATATTCCACCGCGGTGCTGGGCCCCCAGCCCATCGGCTTTCTTCTGCTCCGGGTCCCTTGCTTCCTCCTGCTGTCCCCTCTGCCTGGAATAAGGCTCTGGCCTCAGGTAACTCACCCCTCAGTATCTACTCATCGTCTCCTCAGGAAACCTGACCAGGTCAGATTTTCCATGTTGAATGTGGTGTTTATATGTATCTCTCCCTTCTTCTCTTGCTGTGATTTTACATTTATCTCTCACTAATCAGTCTCTCCATGAGGTGCCCCTCCTTGAGGGCAAGTTTCATGTCTCTTTCTGCTCCCTTTGAATCCCATTGATTCACATAGTAGGTGCTCAATAAATATAAGTTGACTTATTGAGTGAATGAATGAGTGAATGAGGGAATGTCACAGGTAGTAAGTGGTGGAGTCCAGATTTTCCCTGGGCCCCTCTGACATGAAAGCCCATCTTCTCTCCTCCTGCCAGGCTCCCTCTTGCTTCCAGTCTGATTGCCCTTCAAGGCAGTGACATCCCTTTACCCAGAGGCAGCTCGAACCATCATCAGATCCTTTCCTGCGGGCAGGTTGTGATGGCCAGAAGTGAGGAGGGAGTAAAGCGGTCCTGAAGGCTGTTGGGAAGAGCTGGCTACTTGGGCATTGGCCCCAGGGGGACATCTTGACCTTGTTGTTACTGCCTCAGGCCCACTCCAGTCATCTGCCCAGAGCCAGACAGATGGGGCAGAGGGAGGCAGCCGCAAACTCAGCTTCAATTCTGGAGCCCGTGAGAGGCCTCTCTTGTGGGAGGCTGCCCTATCCCTTCGTTCCCACTCTCTGCTGACCCCGGACTAGACTTCCTCCCAGGCCGCCAGAGTATTTGAGGGCCTCACGGTCAGGACCGGGTCTGCCTTATTCGGAAACCCCGGTTTCCTCTTCCATCAAGTGGAGAGTAACGTGGCACTAGCCGCTTGGGCGGCTCCACGAGATGCTGCCGGTAAAGGTGCTTGGTGTTGGGCACGTGGTAGGGGCCCCGTTTTCATCTCTGAGTCCCCAGTGCCCAGCACCCTGCCTGGCACATCGTAGGTGCTCCGTAAATGTTTGCTAAGTGAGAACTTCATTTTCAGAGAGCAGAGGATGACTCCATGCACCAAATAATAAATTTTTTAAAAGATAGGTGCAGGGACACGGTTTCTTCTCAGTGTTATCTTTTCATGACATTATAGACTTGTAAGAAGTCACTTATTTTAAGGAGAAGGGTTAAATTCTTATTTTAAGGATTAAGGGTTGAATTTTTTCCTTTTCTTTTTTTGAATGTAAGTATTTTTAGGACTCTCTCCTCATTATACACCCCCTGCCCCCAGTATAACATGTGAATGAATGCTGTAGTTTTTTGTTTTTGTTTTTACCTTTTAGCAGGATTTGATTACAGCCCTGAAAGTTCTCTGGGAGAACAGCTCCTATTTTGAATAATAAATGGAGACAGAGAAATAGAACCTTGTAAGATGACGGGATGTAGAGGTCAATTACAGTCACAGCACAGGGAAAGCTGAAGGCAAAACAACTCATTAAGTGCAAGTTTGTTCCCACAGGGGAAGCAAACTTGGTCTCACTTTATGTAATTGAAGTTGGATTCCTCTCTTTCCTGCCCCTTCTGTGGGTCTCTATTTCTTTGTCTTAAGTACTGTTTAAGTGGGTCACCTCCACTTAAGCAGAAAAGATGCCCTGCCTGGTGTGGCTTGAGGTCTGTAGAATCGCTTCCCTGATTCAAAGCACCAGCCCTGTTGGTTTGTCCTCCTGTCACCAGTCTCTCACCTGTCCCCTCCCTTGTCTGTTTGGTGAGGGCCATGTACTATGTGCTTGGCATTGGTGTGCATTTTTATCCTTTCCCCTCAGAACAACCCTGTATAGTATATAATGGACCTAATAAGGTCCATTTTTCAGCTTAGCAGA
The DNA here is from genome assembly GCF_003031525.2 of Neophocaena asiaeorientalis asiaeorientalis. NCBI lineage: Eukaryota > Metazoa > Chordata > Mammalia > Artiodactyla > Phocoenidae > Neophocaena > Neophocaena asiaeorientalis. The sequence goes on along the minus strand of NW_020173198.1, from coordinate 13,342,419 downwards.
CCGAGGCACAGAGAGGTCTCAGGACTCACCGTGAGGCACACAGCTCCGCAGTTGCACCAGATTGCAGATCCAGGACCATCTCATTCTTCAACACCATGCTGTTTACTCTTCTGTGTTCTTTCCTTTTTCATTTCAAGCAAAATTTAGTGTCTGTTGTGCTCCAAGCACAACCCTCCCGGGGATTTTAAAGATTCAGATCCCTCTTTGGAGAAGCTCTCGCGCATTCCACTCCCTGACTGCATCTCCCCCTTCCTTGTCTCCCCGTCTCGCTTTGTACATCAAAGTTGGTTGGGTTTTTTTTTTTTTTTTACTTTTCCCTTTAATTTTGT
>NW_020173198.1:13304847-13341595 GCF_003031525.2 Neophocaena asiaeorientalis asiaeorientalis | reverse complement strand
TTTTTTTTTTTTTCTTACTGATCACTTAATCTTGATATCAGACCGGCTCTTTGGAAATTTGGAATCTGGAGAAAGCAGAGTTTCGGAAGAGTAGAATAATAATTCAAAGGGTGCGGGCAGGTGGTGCATATAAAGAAGGAGGGGGTGCTGTGATAAATCATCTTGAAAAAGGATGGTCAGTAGGCTTCTTTGCTGTAGCACTTTCTGCCAGGTTGCCTCATGGCCGTCCATGAAGGGGAGTTCCGGCATGCTTTGTAGGCATTATTTCCCCAGGGACCATCTTTTCTAAGATATTTTTCAAGGGATGCATTTAGGAAAGTTAGGGCCAAGTTATGTATCATGTTCGTTACCCCACACGCCAGCTGCAGGGAGGTCCCGGCAGCGCGGGTTGTCCCGTGAACCCGCCCTGGCCTGGGCTTCACAGGGCCCGGAGGGGAGGAGGTGGCGTTGCCTGGCTGTGGGGCGCACTGGGCCTGCACCCGCTCTACCCGGGGTGAGTGGCCGGCCAGGCGTTCAGTCTTGGGTCCCACTGGCCTTCTGCTGACTCCCCAGCTGGCCAGGGTCTCAGTCATCTGAACCCCAGGCACTTTGGGCCTCCTCCACACTGGCTCCCAGACAGCGGACTGTGCGGTTCTCTTGGATTCTCTGTGCTCTCTTTTGCTGTCTGTTTTTTAATCTCTTTGTTTCTTCTCCTGTCTCTTTGTGTCTCTCTCTCCCTGCTCCTCTTTGTTTCTCACTCTCTGCTCCTTTCTTTCCCTGCCTCTGCCTGTCTTTCCCTGTCTCTCTCTTTCACCTCCTGTGTGCGTGTTGGTTTCTCTGCCTCTGTCTCTCCCCAGTTCTGAGTCTCTCTCTGCCACTGTCTCAGGCTCTGTCTCTCCCCTCCCCCTTCCCTTCCCATTGTCTCTAGTTTCATAGACATTTACATTGCTCTGTGGCATGATGACGATGCTGTTTGTTGCAATTGCCTTGAAAAACTGCAAATCCTTTCCGTTTCGGGCTCCCTGAAGTGGCTTACAGTAGAATCAGCTTCCACGAAAGTCTTTGCAGACTCTCCCTTCTTGCTTGCATCCCTCCTGAGCTCCTGCCTGGCCCTTAATCTGTTTCAGTGGCACTTCGTGCCCCAGCATCTGTCACTCTGTATTACCACTTTGTGTTGAATTTTCTTTTTTTAATCTGTGGCTAGATAGCCACCCTGTGACAGGGGCTGTGTTTATTTTCCTCTTCTCGGAGGCTGGCACACAGTCACTCAGGGAGCAGTTGCTGTCTGAGTCGGGCCACGCACCTGCAGTATCTATGGAAACACTGTTAACCACAGTATCTGATCATCCAGAAAGGTGCTGTCCTGGAGACTGCTGGATGCCAGAGACTTCCCGTTAATCCCGTTAATCGCTGCAAGCTGCATGGTGTTTCCATGGGCCACCTTCCCTCCGTTATTGAAATGACTGAGCTGGTGGGAGAGAAAGACGAGGAATTTAAATCTCAGGGGTGAGACAGATGGACAAAGCTCGTCTCAAGTTTTGTAATAAGGTCTACTTTGAAATAAAATGCTTCCTGGGACTTTCTTGGTATCTTTAAAACCTTCCGAGGGAGGGATCTCATTTGAGGGCTGATGCTATTTAAGTCCAGAGCTTAAAAGAAATATATTTTTCAGCTGGTGGCACTTGCCGAATGTCTAATGATCAAGCACCAAATTGTCTGCGGTCCCACAGCAGCTCTCAACAGCGCATTCCAAATTATAAGAGGCTTTTTAATTCGGCACTTGGACATCCGTGTTCTAATCGTCTACCGTCTTGAAGGAGATTATTTTTAAAAGTGCCATTTAAGAGAGGCTGCTAAAAATATGTCTCACATAGAGGCTTAAGTCAGAAATATTAGTTTTTGTTACAAAATCATCCAGAAAGATGCTTGCAGAACCCACTTTAAACAGCTCAGTGCCAGAGAATTAAAGCCCCTCTTTGAGTCCAGTCACCCTTTTCTGTCAATGGGCAAATTGCCCACCTGATCACACACCCCTTGGCATTAATGCTGGACTCACAGCTCTGTCTGCCTCCATGTGCCCAGGTCTTGCCCCTGGTTTATGCCTGGTTCACTCATGGCTGTGGGTAGTTGGGTTCCTTTGGGGAGCCCTGAGGGGCTACAGTTTAGCATTTGGGTAGACAGAGCCTGGCTACCCAAGGCTTACGGGTGTGGAACTTTGAAATTACATTTCCAGTAAGATCAGAGTTTTGTGTCAATTGACAAATGCGGCGCGTGCAAGCTTTGCCACAAGGCTGATCCCTTACTGATGCAAGTAGGAAGCACTGGAAAGGTACAGAGTCATCAAGACGTGTGCACATCGGGCACCCTAATGACTTCAGCTGTGGGTTCAGGGAGGCATTTGCTGCCTGTCCGTCACTCGTGTTTTGTGAGGCTGTTTTTACACAGAGTGTGGGGCATGCTGCAGGGTTGTGGAGGACATGGGCTCCGCCCCTGAGAAGGTCAAGAGCAGAATATGTTTTGCCTGACTTGGCGTCTCTCTGGTTTGACTGCATTGTGACTTGGCGCGGAGACAGGTAACTCAGAGACCTTTCCTGCCACCGACCCTGAAGAGATAGAAGCCAGGTTTACAAAGCAACTCTTGCCCCCCTTTTTGCCTGCTTGCTCACGTGGCCATGTGATCACTCGGCTTAAGTTCGCTGCTCACGGCCCCACCAGCAGGAAAAATGACAGGCAGCGACAGTCAGGGAGCTCTCGGGGCTCCCAGGCCCTGTGCTCCCCTTCTTTAACCACCGCGTCCTTCCTGACAGCAGCTCGCTCTTTCTTCTTTTGTTTTCACCTGACCCAGGAACTCGGAGTCGGATGAATTGAAATCCTGAGCTCATGACCCACACCCACCTATTATAGGGGCAAACAAGGCGTACTCTTCTTTATTTAATATGGTAGCCCTGATCTCACTCTCTGCCTTCTATGGAAGCTGCTCCCAGACTCTACCCTCACCGCTGCTGCGGGTTCAACCTCAAGACTTCGGGTTGCTTGGCTCCTAACCTCTGTGTATTTTATTGGCATGTAGGTGTCTCAATCTTATGTTGTTGGCCTGGAAAAGCTGTTCTTGAGGGTCAAGCAGCCATGTGGCCTGGGCTTGGACCTCTGTCCCGTGCTGTCAGACTGTGGTGCTGTCCTTGACTCATGTCATTTTTGTCATCCTCAAAATGTATACTCTCCAGCCTCTTCCATCCTGTCTCCACTGTGCCTTGTCAATCCTACTGACTAAGACATGTCCATCTAAATCCTAATTTAATTGATTCTATTTCTGCTAAATTAACACACACTGTATTTCCAAGGATACGTAATAGCCACGTGATTATACTTGTATAAACCCTCTAAATATATTCTATGTGCTTATTTCTTAATAAATATCTTTCTCCAGGATAACAGAGTTCCCATCTGATTAGTCCTCCTCCCCCACCAATTGCATGTGACTCACATATTTTTTTTAAAGATTTCTTCCTATTTTTTATAATATTTTTTTTTAAAAAAGGCCCATCTCTTCTTTTTTCTCTCCTGGTCCATCATTAACTTGGGGCTGCCAAAGTGGAGAGTGGCATCTGGGCATCAGAGGGATCTTACAGTTTGTTCTGGAAGCGTTCCCAATCTCCTTGAAGTGGATTTATGTAATCTTCCCGTGGAAATAAATGCTGTTTTTACTGTATGTGTCATGGAGGTTGATTCCCTGGTCAGCTGGTTTGTGGGATCCAGAGCCGATTGTGCCTAGAACTGTTGTTGTCGTCTTTTCTGGGAAACCAAGCCAAACCCCTGGCTGCCTATTCTTTTGAAAATGACCTCTTCCTGAGGGACGGGTACCATCTTGGAATTGCCTGTGGGGTCTGCAGAGCTTCTGCTCTTGTTTCTGAGGAAAAGGATTTTGCTGACCAGGGTTCAAGCTGTGTTCTCCCAGATACACAAAACCTCTGGGCCTTATCCACACCGAAGTGGGTGGCCGTGTTTTGAGATGTGATGGATGTTGCCAGCCACGCGTTTGAGATCTGACTTTGACAAGGCTTTTGATAAAGTCAGAAAAACCTTGTGTCCACTCAGATTTTTTTTTTTTCTGTCCCAGGGTGTCATGGCCTTTGCCAGCATGAGAGCATGTGTCTCCAATGAGAATCACCTCCTTCCCCTGTTACAGTGAGACTCACAGCCAGCTGTGGCTCCCAGTGCCTCCGTACATGCAGATCTTTTTTTGGCCTTTTTTTTTCTATTGAAGTAGAGTTGATTTACAGTGTTGTGTTAGTTTCAGGTGTACAGCAGTGTGATTCAGTTGTATCTATTCTTTTTCAGGTTCTTTTCCATTGTAGGTTATTACAGGGTATTGAGTAGAGTTCCCTGTGCTGTGTAGTAGGTCCTTGTTGTTTATCTATTTTATATATAGTATTAGCCTTGTTTTAGAAAGAATCTGGCAGGTGCTGCAGCAGGACCTGACTCTGGCCTTGTCCTTGCCTCTTGCTCTTGGGCCACGGAGTCCTGCCCCTCACCTTTGCCTATGCTCTTCTACTTGCATTGCCTTGCTTCTCTGCCTTCTGTCTTTCAGAAGACATGCTTTAAATTTTTTTTTATTAAATTACACAAATAATATAAGAATCTATTTTTGAAAGAAATTAAGTACTATACAACTGAAGAGAATATAAAATACAAGTGTCCCTCTCCCAGAGATCCTTACTCTAAGAGTTTGGGTACGTGTTACCTTCTCCTTTCTTCCCACCCTTACAGATCTTCCCCACCCTTCAAAATCTAGCTCATTCTAAATCCCTCAGTGGCCTGGTCAGTACTGAGTTGTTTTTATTTTTAACTTCTTCTGAATTCCTGTAATCCTTTCCCCCACTCTGGACCACCCATTTTGTCTACTTTTCTTATGTTGTCCTTTGTTTACTTATTAATGAATTTGTTCTGTTGACTTAGACACAGTTGATTTTTTTCTGCCACTGGACAGAAGTTTGTTATCCAGTGGAGGACACACAGAGACATGTTACCACTTAATTGCAGTGGAGTATGAGGAGGGTCTGGCAGAGGGCAGGCTCTTGATACGTATTTGTAACTGAAGTAACAAACAAATAAGAGAATTATGTACAATCAGGTGTAATGGTGGCACAGTGTTGGGTGAATTAACTGCTGGGATTGTCCTGGAAGGCTTCAGAGAGGAAAGGTTTGACTTGGGTTTTGAAGGATGAGTAGAACTTGGTTGGGAAGATGGGCCTATCAGGGGGACTGGTGCTGTAAATCAATATGGTGCGTTCATGGATATTGTCATCCACTAGTTTCATGGGTGTATCCTTTGGCTTCTCTATCAGATAATGAAGTCCTTAAAAGTGGGAGTGACATTTACACTCCTACCTTCAACAGGAAGCTGCTCCCAGACGTTTTATATACCAAATCTTTTGAGCACCTTTTATATACCAAATCTTTCCCCAAGTGTTTTACATGTAGTAGCAAGCCCATGAGGTAGATATTACTGATTCCGTTTTAGAGATAAGGAAACTAAGACACAAGTAAGATAGATAATGTCCCCAAGTCCTTAGGACTAGTAAGCGTGGAGCTGGTAGGTCTTAACTTTTTGAGTCTTCATGTCCCCATCCCTAAATGCAGTGATGCCCACAAGAGAGACTTGTATGAGGTTTGAATTAAATGAGATAATACCTCTAAATCACCCAAAGTAGGGGCCAAATATCAGCTTATCATAACCTTGAATAAAATAGCACCTCCAGCCCCTGCTTTATTTTTCTTCATGGCATTTATCACTGCTTCGCATAGAGCTGTTGATTTGCTGTCTCCTTTTGTCTGTTGTATACTTGACTGTGTCCCCAGTACCTGGTAAAGAGTATTAAATATTTGTGGCATGAATGAATGAATATTAGTTCTCACTTCCCACCATAGCATCCTAACTATGGATGCTCAGAAAATACTTGATGGGGCTTCCCTGGTGGTGCAGTGGTTAAGAATCCGCCTGCTAGTGCAGGGGACACGGGTTCGAGCCCTGGTCTGGGAAGGTCCCACATGCCACGGAGCAACTAAGCCCGTGCGCCACAACTACTGAGCCTGTGCTCTAGAGCCCGCAAGCCACAACTACTGAGCCTGCGTGCCAAAGCTACTGAAGCCCACACGTCTAGAGCCCGTGCTCCACAACAAGAGAAGCCACCACAATGAGATGCCCGTGTACCGCAACAAAGAGTAGCCCCCGCTCGCCACAACTAGAGAAAGCCTGCGTGCAGCAATGAAGGCCCAACACAGCCAAAAATAAATAAATTTATTTAAAAAAAATACTTGATGAATTTGACTGAAGCAAAACATTCTATGCCAGTTCCCTATACCTACAAGGGACCATGGATTTATATGTCATGAGATGATCAACATTGCTGTTTTCATTTTTTATTTGCTGTCATGTTCAGGGAACTATCATATGTCTCCCACCCCGATTTTCGTGATTTCTCAGTTTAAGCATTTCCAATTTGAGTATGAAATTATCCATCAGTCACAGAGAGAATTTGTGTTGTCCTAACTGGGGAAAGTGTTGATGGAAGAGCGAGGGCTGGCTGTAGGAGGCTTGCCCCCTCTGACCCGGGCTCCCATCAGGAATATCACTTCTACCCCTGGACAGCGGTCCGATCTTGCCCATCCTCAGGATCCAGGATGATACCTCGTTTATTTATTCACTGCATACACAGTAGCATCCTCCATGTGTCGGGGGCTGACCTGGGCACCAGTGATGCAGAGAATGGACTGTTCCCTGGGCCCTCCTGGTCAGCAGTGTGGTGGAGGAGACACTCACGTGAGCTGAGCTGAGATGATGGCATCCAGGCCCTCGCCAGAGCCCATAAGCTACGAGTATCTATTCTCGGATATCTAGACCCCAGCTCAGCAGACGGAGAATCTCTGCAGTGGGGTCAGCACACCCCCCTCGTTGCCTTGGGTGATTCTAACGCAGATGGTATTGAGAACCACTGGCACCTAGAATTTAATAGAGTTTTGGTTTCATTGGATTCAGTTTGCCTTCTCTATATAGCAAGTGTAGTTGGTTTTCTATTTGCTAGAGTGATTTCCTTTTGAGTAAATTTTATAACTAAAAAAGGTGAGTTGATTTAAAAAATAACATTAATAAACAGTAGTGCAGGTAGTACACAAATGTGGCAAACATCACGACGGTGCCTTGTGATGGGCTGATGTGTGGGAAGTACTTCTCTCTTTTATCACAGGATCAAAGTTTTAGGTCCCCTTATTTTGGTTCCCGTAGCATCACTGGGACAGATTGGGCAGTATGCCACCGATTCATGAAGGGGTAACACAGAAACAGTGAACAAAACTCATCATTATACTTGTTTAGGGACTGTGCTAGTTGTCTGTTTTTGCATAACAAATTGTCCCAAAACGTAGAGGCAGAAACAACATTTTGAAATAGCAACACTTACGATCTTATGGTTTCAGGAATCCATGTGGTTTAGTTGGTTCTTTCTCTGAGTCCGGGCCACAGACATCTCAGGCCTGATGGGGGAAGGGTCTGTTTCCATACTCGCCCGTGTGCTTGTTGGCAGGACTCAGTTTCTCAGGGGCTCTAAGACTGAGGGCCTTAGTTCCTCCCGGGCTGTTGGCTGGAGGCCGTCTCTCACCACCCTGGTTCATCATAGCCACTTGCTTCACTGCAGTGAGCGAGCCAGGAAAACATGAGAGAGACCAGCAAGATGGAAGTCACGGTCTTTTATAACCTCGGAACTGGTTTCCCATCGCTTCTGCCTTCATCTGTTGGTTAGAAGTGAGTCAGTAGGGCCCACCCACCCTCAGGGAAAGGGATGACACAGGGCACGAATGCCAGGACGGGGGCCACCGGCCCGTATGTTAGAAGGCTGCCTAGCATGGGACTACACTGAAGACACCCACTAATTCACATACCTGTCACCTTGAGGGGCACCCATGGGAGGGCGTTCTCGCAGGTCCTAACGCCAGGAGAAGCTGTGCTTCCTCTCAGCATTCACTGTTTGTTGTTTGTTTTGTGGACACAGTGAATCTTGTAACTAGTTTTGTTTCACTCTTTGGTCAAGAGGCATTTGAGTCAAAATTACTGCTACTTTTTGATTATAGAGAAATGATTGTATAGAAATTTATGATCTGGAAATTCTGTGGCAGGACTTTCTGCATACTGACATTCTCTGGTCTGGTCTTCCATAGTGGTTCTATTTTATTTCTTTCATCGCTCTCCTCCATGCTTTTTGTATTATTATACTGAATTGTATATATTCTTACATGTTTCTACTTTCACATGTCTTGGGCTTTGGGGAACTTGGTATTTGTCAGTTTTGCTGTTTCAGGGTGGACTCTTGGTTTCTGAGGTACAGAGGGATCAACACCTCTGTTTTCCTAGTGCCCAGGTTTCCAACCAAGAGTGTGTGGGCAAGGCTGTCAGTGAAAGCCCTAAGTCACCTGGTTGCGGAGTGGGGGTGGATCACAACTCCTCAGAACTTGACCAGCAATGGCCAAGTATGTGTTCTCCAGGCCTACACGTGCCTCTCTGCTTCAGTAACAGCATGGTTTGGCACAAGGCCCTTCACCTCTTTGAGCCTCAGTTTTCCCGTCTGTAAAATGAGGTGTGGTATATTAGGGTGGGCTGGGTTATGCTGCAGTAACAAAGAACTCCAAAATGCCATTATAGAAAACAATGGTTTCTGTCTCATCCATGTTGCATGTCCTTCACCGGTTTGCTGGCCCTCTGCCGCATCTTGTCATCATTCTCACACCCAGACCCAGGCTGTGGTAGGGGGACAGAACAGCGTGGCCGAGCACACACTCTATCTTCCACCTGGATATGAGACACATCACTTTTCTCTTATTTCATTGGCAAAGCAAGTCCCCTGGACACAGGTCACTGCAGGTGAGTGAGGACGTGCAGTCCTACCAGGCACCTAGAAGGAGCAGAGTTATTTGTGGCTGGCCCTGGTGACTTTCAGAGGTGGCAGCTTACTTGCCTCCTAGGGTGGTGATGGGACCTCAGTCAGATAATTTCTGCAGAGCTTTTGGTGCCTGGCACCTGGGTAGCACTCACTGAACCATGATACTGGTGGTAGTTATGGTGGCTCTGATGGTGATGCTCATTAGAGAAGTAGAGCTTATCTAGGGGCCCACAGTTTGCAGACCTCCGTCTGATTGATGTATCCATTCAGTCCACGTGTGTTGAATTTCTCAGTTTCCCGAGTTCCACGTACTATGCTTTGAACTGGAGATCAAAGACAAGATTGACATGGTCTGTGTCCTGAAGTAGCTCCAGGCTCTCCTTGGCAGCAGGGATTGAAGGCTTTCCTTTGGGTTTTTCTTTTGAGGGCTTGACCTTCCTAGGAAAACATGGAATAAAATAAAATGAATGCCAGACCTGGAAGGGATGATCGTTTCTGTATCAGTTAGGATGCTTTCAGTGGCAGAAACAGAGGACCCAAGCCAAAGTGGCATCAGCAGAACAAGGAATCTGTTACATTAGGCAACTGAAAAGTTCAGAGCCGGATGAGCCGTGGTCCCATCTTCTCAGTAATCATCAAGAGAAAGAACGAGGCTGTCCACCATAGCCAGCAAAATCCCCAGGCTTCACTCTGATTGAACCAGCTTGAACCAGTCACTGTGGCCACAAGGACGGGATATGCTGACTGATGTGTGTTATTTGGTGCTCACCCTTGGATCAAGGCTGGGTAGGGTTTGTTCCGCACAAATCTCATGGTGGGGTGATTTCCCAGGAGGGGAGTGGATGCCGGGCAGCAAAGAGCCACAGTCCACCCCTTTATCCTGCCTTTTCCTTTCCTTGGGGAGGAAATGGAAGCTCGGAGCAGGGAAATGGCTTGCCTGCTGCCCCTCAGCATGTTAGAAACAGAGCAGGGACCAGGCTGTGGGTCTAGGACTGTATTCTTGCTGCTTTGACTCAGTTCCAAAAACATCTTCTTGGGAAGTCATCAATTTCAAAGGGGACTGGGGACACATCGCACTTTGGGAGATGTAATTATAAAACAGATGTTAAGTTGCACCGGCCCTAGCATCTTTGATGAGCAGAACTTCATTATTTATTGCTTGTTGATAAAAGACAGATCGAAAATTAGACAGATTTCTCCGTGGCAGGACTGCTTGTCGTGTCTGATCTCTGCGGGGAGAGGTCTGGGGCTCTAACTGAGGGTGTTGGTGACCCGCTTCCTCAGTGAGCAGCGGCAGCAAGTGGTGACCGCCCGGCCACGATGAGGCCATTGTGTAACTGGTTGGGGGGCACTGGTGTGTGTGTGTGGCAGGGCTGCTAACTTTGACATGTGAGTATTTCTGGAAGGTGCTGTTTTGGAGTTACTGCTGGTGTTCATCGCTGAACATCACACGGCAACTTGTCTGGGCGCTGGTTCAGGAATGGGCCTTTTTAGTGTTCGAGGACAGGAGCTCAGCTTTAAGAATTCTTTCTCCCTCTCTGCCATCAATGCCATCACCTTTTACTCTCGCACAGCGGAACCCCTAAGGCTGACCAACTGCCCGAGCTGTTCTGTGGAATAGATGGACTCATCCATCCATCCTCCCACCCATCTGGTGTTTCCGAGAGCCGATAGCATAGTGGATTGGGTTGGGTGAGTGAATGTGGGAAATAGTTTGCACCTGTAGTCAGCACGTTCCTCGTGGAAGATCATGTCTTCCAGCCGTTTCCTACCCCCGGCCTCTGACATGACCGTCCCTGCCCGTGAATAGCACCCTGACCCGACCTTATTCATGGCTTCAGGAGATGCTAGCTGAGTGCCTTCTCTGTGCCCTGGGATACAGTACAGCAGACTCTGTTGGCATTATTTCACTTAATGCATAATAAGCCTAGCAGGGGAGTATTACTTGCCTGCTTTATACCTTAGGAGAGTGAGGCTGGAAGAGGTCGGGGGCCTCGGTTGGGATGGCACAGTAAGCGTGCAAGCCTAGACCTGTCGAATCCCAAAGCTGTGTTCTTTCACTGCGTGTTACAGCCCAGAGTGGACTCTCGACGCCACACCTGAGTCCACTCCTGGCTCTGGCACTTACAGCCCTGTGCCCTTGAGCAGGTTAAGTCAACTCTCTGAGTGTCTGTTTCCTCATCTAGAAAATGAGGATGATAATAGTATCAACCCGTCAGGGTAATGACGCATTTAAAATGTATAACCCAGGGCCTGGCACCGAGCACGAGATCAATAAATGTAACAAGTCACCACAAGTTTGGGGGCTTAAAACAACACACATTTATTCTCTCACGGTTGTGGAGGCCAGAAGTCTGAAATCAGAGTGTGAACACTGGCAGGGCCAGGTGTTATCTGGAGATTCCAGGGGAAGAGCCTTCCTGCCTCTTCTAGCTTCTCGCGGGCCTGAGCATTCCTTGGCTTGTGGCCACCTCATTCCAATCTCTGCCTCTGTCTTCACATGGCCTTCTCCTGCTTCTCTCTGTGTGTCTCTTCTGAGGACACTTGTCTTTGGGTTTTAGGGCCCACCCAGATAATCCAGGGTGATCTCATCTCGAGATCTTTAACCTAGTTACATCTGCAAAATTGCTTTTCCAAATAAAGTCACATTTACTGGTCCTGGGCCTTAAGGCATGGACATACCACTTGCAGGGGGGCCACCATTCAAGTCATTACAGCTGCTATTATTTTTTTATTATTATTTTTATTTTTTGCGGTACGCGGGCCTCTCACTGTTGCGGCCTCTCCCGTTGTGGAGCACAGGCTCAGCGGCCATGGCTCGCGGGCCCAGCTGCTCCGCAGCATGTGGGATCTTCCTGGACCGGGACACGAACCCGTGTCCCCTGCATCGGCAGGCGGACTCTCAACCACTGCGCCACCTGGGAAGCCCCTACAGCTGCTATTATTTTAAAAAAATGTTTTGGAAGGCACGTGTATTACATGAATACATTCTGAATGTAAATATTCAGACATTATGTTAAAATCTCTTTGTCAATCACCCTCAGTTCCATTCCCGTCCCCAGAGACCACCATCCTGATGAGTTTGGTGCTTATCCTTCCAGACCTTTCTGTTAGGATAGAAAGATAGATGTCATCACGGATTATTACCCTGTTGCCAGGCCCCATGATAGGTCCTGGGTGTCTGAGGTGGGTGAAAGCACAGCCTGCCCGGTCAGCTTGCAGGTGTCTAGGGAAGTAGGGAGTAAACCAGTGATCTCCATGCACGTGGGAGGGGCCGTAACAGCCGCACGTACAAAGTGCCGTGAGGACACCACGGGGCAGCCTTCAGCTCTTTTTGTAAAAGAGGAACGTCAGGTTCTGAAGGCTTTGCTGAGTGGAGGCACCTCAGCCTTGTAGGGTTTGAAAGATGCCAACCTTGAAAGGCACAAGTCTGGGGAATTGGGTGAGGAAGGAACCTGGAGTGGACATGGCCGGTGGCAGGAGTGAATCCAGAGCTCCTGGAGGTTGTGCTTGGGGATTGTCCTCCTCAGGGAACTGGAGGTTTTCTCCAGGGTGATGGGTTTCAAGCTGTGTCCCACGGGGCTCCAGGCCTCTGAGAAGAGGACACAGGGGCTGGGGTGGGTGGGAGGAGGGCAGAGCCCTGGGCTCTCACCCAGCTTGGCCCCAGCAACCCCTCTCCCTGCTGAGTGACATGCATGGGAGCTGTGCCCAGTGGCCTGTGGTCCCCTCCCAGCATGGTCTCCAGCTGCCTCAAACTTCAGGAGCAAACATGCAAACGAAGGAAAAGCCATGTGCTTTGGCTGACTGCCGTGTTGACAAATGGTGATAATAGGTCTACATGGACAAAAAAGACAAGATGAGATGCCTCTGGGTGACTTTTCAAAGTCACCTTTCTGGGTTTTCTCATGTAGAGGACACAGATGGTATCCATTGTGCTGGGAAGTGAGGCAGCCAGATGGACCGTGTTCTCCAGGACTGACGGGAGACCCAGCAGCCCAGACTCAAGCCTTGCCAGGCCCTGAGCCGCTGTGGGTGTGCTGAGTGAGAGGCGCTCAGACCTTCTAGAAGCGTAAGATCCGCCTCCACGCCCAGCCCAGTGTACTTGGCCTTGCGAGGACTCCCGCTGGGCCTTCGTGTGCTGGGCTGCTCTGGGTGATGCAGCCATGGCTGCACTTGGAGCCCCGGCTCCCGGACACTCTTGCCTGCACTTGACATAAACTGTCTCACTCCTTTGTCAGGACAATCCTGCGAGGGAGGTGGAATTGCTGTATTTATTCTACAGAGAAGGAAATAGAGGCAAAGAGGTCGAGCCACTTGCCAGGCTCACAGCACTGGAAAGAGGGCCCCCAGGCGCTGGGCTCTGGCGTCCGTGCCCTGCGCTCTCTCTGCTCTGCTCTCCACCGCGTCCCCCAACCCGCGGCCTCCAGGGTGATGCCCTGCAGAGCAGCCAGGGCACTGCCGCTAACGCTGGGCCTCTTGGCAAAACGTCAGTCAAAAAAAGTGGTTTGCTTACCAAAAGAATCAAAATCTTGAAAGTACAGGGAAGGGAGAACTCACAGGTGCGGTTTCAGCCTGGGCCATATTCACAGACATGTGGAAATACAAGCTCAGTCTTAATAAGAGGGGAGTTGAAGGGTCAGAAATAAAACAGGAAGCTTTCTGTTCCAGCAGAGTGGACAGATCCAATAAAAGAGTAGCATCTAGGTTTCTGTTGCTGACGTGAAGAAACCAAGTTGGCCGTTCAGTTTTCAGTGCCTTAGCACCGACTGGGAGGGACACTGGACTACATCAGTTCTCTTTGCTCCTTGTGGCACAGCTGGATGGGGCTAGAAATGCTGGGCTGAGGAGGACGCGGACAGCCTGCTCGAGTGCACGCTCTTGCTGCTGGGGCCGGTGCTGCTCTGCTCGGCGCAGGTGGTGGGAGGCCCTGTACTGCCCCGGAGACAGATCAGGAGACATGGTGAATTCTCAGTAGTGGGAAATGGGCTCTGATTTTAAAAAAAACCACCCGAGCTGAAGGCAAGATTGCTAAAGTCTGGAGCTGGCCCGAGTTCCCCTTCTTGTTTTGTCCTCTTCCCGCAGGGAGGTGACAGGGAAGGTAAGAAATGGCAGCTGAGGACAATGTACTGTAACCGCACAGGCAGCCTGCTGGGCAGCTTATAAACAGGACGCTGCAGAGGTTGGGGTGGTGAGTGCTGGCCCTGCCTTACAAAAGAGGAAACTGGGGCATAGGTTTCACGGTTAGTAACTGGCAAAGCCCAGGTCTTCCTGACCTTTAGACACCAGACCCTCCCTGAGTGTTTCCCGAGGACCTGGGCAGCCAAAGGGATTCACTAAAGAACTTCCTGAGAAACTCACCCCTCCAACCCACCTCACGCACCTGAAGCAGCCTCTAGGGTGTGCCTCTCTTATTTGGAAGGGGTAGAAATTAAATCACCAGAAAGAACCCTAGAAGGAAACATTCCAGAGTCATTTTGCTTTTATCTGCAAGTCAGCAGTGCCTGCTCATCTGCTTATGTAATCATCACACTTGTAATGGCAGAAATACAGTCCAGACGTGTCAGTAGCCGCAGGGAGCCCAGGTGTATACATGCTCTGGCTGCCCGAGTGTCTTCATTTCCCGTTACAAGGAACGGATTCCTTCCTTCAGGGATTAGCCTGGATTCTCGTTTTGCACCCTTGTTTCTTTGCGGGGAGGCGGCAGGTGTAGTAAAAAGAGCACAACTCTGATTTCAGTCACACGTGGGTTTGAATTCTTGCTGTGTGCATGGGCAGATCGCAGAGCCTCTCTGAGCCTCTTGTAGAACATGGGACACAAAATCCTCATGTTAAAAGGTTGCTGTGAGGATGATGTAAATGAATGTAAATAAGGGCCTGGATCCTTAAATGTCATTTCTTATCCCTCTCCCTCCATCCAGATCTGGGGCCTCTCTTTACTCTCAAGTACTGAAAGTCATTTCACGAAGCTGTGGAGCTCAAACATTTGTTCCTCCCCACTGAGAAGAAGGAAGTGTTTCCTTGAAATTACTGCTGATTTTTCTACATCTGTTCAGCCATCAACGACAGCAGAAGTTGGCCAACTTTTTCCGTAAATGCCCAGAGAGTAAATATTTTAGGTGCTGTGGGTTGTACTATCTCTGTCACACAGACTGAACTTTGGGGATAGAGTGTGACAGCAGCCATAGGTGATACACACGTCATACCAGCGTCACTGTGTTCCAATGAAAATTTATTTACAAACGCAGGCTGGCCTGTGGGCCATAGTTTGCCAACTGTTGATTTTGATTCTGGGGAGGTACTGGGTTTGGGGACCAGAAATGTAAAAATGGACAAGTCCCCCCTCTGCCCTGGAGGGTTTCCCCCAGCAGCACACCTGCCTGTGCAAGCTCATGAGGGCTGTTCTGTTTGCAGGAAGACAGCATCTGGGGTAACAGGCCTGGAGGGGGCCTTCTGTTGTCCTTGCAGCCTAGTGTCTCCATCGCATCACCAGATAGACTCAGATCCGCTCCTGTCTGCAGTAATGAGCTCCGCAGACCTGCCGCTTAAACCTCCTTGATACATCTTAATGCTGTTAAGTGCTGCTTGGTGGTCCCTGGCTAATTTCTAAGTGACAGTTTCAGTTGTGTTTGCTGTGTATATAAGGAAATCCTACATTCACTCTCCACTTACACTGCAATCCTGGTGAGAGCAGTTTTGGATTCTAGTGTTTGCACAACTCTGCTTCTCCTTGGCATCTTCTGGTTGCTCTGTGCCTCCATTTCTCTGGCTGTTCAATGGGAGTTAAAGGTGAAATGATGCAGTTTGTTGAGTGTTTTCTAAACTTCTTTCTTCTTAAGTAAATCATGCTTGTGTACCCTTTTCTTTAAAAGGAGCTCTGCCTTGGAAACTCGATATGGGAAATGGGTCAAAGTATAATAGAAGCTGCTCTTTTTTGTTTTTTGGCTGCATGGCGTGCAGGATCTTAGTTCCCCAGCCAGGGATCGAGCCTGCGCCCCCAGCAGTGGAAGTGCAGAGTCTTAACCACTGGGCAGCCCGGGAGGTCCCTAGAAGCTGCTCTTGCTGAAGAAGGGCATTGAGGGAGGGGAGGCTCTGGCCACTAAGCCCTTGCAGCACCTACTAGAAACTTTGGAGATCTGTCAGGAGCAGGCATGACCCCCGCTGTGGTGCGGGGCCAGAAAAACCTGCGGGGTGGGGCACCCAGCCACTCCTCAGCCCTGGGTGTCCTCATGTGTAGCAGGAGAGGGTTTAGATGAGTCGAATGCTCTCAGCTCCTTCTTAAGAAGCCTAAGTCTTTCGCTAGAGATTGGCTGAGAATTCATAACTGAAGAATAGCTTTCTATTAGTAATTAAGCCTAGAGAAACTGGAGACATTTGTGGATTTGTACTTTCTTTACAGGTGAGGCTTAAAAAAATCTGATGCTGAAAAGGCAATGGGCAGACATTGGCAAATTATCTGGTGTGCCAAGTTGAGATGGCATCTGCATGGGTGTGTGCGTGTATGGGTGTGTGTGTGCACGTGCGTGTGGATGTGTGTTTGTGCGTAAGAGTGTGTGTGTGTGTGTATGGGTGTGTACGTTCGCTCAGCAGCCTCCTGGCTGTTCCCTCTTGCCTGCTGCCCAGAGTGACTTTTCAAACGGGGACTTGCCCAGTCTCTCCCTTGCTTAAATCCTTTTGGAGGCTTCCCTCTAGCTGAGCAAAGACCAGAGCCACGCCGTCCTCCCTCAGGCCTCAGCTCCAGCGCCGGTCCCTCCAAACCTCTTTCCCCAATCGCCTTCCCAGACACCTTAGTTATCTTGATTCTTCTCCATGGACTTTTCACACTGTAATTGTGCTATCAGTTATTTCTAGACTGTCTCCCTGGGTGGCTTGTGTGCTCCATGGGCCCCCAGCCTTCATCTCCCCTGCTCCCTGCTGCCTCTCTGGTACCCAGAGTGTCTGGCCCATAAGAGGAACCTAGTACGGATTTGCAGACTAAGTGTGAGTAACGGTGTGTGCATCTGTGGTGGAGCAGCTGGCCCTTCACTCGTGCGTGGGGACTGCTGGGCCCCAAACGCCTGTTCTGTTCTGTCCAACATCCTTGAACTCTTTCCCTGAAAAATGAGAGTAACTGCCAGTTAGCAAGCCCTTTGTACGTATGTTGTCCATGCATCTTAATTGCTTGGAAAGAAACTAGATGTCCATTCTTAGTAAATTAGATAATTTTCTCACGCTCCCTCGCTTCTCATCCCTGCCCTCCTCCAACCATCCCGTCCCCCATCTGTCTGTCTGTTCATCTGTACATCTATCCATCCATGGGGAACATGCTCTGAGCAATCAGTACGTGCCTGAGACCATCTGGGGCTCTGAGAATATTGTTCCCGAGACCCTCAGAGTCTTTTTGGGAAAAACAGACACATCAAAAACTAATTCACAGGAAGTGTGCTAGCCTGCCTTCATGCAAGCTTCCAGGGCTACTCAGAGGATTGGATGAAATACTCTTTAAAGCTCTTACTTGCCAGTTCTTTACTCCCAGTAGAGAGTCTCGGGCCTCAGCTGATGCCTCTAATTGTATATCTGTAAAACAAAGAACAAATTAACAGATAACGCACAGCCCTGAAAGTGGTCCAGACCTGGCAGCAGCCTCCCTGAGAGGAGGAAAGCCCAGGCCTGCTTTGTGTTCAAAGCAGCAGCCCTGAGCCTGTTTGTCCTCTGGCCCAGCGACCAAGCTGGAGAGAGAGCCGTGCATTTCACATGTTGTTCCTTCTTAAAAAGTGAGAAGAGAAAGCAAGGTGTTGATGGGATGGGAAGTAGTTGTCATTTCTGGCAGTGCAAAGTGAGAGCTAATTGCTGAAGGGAAGGCTATGTGAAAAGAGGGATGTGTGAGAAAGTGACTGGAAAACATAAATTATGGGTGTTTTTTTCATGATTGGGACAAAGATTTGCTGTCCTGTATTGTCTGCCTTTTTGCCTTGTCTTTTGAGCAGTGAATCCGAGAGCCCTGTAATTAGAAGACAAGGAATATGGTTCTCTTCCTTTGGTTCCACTTATCTCCAAACTAACTCATCCTTCTCATGCATGATGATTTCGAATTTGCTCCAGAGCAGTTTAAAACTTGATTGACACTTGCGTGGAAATGGAGCTTCCCTCATCATTCACTTGTTTGCTCAGTCACAAGTGCTCAGTCAGTGCCCACAACATGCCAGGGCCTGTGTGAATGACCTTTCGTGCAAGCTGCTGTCCCCAGGCTCGCAGGGAGGGACCAATACAGGGTGTGGAGTAATTGCAGCCTGAGCACCGGGAATGGTAGAGGGTGGCAGTGTGGAATCTGCATATTTCTGGTGATCAAGGAAGGTATCTCATAGGACGTCATCTTTTAGCTGAATCTGAAAAGATGTGAAAAGAGCCAGCCATGCAAAGAGGCTGGGGGAAGAAGGGAGGGAAGCATGACCTGCGATAATACATCCTTCACAGTGTTTATTTGAGGATTAATAATGTGCGAATACATTGGCGTGCATAGTAGATGTTCAACGCACATTGGCCCCCTCTGCCCTCCATCTTTGTTGCTTTCTAGCAGGACCTTCAGAGAGCCATGTGACTTCTTTCATGATCAGTGGAGGCTGACTTGTGTACCCAGAGATGGAAAAGGATTCTGATTGTGGGTCTCGCCTGTCCCACCACATCCTTGTGTATGCAGCGCCTGGGGTGTTTGCTACAGAAAGACCCAGAAATCCTGGCTGCTCTGTTTCTCCAGCCATGGGCTCTGCCTTTCTCTGCACTCACATACTGACCCCCGAACCCCCAGACTGCAGGCCAGATGACGAGCCTCCTTCTCTGCAGGGCCAGGGACAACCACACTTACTTGTGCTCCATGTTGGAGGGAATCAGAAAGAAGGCTCCATTGCAGAGATGTGTCCTCCAGGGCTCCCCAGGGCTTCAGGAAGGCACGAGAGATGTTTGTGGCCAGTTTATTTTTCTTACGAAATCTCTACCCCACAAGTCTTTCACTGCCAGAATATGAAGTCAAATCAGCTTTCTGGATGCTTACTGTAAACCCCAGATGCTATCTAGCTCCAGTCTGGGTAGACAGAATGAAAAGAGAGCATGTTAAGATGTTTAATAAGTTTGGCCATCAATTATCATACGGCAGTTGCTGTAGAGCCTGGCCTGATTTTTAAGATCTATTGCACCGAGGTCAGAAAGTTCATGGACTCTTTTTCCAGCCAGTCTCCCTGAACTCAGGTGGACACATAAATGTCTCCTGGCTTGCTGATGCCAATAGTGCCAGTAATCAGAAGAAAAACTCCTGGGGGCTTCCCGGGTGGCACAGTGGTTAAGAATCTGCCTACCAGGGCAAGGGAAACGGGTTTGAGCCCTCGTCCAGAAAGATACCACATGCCGTGGAGCAGTTAAGCCCGTGAGCCACAACTACTGAGCCTGCGCTCTAGAGCCTGTGAGCCACAACTGCTGAGCCCACGTGCCACAACTACTGAAGCCCATGTACCTAGAGCCTGTGCTCTGCAACAAGAGAAGCCACTGCAATGAGAAGCCTGTGCACCACAACGAAGAGTAGCCCCTGCTCGCTGCAACTAGAGAAAAGCCCGCACACAGCACCAAAGACCCAATGCAGCCAAAAATAAAAATAAAATTTTAAAAAGAAAAAAATTTTTTAAAAAGGAAAAATTTTTTGAAAAAAGAAGAAAAACTCCTGAGTTGGGAGGATTTAACAACTCCCAGATACTTAACATCCATTGTCCAAGAGGGTCCCCCTACAAATAAGCATCCCTGAAGGGAAATTTATCTGTCAGGAAGAAACTTTCTTTTAAAAAATGGATTGTTTTCAGAAGCTCTTTGTTCATATCATTGTAGAGTGACATCTGTCCTTAAAAACCTCACCTTTTGCTTCTGGTCACCCTTCCCCTCATCCTGGTGGGGCAGGCAGTCAGAACCTTGCTTCTTGGGAATGAGGTTCCCCAGGTCCAAGCTCTGTTCACATCCCGTTTGAGAAGAGCCTGCGTTTAAAGGCAGTGTAATGATGCCGCTCGTGCCTTCACAGTCTGTGGGTCCTTCCTCCGATCTGCTTACCTGATCCTCACGTTGTGCCAGAGAACCCTCCCCAGGCTCAGGTGCTGAGGGAAAGCTCAGAGAAGAGAGGTGGAGAGCCACCCTGCAGCCCCGCCAGAGAAGGCCCTGGGTTCCACGTGGAAGCGCTGAGGGGAGACTGGTGTTTGGAAGGGGGCGCTTCAGAGCGAGCCTTAGCCCTCGTTCATCCCCCATGAATAGAGGACCTGAGGGCACAGCCTCTCCCATCCTGCGGGGGAGGATTGGAAAGACTGTCTTATTCACTTTACGCAGTAATGCGATACACACTGAATATATTATGTATATAATTAATGTAGGGATATATTATGTATGTGTATGTATACAGTGTAATATGTATCTGTTAGTATTTACACGATTAATACATCTTAATTGTAGAAAGTACAGGGAAGTTCAGATCCATGCTACAAATCCGTCTGACTGCCCTCTCTCGTATCTGATGCCCCACTGTCTTTCGGATCTCTTTCATGCTGATATTGATCCACAGTCATTATGAGTTGTATTCAGGACTCGCACTAGGCATTTGCAGTCCGTAGCAGCTTTTTTTTTCTTTTTAAATTTTTTTTTGGTCGTGCCCTGTGGCTTGCAGGATCCTAGTTTCCCAACCAGGGATTGGACCCAGGCCCTCGGCAGTGAAAGCGCTGAGCCCTAACCACTGGACCACCGGGGAATTCCCCATAGCGGCTTTTTATTAAACAGAGACCAGGAGCTTTTTTTTCTATGCCATTAGAAATTTATCAGAAGCACTCTTTTGGTGGGATAATGCATTCCAGTTTACATTTTTAATTGTTAGATTATTTCGAAACTCGAGCTATACAAAAGAGTGTTGACTAAATAGCCTCCTCCCACCCCGCTGCCTGGGCCCCACCCCCGCCCCTGGCGCCCGCAGGCTGGTGCCCCTTTGATCGGTGCCTTGAACTTTACTTCTCTACCTTCTTGATGCAAAAACAAACAAATACAACCTGATATTTTTCATTCTCTGTTTGCTCACCCAAGGTGGTGTATTAGACCCACCGTCCGTACCCTACTTTTGCTTTCACATGGCGATCCATCTTGGAGGTGTTTTCATAACTGCACGTGGAATGCTATCTCATTCTTCGAAAGCACATTTAAATTCTTTTAAAGCAATTCACTCAAAAGATAAATTTTTTTAATCTTCCAGAAAGATAGCAAATGAAAAATAAGTATCATTTCTCTCCCCAGTCCCACTCATTATCTATTATCAACGATAGCCACTGTTATTTTCTTAGATCCTTTTCCAGAATTATTTTTGTGCTCATACCTTCATGAGTGTGTGTGTGTGTGTGTGTGTGTAACTCGTTTCTTTTTAAACCAGGCATCTCATACGGACGTGTCATAATTTCTTGAATCATTCCTCTCTAGTTGGACCTTTAGATCCTTTTGGTTGGCGTCTTTGTTTCCTCTGGATAGCAGAGGACTGTGATTTCTGGGTCAAAGGATGTAGGTGTCTTTAGGGATCTCAGTACACACAGCCTCGTGGCTTCCCCTGATAGGTTGTACCAGCTCTCACCACAGCCGCCCAGAGGAAAATAACAGTCCCTCTAACAGCAGGGCCACCCCGACCCCCAGCCCAGGGAGTTCCTGATCCTTTGAAACTGATGTTCTCTCAAGCGGTTAGGCGGGTTTCTCCTTGTTGGGCTTGAAAGAATCTCTCAACAGCAGCTCCTTAACAAAGCCTGCAGCCCGGAGCCCAATTGAATTTCTTAGTTCCAGGGACCTGGAAAGGGCTCAGCTTGGGCCATTCTCCCTCAGGGCTGCCATGTATGGGGTGAGACAACCCCAGGTGGTGGGCAGATTCTTGTATGGTGTCAAGGATAACAGACAGCTTCTCAATAGTTGTCATATTATTATAGCACACAGGTCACTCAAGGAGACCCTTCTACCTGCCTGGCACTGTTCCACATGCTCTACACGTATCAACTCCTCTTGTTCTCAGAACAACCCTGTGCGTGTTAGTATTATACATACCCATTTTACAGACAAGGACAGTGTGATGCAGAGAAGTCAAGTGACTTGCTCGCGGCCATGCAGGAGCTCGGGATTGGATCCTGAGCCGTGTGGTCCCAGAGCCCAGGCTGCATAACCACTGTGTCCTCCTGCCTCCAAAAGGAGCCTGCTGTTTCTCTAAGGACTACCTTCTAGTGTCTTCTTATCCTCTGTTCAGGCAAGACTTTGCCAACTCTCACCTTCTCCTATCACCTTTGAGCCGGCTTTTCCTCTGTTTGCTAACGGTTTGTTGCAGAAAAGCCTGGACAGACGTGGATTCGTATCCCTTTCCTGCATGTGTGGCCTTGGACAAGTTCAGCCTCTGTGATCCTCAGTTCCCTCATCTGGGGGGCAGGAAGCATTACCCACCCCCGGATCCTTATCACGATTGATGAAGATTGAGGATAAGGAGAATGCCCCGACAGGTGCACAGTGTGAAACTTTCCCTCGTCACCCCGCACCCTTCTCTATCCCTCTTGGTTCTTCTTAGTTTTGATCCACAGTCTTAAGTTCTCTCCAGTTCAAATTCGATCCTATTACAAAAGGAAGCTCATTCCCAGGGTCCGATAACATCACGATTTATTGAGCATCTACAAGTGCTGGCCATTCGCTGTCTGCTCTGGATGAGAATTGCCATCCCACCAGGCGTTATAGTTTCTTGCACCCAATCCTCTTCTCATGGGGCCCTTCTGAGTCAGAAGAGGAAGTCATGTTCGGCTGCCTTAAATTGCTCACACATGTGAGGGGAAAGGATAGAGCCATTTGGGGGACAGACATTTCCCTTTGTGTTTACACACCACGTGTGTCTGTGCGTGATGATGCATATTTTTGCCTTTGCACATTTGATACCTTGCCTCTCAGCTCCTAATTAGGCCTCTGTAGCTCCAAAATTACATACTTTTACACACCCATGATGATCTCAGTAGGATTAACAGTGCTTTTTTTCTGTGAAAGTAATTGAGGTCTTTCATGGTGGCATATTTTTATTACTGTAACTCCGTCTTTAACCATCCTTCCATAAAATCTCTTATTGTTTTCCAGTAACTGCTTCTTCACCTCATTCTGCACAGGAAATGCTCAGGGGTCATTGAGAAGCAGAATTTCCTGTGCTTATGCAAACCATGGTAACCATGATGCATTTTCTCTCTCCCCTTCCCCCTCTCCCTATGGCAGGTGCCTGGAGATTTGAGTCAAACGTCCGAAGACCAGAGTTTGTCGGATTTTGAAACGTAAGTCCACAGCATCTGCTCATGAGGGGCCCTTTAGAAGCAAGACTCTGTTACTTGGCTTGCGTCCCAGGAGACCCTAGAGGGACCCAGCAACCGCTGTTGAAATCTGCATGACGGATTTGGTTATTGTAGAGGTGGGGAGTTGTTTGCCCGCAGCCTGGGTCTGGCCTTCAGATGTGTTTTTAGCTCCCTCTTTGGGTATTGAAAAACAATTTTTTTTTTTGGCTGACATTTAAGAGTTGGAAGGTATCTCATGAAAATTTAAATTTCTCCATTTTCTTTAAAAGAAGAAATCCCAGCAAGGCCACCATCCGCTAGAGCTGAGCAGCAGCTGCTTCTTCCATCCAGGGTGCGTGCTTGCCAGCTTGCCACAGTCCCCACTTCTCCCTTTTGTCTGACTGTGGCCCACTCCACTCATTCCACTGTCTGGGTGTCTCCCGTTCCAATTTTGAGTTTGCAACTCCTGGGCTATTGGAAACGACAGTAGTTCAGTACATTGGTCTGATTTTTGATTGGATTTAATTCTGTCTGGCGCCTCTGCTGATAACCCCTAAGGAATTTAGTTGGTCTTCAGACTGACTCTTTCTGATCAAGTTGCCTCACTTTTTGGACCAGTAATCCCCTGGGGCTGGGGAAGAGAGGAGTGAGTCCTGAGTTAAGGACAAGCAGAACCTCCCTTCTCTCTCATTTAGTTGTGCTGAGTAGAGGAAGGTTCAGCTTCCCCAGGAGAGAGAGCGGGGCATTGGAAGAGCATTTTGTTAGAGCCAGGCTGAGCCAAGTTGAAATCTCAACTGCAGGACTCAATGCTGGTGTGACCTTGGGCGAGCCACTTAGCCTCTCTGAGCCTGAGTTTCCTCATTCATAAGGCGCAGATCACAAGAGTGGGGTTATGAAAAGCACGGAGGGGATCAAGAGGCCCCGCAGTGCTTGGCAGCGGCGGTAGAGGTAGAGGTGCCTGTTAGATTGGTGAGGGGGGTCATGGAAGTTAAGAGGTGAAGGATGAAAATCAAAGACGAGTTTGCTTCGCATGGGCCTTTGGGGGGCGGGGTGGAGGGGAGTACATAGTGAAGAGGATCATGGGATGGTGGCCTGGTGGAGGGAAAGGGGGGACCAGCTGGGGAGAGAGGTGAAAGCCGCAGAGGGGACCCCCGAGACGAGCCACTCGTGAGGCGCGAGGGACTCATTCATAAAGCAAGAATTTATCTCGTGCCTGCTGCAGGGAGGGGTCGTGCCAGGTCCTCGGTGGAGGGGATGAATCAGCCATGGTCCCTGCTCTCAGGCAACCTCTGCTGGGTCCAGCCACCTCATACCTTCTCCTCCTCCCCCCCAGGTTGATCATCTCCACTAAAGCCAGAGGGAAGCGCCATTTCCCTCTCCCTCTTCTCTTGCAGAGAAGGCCCTGGCTGACCTCAGCTCCATCCCCAGCCTCCCCCGGCCCTCCCTTCATACCAACTGCCCTGGTAGATGTGACTCCTCCAACTTATTTGGTCTTCCATACTCCGGATCATTATTTTATTCCCTTAACTCACACTTCTGAGTCTAGGAGAGAGAGGACAATCAATTCTAATACAGCGAGCTATGTGCTCTGAAAAGGAGAGCATGTTCGGGGGGACCTGGGGGACCTCCTGGAGCCCTGGGAGGTGGTCCAGCCCTCACCAATCCTGGGAGGTTAATGAAAACCAGAGTGTCAGTTACACTTCTACACCCCTCCCGCTCCCGACAGAAATGAAAGGGGAACACTCTAGTCACTAGCACAGTTTTGGGGACCTTTCCAGGAGGGGTGTCACTAGATATCCAAATCAGTTTGGTGCCTCAGAATGGCAGCTTGTACTTGGAGCCCTGGGGAGGTGATCAATAGGGTGTATTTTGCCCCATGAAGGCGGTCAGCACCTGGGCTCAGAGCTTAGAAGAAATGCTGCTTCA
This sequence comes from Neophocaena asiaeorientalis asiaeorientalis, assembly GCF_003031525.2. Taxonomy (NCBI): domain Eukaryota; kingdom Metazoa; phylum Chordata; class Mammalia; order Artiodactyla; family Phocoenidae; genus Neophocaena; species Neophocaena asiaeorientalis. Next base: position 13,316,451 of record NW_020173198.1, on the reverse strand, counting down.
GGAGAGAAGCATTCCTTTGTGAAAATGAAATGCTCTTTACTGTGGAGATTGTGAGGCTGTTGAGTCATGGACTCTTCCATCATCAGTGTCTCAAACTGTGTTCTAAGCACAGGAGGCTGGCGAATTTTTAAGAGCTGCTCTTTAGAGATAAGGAGAGCTCCAGGAAAAGCGCTTGGCCCTGGAGCAACTCCTAGCAGAAACAAGGGCTAGGACCTCCCAGCCCTTCCAGAATTGCACAGCACTGCTGTGAGAGCTGTTAATGATTGATCTGGAAGTTTCAGTGACACTTAACTTATCAGCTTCACATGATGTAGATCCAGCTGGTGGAAGAGTGGTGGTGGTGGGTGTGCGCGCCCAGTGACTCAGAGTTAGGTTCAAGTCATCTCGCAAGGCGGAACTGTCACATAACTGAAAGAACCCTTGAAGTTCTCTCAGATAGCCGGCGAGGATCAACCGAGATAATCTAGGTGACAGCACGGAGCCGTGCAGTGTGTGTACTCAGTAAGTGATTTTGCTCTATTCAAGCCACACACAGTGTTTCTGGAAAAGTTGCAAGAGCGGTTATTGGTGCCTGGCTTCCTGGAATCCCCTCTCCCCACCCAAAAGAGCTGTCTCTTGCATAGCCTAAGTGTTGGTCTCCTGAGCTCTTCCGTGGAGCCTGACCTTAAAGTGAGGCTCAGGGTCTAAAGTGGGCGCGGTGAGGAGGCAGCGTGACTCCTCCAAACGCTCCAGAAGCCCTGTGGGCGTGCTCTTGACCCTCCCCCGCCTCGTGGGGGCTTCCGGTGATCGTCCCCCTCTTCAGATGAGCAAACTGAGGTTCAGATAAACTATGGGCCACGGTCACTCAGTTAGTAAGGACTGAAGGGGCAGCTCTTTCTCATTCCAGAATACAAACTGCATGTATAAATTTAATATATCAGAGTGGTCATTTCAATTTGCCAAAAACAGGGAGGAAGCTATTTTCTCCCCTAAGAGGCACACGATGTACGGCAACATCTATTACACTTAACTGTAAGCTAAAGCATCAGTTTCCATCTCATTACTTGGTCCCCCAAGATTATTTTTCAGGGACTTAGTTTAAAACATATATATATATATATATATATATATATGTTTTAAACTAAGTCCCTGAAAAATAATCTTGGGGGACCAAGTAATGAGATGGAAACTGATGCTTTAGCTTACAGTTAAGTGTAATAGATGTTGCCGTACATCGTGTGCCTCTTAGGGGAGAAAATAGCTTCCTCCCTGTTTTTGGCAAATTGAAATGACCACTCTGCATCTTTCTTTTGTTCAGATCAAACCGAGCGCTGATCAACGTCTGGATCCCGTCAGTGTTTCTCCGGGGCAAAGCCACCAATGCATTCCACGTGTATCAGGTAATCACCTGGTTTTCAGTTAGATGTCACCGCTGGGGTGGGGACCACACTTGTTTGTTACTCTCTGGTGCTTTTGCCTCTTGGCGATGGAGTGCCATACGTAGAGGCCACAGCCTCCAGATGACAGCATCCTCCTGCCCAGCCTCCCCGAGGAGATGATCCTTCTGTCAGACAGAAGGAGGCAGGGTGGAGCTTTCTCGTGCTGTCGGGCCTCCTAGCGTGGCCATGACCGCTCAGCTCGGACAGCTTGAGCAGGAATGGGATTTGTTGGCTCGTGTTGCAACTGAAACGTCCAGGCGTTGGTCTGGCCTCAGACCTGCCTGGACCTGTGGTCAGACATCTGCTCCCATTTCCCCTGGTTTCCTGTGCTTGGGCGTCCTTTTCAGGCTGGCGCCCTCTGTGGGTGGACCAGGCAGCTCCCAGCAGCACCAGACTCTCAGCCTGTCTGGGCATCTCTCAGGAGTCTGTCTTGGATCCCAAGCCCATCCCTAAACCCCAGTGTTGGGAGATGGACTCCTGTGATGGGCCAGCTTCGAATCATGTGACCCCCACTGGCACTGGGGTTGGAGTTTCCCTCATCTGACCATGTGACTGAGAGAGGGGTGAGGGGGCTCCCCAGATGAAAACCAGGCCACTCTTTGCCAAAGAAGGGGCAACAGCCACTTGGCAAGTGGACACTGCAGATGTGCCCTCTGCTTGCTTGAGGTAGAGCTGATCACCCCCTCCCCGGCTGAGGATTGAGTGTCTGAAACCCAGGGGACCTTTGTTTTGGAGGTGATTTTGCCCCAGCAGTTGGGACCCCAGTTGTCCATCTTTTCTCTGATTTTCTGATGCCTCTTCCAGCCCTGCCTACCTACCCTCTTCTTGGCTTTCTTGTTTCTCTTTCTTTTTCTTACCTGATCTGCAGCTGTTGGCGTCCACTTGTCCTGGGACTGTTTTGTCTTCAGCTTTGACTCTTAGCCACTTCTGGTTCTGCTGTTCAATTATCACAACAACTTTCACTACACTTTGTTCTGATTCCCCATGAGCTCCGTGAAGAGCCTTGAGTTCTGTTGCCATTTTTCTCAGTGGGGAATTGACCATTGAAGAAGTCGTCTCAGCTATTAGGATAGTTTCCCCAGAGACTGGGGTGGTGCAAAAAGGACCCTTGAACTTGAGGATAGAAGCCCTGGTTTCAGTTTTGTGGCCTTAGGTAAATCTCAGTTTCCTTATCTGTAAAACAGAAATAATAATAATGCTTACTTTGCAAAGCTGTTGTTATTGGGATTAGAAGTACATGGTGTCCAGTAGGCACTTGGTATTCGTTTCTCATCTTCCAAAATGATCGCCGTGTTTAGTCTTTGATGGCAGGACTGGCGGTGGGCATGGGTTATACAATGGGCTTAAGCATGATACACACCTCTTACCTGAAATCTTACGGACAAATGAGCTAGAGTTTGGCAGGGAAGTTTGCACTGGAAAGTTATTCTAGTTTACTTGTTCAGCTGGGCGACAGTAGCACTTTAAGAAGAGAATCTGAGTGTTCCTGATGCTCTCAGCTCTGGCTTGAAAAGAGAATTAGATATGACAGATTTCCGAATATCCTTTTCTCCTTTTCTCCAAAACCAAACCCCCTCCCCCCAAATCTCTTATTTGAGCATCCTTCAAGTTCTGCTTTGCGGTCATCAGAAAGCTGGGAGGTGTTGCCTGGAGAATGAAAAAAGTGAAGCAGACAGCTTTATTTTAGAGCAAAATTAAAATGCGAGATCGCTTGAGAGGTTTCCTTGACCTTTCATTTTTCACTCCTCTCCCTCCCCTCACCCCAGGAAGCAAGGGCCATTTTTAGCTCCTGAAAGCCAGTTAAAGAATGAGATGGACACAGCAAATATGCAGTTGCCTGGGAGATTGTTTCCACAGTGGCCACCGTGGGATTCGAGCCACACTCTCCCCATCCTTGACCATTTCCAGAGCTTTCCTGGGTGTGGTCCAGCCAGTGCGTGGAGGATAAGGCCTGGATTTCATGGAGCCATGAGGCTGACAGTTCCCACATCACGTAGAGCAGCTGTGTCCCACACTGTGGGCTGTCTGAAATCTCTCCTGATCTTGGAGTGTGTTGAATGCAACTGTTTTTCTCCTTTTAGCTAACAGCGCTTCTGGTTGGTACCTAAGAGCAAACTCTGAGCATGTGTTTGGAAGCATTTTAGAAAGTCTTCATTACAGTGTGATTTTTTGGGTTTTTGTTGTTTTTTAAATGATAAATGATATTGGAGAGTGACTCCTGTAAAATACTGGTACTGTTGGACATTATTTTTATTAGTTAAAAAAATGCACTTTATATAATTCCACAAAAGATTTGAGATAATTTCTAGAGAAACTCAGAAAAGAGTGATAAAATAGAAGTAAGAAATAAAATATCAAGAGTCAGAGAAGATGTAAACTAAGAGTGTTTCCATTAAGGGAACAGTGGAAATCATATATATACATACATACATATATATGAGATCCTGTGTGGTTGCTCTCATTGGTTTGTAAGTTTCCTTTGAGCTTCCTGGCAACCAGTGTGAAAATGGAAATGTGGCTATTTTGGGTAATTCCATTGCTAATGAGAAGAAGATATGTCAGTTCCTCAAAGGGAGTTCTGAAAGAAATGTCCTCACAGAGCTTTAGATGAAGCAATAATAAAGAATGTGGTAGATGATGCCCTGTTACATCCCTAGGACAAATCACTGTCAGGTTTCCTTAAGCTCTCCCTCCAAGGAAGCCAAGGGCATAACCTCAAAATGAACCATAGTTCCTTTGAAGAGCCCAGACAAAAGGATCAGCACATGTAGCTTTCTCAGTAGATCTGCACTGTCCAGTCTGACAGCCACTAGCCACGTGTGGTCATTTAAATTTTTTTTTTTTTTTTTTGGCCGTGTTGGGTCTTCGCTGCTGCACGTGGGCTTTCTCTAGTTGCTGCAAGCAGGAAATACTCTTTGTTGTGGAACATGGGCTCTAGGTGCACGGGCTTCAGTAGTTGTGGTGCACGGGCTTAGTTGCTCCGCGGCATGTGGGATCTTCCTGGACCAGGGCTCAAACCTGTGTCCCCTGCGTTGGCAGGAGGATTCTTAACCACTGTGCCACAATTGGTGGCATCGTTTAAATTTGACTTAATCAAAATGGGAAGAAATTAAACTCTACTTCCTCAGGCACACCAGCCACATTTCAAGTACTTCTTAGCCACATGTGGCTGGTGGCTGCCGTATTGGACAACGCGGATACAGCACATTTCCATCATCTCAGGAAGCTCTGTTGGATGGTGATGATCTAGAACAGTCTCTCCCAGAGTGGCAGAAAGCAAGATGATCTTCTGTGTGATCTGTGTGCTTAGTGAGGTTTTAGAGAGACAGAGACTGGACATCCAATAAATAGTTCTGCAGGGAGCAGGCCACTCGCCTTTCAGCTCTTCCATCACTGACAATGACCTGAAAGAGAAAGTCTCCACATGGCCATTAGGCCCTTAACGCCCTCTAATCATGCATCTTAGCAAAGACAGAGGAAGGCCCAGGATCAACGCCTTTGGCAGGCAACAGACACCAGCTCAATTAACCACATTGTTTTCTTCCATTGTATTTGTTTTTATATCTGCCTTCTACTATTTTTCCATTTACCACAGTGATGTACAGTTTCCTTTTAAAATAAATTTAAGCAGAAAGAAAGTGAGTCAGCTTAAAGAAAAATACTAAATGTATGATAATGAAAACAGCAAGAAGTTTAGGACAGTGCTGTGGGAATGAATAATATTTGGGAAACGCCACCTCTCAGTGGTCTGTGTATGTTACATAAAATAGCTCATTCAGTCCTCACAACAACCCTGTGAGGTAACAAATGCTTATTATCCCCATTTTATAGATGAGAAAACAAAGACACAGAGAAGCAGCTCATTCAGTAACATGACTCTCAGCCCCCAAAGCATCTTCTGACAAGATGCCTGTTTGCACAGATTCTGTGAATGTGGGCAGAGTCCAGATTTAAAAATCCGAGAAGCAGATGGGGCAGTTGCCTTGGAAGGGCCCAGCCTGACCAAGAACTTGCCTGTGTGGATGGCCCCCTGCATCCCTGAGGCCATGGGCCAAGGGCCCCCCTGCCGCCAAGCCAGGGTTTTTCTGTCCATCTGTTCCAGGCCCCCTGCAGTACACACATCAGAGCCCTGCAAAACCCAGAGCCAAGCTGTGCGCAAGTTTGCTTTGGAAAGTTGTTAAAGCAGGGCCTCTTGACCATGACTGCTCTGGCCACAGAAGAGTTTCAGGGATGCTTCCTCAGAACCTCTTGTTTGAGCAGTGGCAGGGTCCCCAGAGCCTGCCCTGGGACGCTTGGGAACTGTGGCACTTCTGACTGCAGAGGAACTCAGCTAGGTCACCTGCTGCCCGGTGTTACTGGGCTCTCACCACTTGTCTTGTGGGAGAGGTCTGGGTGTATATTTTGCACAAAGGATCCTGGCCAGAAGTGCTGTCCCTTGACTGGATTGAATGCAAGTTATTAAAAAAAGTTTGTATCTCCAAACACCATGGTTTCCACACTCTACTCCCAGGTCCCAAGGTGGGTGCTGAGGTGTGTTCTGGCATAAAAGTAAGAAAAGGCAGCCTTTGACCAGTTTTCAGAGCAAAAGTAAAATTGATGTCCAGAACTTTCCCAATTTCAATTTTTCTTCCACAAGTGTTTCTCACTTCTGGCCTCTGCCAACTAATGCTTGGCTGCCAGCAGACACTAGCCAGAGACGCAATGACTAAATAGCAACAAACAGAATGGAAGAAACCAAAGCAAAACCCTGTTTACTAACTGGTCTTGCTCAGTTTCTCTCTCTCTCTCTCTCTCTCTCCGTCTCTCTCTCTCTCTCTCTCTCTCTCTCTCTCTCTCTCTGTCTCTGTGTTAATACACAGTTGTCGTGGTGGGTCTGACTTTCTGTCCCTTCCACATGACATAGTGACATTTGTTGTTAATCAGTTCGTTCCTAGTTTATACCTTTGCAAATGTTTTCTCTTATTTCCCAAATACCCCAACTTCCAAACCAGTTTGACGTCCACTGTCTTAATATCCTACTGTAGTGTTTATAAAGGCATGTTAGGCCTTAAAACAATCTGCTTATTTTTTTTCCTTATGCAAATATTACAGCCGCTAAATCGGCATGAAATAATACATCAATACACTTACTCTCTGAACCCTTAGGTCTTTCCCTTTGAAAAGCACTGTTAGTGTAAGTACAGCTGGAATCAGTCCTCTACGTGGGAGTTTATTTCAGCCTTTGAGTTTCGCCACCAGAAACACTGGCTACAGTGCAATATTCCATTTGCCCAGCACAACTAATTAGGTCTCCTTTGTAAAGAAAGTTGCTTTGTTTCAGCAAAGCTTTTTCCTTCTAGAATAAGTCCCCTTTCCTTGGGACCACAGGAGGCTGTCTTGACTTAGAGAAAAGGTGGTACCCCAGGAAGACTCCTTCAGTGTTGGAGGTTCCCGCACCCCCAAAAGGTTATTGTGTAGCCTGGGCAGGTGTTTTCAAGGTTTATTCTAGGGGAGCATATTTATATATGCAGTGCAGGGAAAGCCCATGATTTTTCGTATTAATAATGGATCACAGGGTCTGGCAGGCTGCATGGGGCCGCAGGTGGTTTAGAGGATGGTCATGTTTTTGCACCTCAGGCTTCGGGTACTTCAGCCCTTTTCATCTCTGTCCTAAGATGGTTTACTCTTCAGGCCCTCAAGTTTGCTATCACCTACGGTTCCATCTATGCTTACTTAGTGTATAGCTATGCGAGAGGGAGGGATTCATTAAGTAGAGACGGATGAGATGTTTGAGCCACGCACAGAAATGGGAATGGCAGCTGCAGTAACATGGGCTGATCAGAAGCCTCCGCCCTAGTGGTTACCATTCCAGGTGTGGGGACATAGGGACCAGTTCTGAGGCTGAAGGGATTCCCTCTCGTTCACGTCAGGTCCTTCCAACCACACCTGCTGTGAACCAGGCAGGCGGGAAAGACAGCTGTGGATCGTTTGATTTCTGGGTTTCGTTCCAGCCAGGCTGGCTTCTGTGCTGCACGATAAGTGAAACTGGGGGAGGCTTTGCCTTTGTTCTCGCTCTCTCCTTCCTTGAGGACTTTCCATCCCACAAAGTCAAGCTCCTCCGCACCTCTGAGGATTACAGCACATTAACCTCCAGGTGTTCTTGGGATGCTCAAGACTCCTGGGAAAGCCTGATACAGGTGAAAACAAAAAGCCAAACGGAAAAAGCCTGTTTGCCTCCCCTTGGACATACGTGTCACTATTATTCTGTTACTGCCTTTATCTTTTCAAACAGGAGGAACTTTTTTTCCCCTTTCATAGTATAATTCCTTTATTTATCCCAAAGCTGTGGATTGAGGGCTGACCAGATGCCAGACACGTGCTAAACACTGCAGAGCCTGGGGTGAGCAAGACGTGACATTGCACTTACCCTCCCAACCTCACAGTCTAGAGGGGGACAGTTGCTCTCAAGTAAACAGGACAGTCTCGCGAGATAAGGGCTGCAGAGAGAGGTACGGGTGGGAGGGACGGAACACCACTCACCTTGCAAAGTGACAACAGACGATGGATGGATAACGTGGTTGGCACAGCGCCTGGCAAACAGCTGCCGTGCAGACACTACCTTTAGTGACCTAAGGACCACTTGACTTGTGATAAGCAATTAGACCTGAAAGTAAACATAAAAGAGTTACCCCCTGTTGAACTGAATGTCTCTGGGAACGTTTGCGTGTTCAAAAAAGCCTTTAGCATCTACTTGATCAAGGGTTCCACATCAGCCTCCTTAGGGGCGGCAAGGAGCAAGATACCTTTGTCCTCAAGGTGTCTGGGTCTGGTGAGGGGACGGAGCCCCATCAAGCAGCTGAAATGCAAGGGTCATGTCGAGCGGCTCCATGGAGGCTTAGCAGAGGGGTGAGCTCTGCTGGAGGGAGAGACCTGGGCTCAGAGGTGAAACCTAGGATCATAGTTCACTTTCCCAATGGGACTCCCTGGAAGCCTGAAAGCATTAATGCCCAGGCGCCAGTACATTATAGTTTCACCAGCCCAGGGCTGCCCAGTTGGTGCTAGGTTTAGTCTTGTTTTGAATTCAAGTATAGTCCTTACTTACTGAGTACTGGGTTGCACCAGTGACATTATTCACCAGCATCTCCAAGGTGCCTGTACATGATCCCAGTGTCATCACCCTCTTGGCCTCCTCCAAGGAGGTTTCCCAAGATGGTACCCCAGTTTAATGCTGCCTCTTTGTGTGGAGCCATAGGCAGAGCTGGCGTGTAAATCTGGATGAGCTAAACACATATATGTTCTCGGTTTCTGTTGCTGGAATACGGTTAGGGTGGCCTCAAGGAGGTACCACCCCCAGTTCTGATGTACTACTGGCTGTCTTCTTCACAGGGCACTGCAGCTGGCTTTGGTTATTGTTGATCATTGTCAAGGACGTCTTCTCCTTTGAGATCTGCTTTGTAACATCTCTAATCTTTGCTAATTAAGGCAATCTGAATTGGCCATAATTCTTATATTGGACTTTCAGGACATCTCCATTTCTGATTTGGTGTAGAAATGGACTCTACTAAAATTATTGAGTATTAAACATTATATTAGGAACGCTTTTTGCTGCAAGTAACGTATTATCTCACTCAAAGTGACTTAACCAATAGGAGTTGATATACGTAACAGAAGGTTGGGGACTCAGGTATTCAATAGCTTAATCACATCAGTGGCTTCCAGAGCTGTTAGCACTTCCTCTTTACAAGACAGTGTCCAAGTGGGAAGAAGAGAGGTTTCTACTCACAGATTATTTTTTTAATCAAAAAGAAAAATCTTTGCCTAAAGCCCTCCTGTGGACTTCCCTTAGGTCCCATTGACCCCAGATGAGGTCACATAGCCATGGTTTTGCTGAAAGCAAAGCTGGGAAAATGAGCATCTCCCTGTCTCAGTCCCTGAGCAGGTGGAGAGCTCTGCCAGTAGGTGAGACAGGCAGGGAGCTGGCCATTGGGTAGGCAGCTGGGCTTCTGCCACAGGCACTGTAATGTACATTGTGTTGACAGAAATTAATCAGTCGAGGGACTTCCCTGGTGGCTCAGTGGTTAAGAATCTGCCTGCCAATGCAGGGGAACACAGGTTCGAGCCCTGGTCTGGGAAGATACCACATGCCGTGGAGCAACTAAGCCCGTGCGCCACAGCTACTGAGCCTGCGTGCCACAACTACTGAGCCTGCGTGCCGCAACTACTGAGCCCTGTGCTGCAACTACTGAAGCCCGTGTGCCTAGAGCCCGTGCTCCTCAACAAGAGAAGCCACTGCAATGAGAAGCCCATGCACTGCGACAAAGAGTAGCCCCCACCCGCCGCAACTAGAGAAAGCCTGCCCGCAGCAGCGAAGACCCAATGCAGCCAAAAATTAATTAATTAATTAATTAATTAAAAAGAAATCAGTCAATCTAAGAAAGAAATGGAAAATTTTATTCGAGTCAAATTGAGGATTATAACCTGGAAACAGCATCTCAGAAAGCTCTGAGAACCATTCCACCCATTAGAAGTCAAAGCACGGTTATGTAAGTTTTTTCGAGACAGAGGGCTGTACCTGAAATGATGCATTACTGACAGTTGACACAATCCAGATGTGCAAGTACAAAGTGGTGGGTCATCATGACCCCTTAAGAGATGAAGAAGGGGAGAGGAGCTTCAACATGGCGGAAGAGTAAGACGTGGAGATCACCTTCCTCCCCACAAATACATCAGAAATACATCTACATGTGGAACAACTCCTACAGAACACCTACTGAATGCTGGCAGACGACCTCAGACCTCCCAAAAGGCAAGAAACTCCCCACGTACCTGGGTAGGGCAAAAGAGAAAAGAAAAAACAGAGACAAAAGAATAGGGACGGAACCTGCACCAGTGGGAGGGATCCGTGAAGGAGGAAGGGATTCCACACCCTAGGAAGCCACTTTGCTGGTGGAGACTGCGGGTGGCGGAGGGGGGAAGCTTCGGAGCCACAGAGGAGAGCACAGCAACGGTGCGGAGGGCAAAGCGGAGAGGTTCCCGCACAGAGGAGCCGTGCTGACCAGCACTTACCAGCCCGAGAGGTTTGTCTGCTCACCCAGTGGGGCGGGCGGGGGCTGGGAGCTGAGGCTCAGGCTTCAGTCGGATCACAGGGAGAGGACTGGGGTTGGCGGCGTGAACACAGCCTGAAGGGGGCTAGTGCGCCACGGCTAGCCGGGAGGGAGTCTGGGAAAAGGTCTAGAGCTGCAGAAGAGGCAAGAGACGTTTTCTTCCCTCTGTGTTTCCTGGTGTGCGAGTAGAGGGGGTTAAGAGCGCCGCTTAAAGGAGCTCCAGAGACGGGCGTGAGCCGTGGCTGTCAGCGTGGACCCCAGAGACGGGCATGGGACACTAAGGCTGTTGCCGCCGCCACCAAGGAGGCTGTGTGCGAGCACAGGTCACTCTCCACCCCGCCCCTCCTGGGAGCCTGTGTGGCCCGCCACTGCCAGGGTCCCGGCATCCAGGGACAACTTCCCCAGGAGAACACACGGCACGCCTCAGGCGGTGCAGTGTCACGCTGGCCTCTGCCACCGCAGGCTCACCCCGCATCCGTACCCCTTCCTCCCCCTGGCCTGAGTGAGCCAGAGCCCCCAAATCAGCTGCTCCTTTAACCCCGTCCTGGCAGGGCAGGGAACAGATGCCTTCAGGAAACCTACATGCAGAGGCAGGGCCAAATCCAAAGCTGAACCCCAGGAGCTGTGCGAACAAAGAAAAGAAAGGGAAATCTCTCCCATCAGCCTCAGGAGCAGCGAATTAAATCTCCACAGTCAACTTGATGTACCCTGTATCTGTGGAATACCTGAATAGACAACGAATCATCCCCAATTGAGGAGGTGGACTTTGGGAGCAATGATATATATTTTTTTTCCCCTTTTTTTCTTTTTGTGAGTGTGTGTGTATATGTATGCTTCTGTGTGTGATTTTGCGCTTCTTATCATTGGTGGATTTGTTTTTTGTTTTGGTTGCTCTCTCTTTTTTTATTTTTATTTAAAAATTTTTTTTAATAATTATTTTTTATTTTAGTAACTTTTTATTTTATTTTATCTTCTTCTTTCTTTCTTTCGTTCTTTTCTCCCTTTTATTCTGAGCCATGTGGATGACAGGCTCTTGGTGCTCCAGCCAAGCGTCAGGGCTGTGCCTCTGAAGTGGGAGAGCCAAATTCAGGACATTCGTCCAC
>NW_020173198.1:13304402-13304643 GCF_003031525.2 Neophocaena asiaeorientalis asiaeorientalis | reverse complement strand
TTACAACAAATGCTAAAGGAACTTCTCTAGGCAGGAAACAGAAAAGAAGGAAAAGACCTACAATAACAAACCCAAAACAATTAAGAAAATGGTAATAGAAATGTACATATCGATAATCACCTTAAATGTAAATGGATTAATCGCTCCAGCCAAAAGACATAGACTGGCTGAATGGATACAAAAACAAGACCCATATATATGCTGTCTACAAGAGACCCACTTCAGACCTAGGGACACATAC
>NW_020173198.1:13272252-13304351 GCF_003031525.2 Neophocaena asiaeorientalis asiaeorientalis | reverse complement strand
TGAGACTAGATATCAATTACAGGAAAAAATCTGTAAAAAAATACGAACACATGGAGGTTAAACAATACACTACTTAATAACCAAGAGATCACTGAAAAATTCAAAGAGGAAATCAAAAATTACCTAGAAACAAACGACAATGAAAACACAATGACCCAAAACGTATGGGATGCAGCAAAAGCAGTTCTAAGAGGGAAGTTTATAGCAAGACAGTCCTACCTCAAGAAACAAGAGTTTCTTTGAGAAGATAAACAAAATTGATAAACCATTAGCTAGATTCATCAAGAAAAAAAGAGACTCAAATCAATAGAATTACAAATGAAAAAGGAGAAGTAACAACTGACGCTGCAGAAATACAAAGGATCATGACAGGTTACTACAAGCAACTATATGCCAATAAAAGAGACAATCTGGAAGAAATGGACAAATTCTTAGAAATGCACAACCTTCCTAGACTGAACCAGGAAGAAATTATAGGCAGAACACTCTATGACATAAATCACAGCAAGGTCCTTCTTGACCCACCTCCTAGAGAAATGGAAATAAAAACAAAAAGAAACAAATGGGACCTAATGAAACTTAAAATCTTTTGCACAGCAAGGGAAACCATAAACAAGATGAAAAGCCAACTCTCACAATGGGAGAAAATATTTGCAAATGAAGCCAACTGACAAAGGATTAATCTCCAAAATTTCCAAGCAACTCATGCAGCTCAATATCAAAAAGACAAACAACCCATTCCAAAACTGGGCACAAGACTTGGACCTAGAGTCTGTCATGCAGAGTGAAGTAAGTCAGAAAGAGAAAAACAAATACCGTATGCTACCACATATATATGGAGTCCAAAAAAAATAAATAATGGTCATGAAGAACCTAGGGGCAAGATGGGGAAAAAAAGACGCAGACCTACTAGAGAATGGACTTGAGGATACAGGGAGCGGGAGGGGTAAGCTGGGACAAAGTGAGAGAGTGGCATGGACGTATATACACTGCCAAATGTAAAATAGGTAGCTAGTGGGAAGCAGCCGCATAGCACAGGGAGATCAGCTCGGTGCTTTGTGAACACCTAGAGAGGTGGGATAGGGAGGGTGGGAGGGAGGGAGACGCAAGAGGGAAGAGATATGGGGATATATGTATATGTATAGCTGATTCACTTTGTTATAAAGCAGAAACTAACACACCTTTGTAAAGTAATTATACTCCAATAAAGATGTTAAAAAAAAAAAGAGATCAAGAAGGAAGGTTATCTTCTAAGAAGTTGTCTTGTTGATGCTGGGAGAATGTCACTCTTTATGGTTGAGCAGGCATTTCTGCTGATGGGGGCGGTTTGGTCGATGCCTAATGCAGATACACAATGCATAGTAAAGGGAAGAGAGGAGGCCGAAGGGCAGAGAAATTTTTTTATGTTTAAAGTTTTCTCGTCTTGCTGTAAAACATGAATTTCACTTTACAATTGTCATTTAATCCTTTTGGCCACCTTCTCTTATAGGCACTAGTATCATCTCCCCTGTTTTTATAGATGAGGAAGCTGTGACTCCATGGGTTAAGTAACTTCCTCTGGGTCACACACAAGATCCTGCCTGTTCCTCTTGTTATCCCCGCCATGTGGCCCACTGTCTGCCCCATAGGCACGTGCCCTAAGTGTATGTTTCAGTGAAACGAACCCATTTCCATCACCCGTTTCCTCCAAGGAATTCTCCCCACAGTTTCATTGACCCATCACTCATTGTCATAACTGCCACAGGCAGCTGATATTGGTGACAAGGTAATATTCTCACAGGGTGGAGAGAACAGCGAAGACCAGTGTGTGGAATTTATGGGCCCCTCGGAATTTGAGAAATTCGTTAAGGCAGAGATTTTCAGCCTAAATGTATAAAGTCATAGAATATTCGGGTTTGAGTAAAATTGAGAGCTCACCTTTGTGTGTGCACGTGTGTGTGTACATGCATTTTGAAATATGTATTCAGTACTATAATTTAATATTTGAAAAGCTGGGGGAAAAAAAGACAGACATGGGCTTTGTGAATCAGGTGAGGTGGATATGCCATCTTGGCGGGTGGGATGTCCGGTTTTGACCCGCCCTCTTTTATATTTCTTTCTTTTTTTTTTTTTTTTTTTTTGCGGTACGCGGGCCTCTCACTGTTGTGGCCTCTCCCATTGCGGAGCACAGGCTCCGGACGCACAGGCTCAACGGCCATGGCTCACGGGCCCAGCCACTCCGCGGCATGTGGGATCTTCCCGGACCGGGGCACGAACCCGTGCCCCCTGCATCGGCAGGTGGACTTCCAACCACTGCGCCACTAGGGAAGCCCTATATTTCTTTCTTATATGAGGAAACCAAAAGCAGTGACTTGTAGAAGAACATGCTGCCAGAAGCACAGAGAAGAGCACAGATGTGTTGCCTGGAGCCCTTTGTCTTCCTGTTGTGTCTCAAGACCCCTTCCTAGCTACTGTGCCCCCAAACAGCCCCAGTTTTATCTAGAGCTGCTCGGGGCATTTATCAGGTGGTGACTTGGAAGGTTAGTCGTGGGGCTGATAACTTTGATCATCATGGAGATCTGCAGCTTATGTTTGTTCTGCGGTCACTGTCGTCACCTACTGAAAACAGGTTTCCCCCTCTATGAGAAAGCAGAGCGTTCCTGTGAGCTCTTTTGTAAGTTGAGATGGCATCAAGTGAAGAAGCAGTTAGCGTTTTTTGTAAAAGCGAGAATCCTTTTCGGATTTCTTTCAGTTATCGAAAACACGTGCTAATGTAGGTCTTTTGTGAAAGCGAAGTGGCGTAAAGCGAACTTTCAAAAAGCTAGGGATGCCGGTGTCTGGTTTTAGTTGGGAAGGGAGGATGGGCGGGCGAGGGACACTTGTGATTGAAACAGCCAAGTTCTAATGGGGAAGGTGGATGTTAATCATTATAAACGTGGAGAATGTTTCAGAAGGGGAGGTACAAAAGCAAAGCATGTGGCCACGCCACTCTTGCTGACGTGGTGATGGTGCTTCCTAAGGGCAGGCAGACGACCCAAGTGATATTAACTGTCATCCCTGGAAACGAAGGGGCGGGGGCAGGACAGGGGTGGTGTCCAGGGAGGGCCCTGGGAGTGGAGAGCAGAGAGCCTGACTTAATCTTGGGGACCAGAGCTCAGCGATGTCTGCGGGGACACCTGAGGCTGGGGAGGCGGCAGGAAAAGCATCTCAGGAGAGTGCAGTGGGATGCAAGGAGCCAGCGGAGGCAGCAGAGAGGCCCTGTGGAAGAGAGAAGGGAGGGAGGAGTGAGGGAGAACCCAGCCGAGGCCTGGCAGCAGGGCCAGGGTTTCAGATGTCCCCTGAATGTTTAGCCTCCTGATCTCAGGAAGGCGCACTGCGTAGGGAATCTGGAGCCCTGGCTTCCAGGCCTGCCCCACCTCTGTGTGTCTTGGCCAACTCCTTCCCCCGCCCCCCACTGGCCTCCTCCAGTCTGATGAGATGGCCTCTGAGGCCCCTGAGCTCAAAGCCGTGGATCCCTTGCCCCAGCTGGAGCTGAGACTCCCCAGGCCCCCAGGAAGCCCGCCTGGCCTCCCCGCTCCCCCAGTCTTCTAGCTCCTCCTTCGATGAAGAACCAGGGCAGGAAGGGACCGTGGCACCTCTGAGGCAGAGAAGGATGTTCAGTTTTGCTCCTCAAGGCAGCAGAAACAGCCTCGTGGCTCCTAATTGAGGGCCCCCGGCCCTCGCTTCCTGCATCGGCCCAGGGCCCTCAGAGCTGCCTGGCCCAGAGTCACCTCCTTCACGTACTGTTTTTAGGTGGTGGTGTCACCTTTTCTAAGCCCACCTTAAAGCTTTTTTCCAAATGAGGCAGGATGTAAGTAATTACATAAAAAAGGAAGAGAGGTGTTCGGAAGTCCTTTCCTTTTCCTGTAGTGCATTGGCACAGCTGAATGGACCTGTGTCAGCTTGGTCCCTGTATCCCACCTTCACGCCCACCACTGGAGAAACAAAACCTAAGAAGAAATAACTTGGCTAAGATGTGAATCTGTTTCCCTCCAGTAATTCCCTTTTCCAGGTTCCTCAGTCACACCCAGCTGGTCCTTTTCTGCTCCCTTGTCTGAAGGGAGATTTCTGGTGAAAATCGAAGTCCCAACAAAGCTGCTTTCCTTCCTGGCTGTTGTTTTCAAAAGCCTGAAGTTTGTTTCTTTTTACAGAGAGACTCCTTTGCATTTTTGTTGGCCTCCTGAGGAGGCAGGTAAGGGTTCATGGGGAATGCGCTGAAGCTCCCAGTGGCCGGGCCCCCGGACAGGTGAGACCTCCAATAGAGGGTGGGGTCCCAGCGTGGGCAAAAACTCTCCCCTGCCTTGAGTGGTGCGGGAGCAGAAACCAGGACCCCGCAGGCTGGCAGCAAGCATGCCAGTCCCTGCAGGCCCCCTCTGCGTGGTCTGGGTACCACACAAGTGCCCACGGTGTCCGGTAGGTGGGGGATGGGAGCAGGAGCCCCGGAATGGCTGAGATGGCCTTCCCTGCCGACTCAGCAGGACTGTCTCAGAGTCTTGATTGAAGTGCAATCAGCAGTTACTCCTGGAAACCTTGATTTTTCATACCCACTCCAAGCACCATGAAGTCTTGTAATTACACAGGAAGAACAGGTTGTTTCTTCTCCCTACCCGCCGTTGCCTGAACAAAAACTAAAAATATAAAAATTCCACCATGAGTTATATCAACCCTTGCAGGAGGGTTGATACGTGTGTCTCAGGATGCTGTGCAGTCCAGGGCCCGGAGTCGGCATCCATCAGACGTTCCATCCACCTGACACAGGGCTGGTGGGTCGTCATGTACAGCGGGGGGAATGAGGTGCTCCACTTCCCAGGATGGGATCTCGCTCAGTCAGGGCGTGAAGTAAGGCCGGCAGAGTGAGCTGGTCCAGGGTGACAGGTAGAAAGATCCTTCTCACCCAGGCCGCGTGCCCCGTGCTCCCTAACCTGGGCCAGGAACGCCTACTCTTCCATTTAATACACCTGGAAGGTTTTGATTTTGATTTTTTTTTTTTTTTAAATGAGGTGGTGAAAAGCGATGGCCATTAAATTCACATCTCCCCTGCAGAGGAGCTCTTGGGCTAGAGGACGAGGGAGAAAACCGTCCCAGTAAAGCTTCTCTGCGAGCCTGGGTGGTGGGGTGAGCAGCATCTTCCCAGACTGTGGCCAGAGCCCACCCCCCTCTCTCTCCTGTCCCCTGTCTTGGCAGGTGGGCTCAGGGGACACAGAGAGATGTGGCTTCGTCCTCAGCTCTGTGAGACTCAAGCAGCCCCTTCACGTTAGCCTGGGGGAGATGAGAAATCCAGAACTGGCCGTGTTCTGCTCAGATTCTGAACCAGTAAGGCCACTGATGGTCCCCGTCTCCTTCAGCTCTTCTTAAACTTTCCCCTCCAGTCCACTCAGTGCAGAGGCAGGGAAAGCCCAGGAGTTTAGGGTCACAGCGCAGTATGTATTCATTCAACGAACATTTGCTGAGCCCCTCCTGGGGTGGCAGGAGGGACAGAACAGTCTTCCCTCCCAGCCTCCATCCAGCGGGAACTGCAGCCTCCCGGTCCACATGAGGCAGTCGTGGGCACTGCTCGTGCTATGCCACATCCATCCAGGTTTTGTCATTTAGACAGTTTTGTGTTTCCCCCAGTTCATCCACGGTGAAAATGCTCCAGGTTTCGTGTGTTTAACCCAGACTTCGTTGCCCCCGTGGCATACGCCTTATACTCAGCATCTAGAGGGCCCTGGTTCCAGAAGGAGCTTCCATGGGAGTCACCTCTTGCCAGGTGTACTTGCTGCTTTGGGGCTGTCTGGCTCTCCTGTCTCCAGGCATGTGTCATGAGGGCCGGGCAATGGTGACATCCCTGCGGGACGTGGAACAGAAAAAGTGCTAAAGTGTCAGCATGGGGGTCTTCGAGCTTCTGTCCTTTCTCTCCACTCAGCCCCATGATTTCTCTCCCTTTCTCCCCCTCCCCCTCTCGTCCCTCCTTTTCTACTTTACTCTTTCTTATTCTGCTTCCCTCTTCTCCCCCTCTCCCCCATCTCCCTCCTTCCTCCTCCTCTCCTCTCTCCCTCTTTCTTTGGGGCTCCTCTCTCTCTCTCTCTCTTTTCCCCCCACTTCTTGGCTTCCCAGCCTTCTGTCTTCTTGCCCGTTCTTAGTCCTTGACCCAGAGAGCAAACTCCTAACTCCCTGTATCCACCCATCTTTCTTCTGCCCTGGGAAGAAAAGTTCCGCAAACCACGGATCCGTGAGTGTTTTCTACCTTCAGTCTTTGGATGGCTTCTTGTGCACCCCATTCTCTCTATTTGGCTGCAGCCTTTCTTCTCTAAGCTTTTGGGAAGAGGGAAGGGAAGGAATCAGGATAAAGTGCAGGGGGCACTTTTTCTCCTGGAAGCCCGGATCGCATGCAGATGTGACAGCCCCAGGCCGCCTGCCTGTGGCAGTTGTTGGAAATCAGAGGATCCCTGCCTGCTGGGAAAATGTTTTCTGGCACGATTACCTCGTCACTCCTAATACTGTCCACCTGTAGCTTTTTAAAGACCAGTGATTGTTCTGTTACAGGGTTAAAATGGTACAGAGTTGATTGGTTGGTGACATGTTTATTCATAAAAACTTTACTGCTTTTCATCAATATCTGTAAAACCATATGCCGGTGCCCCCTAAATTAACCCGATCAGGAAAGAAAACATCCCCGTTCACCATACAAATCACATATAGAGTGTTCGTGTTGACAGTGAGGATTTTTTTTTTTTTGCCAGAAAGTTGTTTTCCAAGTGGAGTGAGTAAGAAAGGGAAAGGGCACCTGTTTCGTCTGGTTGTGGTCTCGGATTTCTGGACATGGTTTGGTCCTCTGCACCAGTTTCTGTCCTGCTGTGTTTCTGGGGTTTTTTCCACATGCCACATGCCTGATAACAACTCTGGTCCCAAGCCCTGGGGACTGTCCTACTCAGAATCAGCTCAGATGTCTCTTCTTTCTTCCCGCCCCCAGGAGCACTTGTCTTATGTTTCTCTTGCCAGACCACGCGGGGGCGGGGTGTTTGGGAACCTGCTACACCACAGCCCATTGTCGAGGCGGGGACAGCCCCCATGACAGTGATCTGACCCCGAGTATCAACAGTGTCACAGCTGGAAACCCCTGGTCTCTGTAGTTCTGGTGCTTCTGTTTGCTGGTCCCTGTGCTTGGTCCCTTGTGGGCAGGTTTCCGTGGGGAGTCATGTCTTGGTACGCGGGCTGGAGGTGGAGGGTGAATCTGAGTAGTCCCTGATAACCTGGATGACAGGGCATCTGATGCAGCCACCTCCTCGGCAGGACCCAGCCTGATCCTGCGATGTGATCCCCCTTCACATCCAGGCCAGGGATCCTCCAGTTGGGACAGCGTGGACTACTAGCTGATCAGCTGATTCTTCTGTTTAGGGCGCTAATTCCCTATCTATACCTGCACTGTCTTCCTTGTAGGAGAAGGAAACCCAGCTCAATCCAGTGTAAGAAATGGAGGACATTCATTGACTGCCTAATGGAAAAGACCAAGGGCATGCATAGCTTGAATTTCAGGAGCTCAAGGTTATGAGGACTCCGTCTCCAGTCTTTGGAGAGGGTTGTTTTGCTCTCTGGGCTGGCTCCGTTCACGGCCAGGCTGTGGTGGCAGGATGTCTGTGGGCACCTCCAGGCTTGTATCCCCTCAGCTCAGCTGCCCCCACTGGAAAGGCATCTGTTTCTCCCAGTGCTGACAAGGGCCCTGGATCTGAGCCTTGCTTCCTCTTGGTGGTGGGGGCCATGCCCCTTGTCTGCTAATCTCTGTGTTCACCAGGGTGCTGTACTTGCATACCTCCTCCTAAAGCTACAGACCAGTGGGAGCAGGGTGCTTCCCCAAAGGAAATCAGGATGCTCTTGCCAGCAGAAGCGGGAGGGGTGTCAGACTGGCCAAAAGAGCATACGGCCCCCAAAGCCTGCAGGCTGCTCGTAGCCTGGGGTTGTCTCGGGAGCCAGTTTGGTGACATTTAAGTATCTCTACACCAGGGTTTCTCAACTGTAGCACAGTTGACATTTGGGGCCAGATAATTCTTTGTTATGGGACCTCACCTGTGCATTGTAGGACGTTGAGCAGCATCCCTGGCTTTACCTGGTCCCACCTCTCCCTTCTCCCCAGTTGTGATGACACGAGATGTCTGCAGACATTGCCAGTGTCCCCGGGACATGGAACTTCTGCTCTACGTGGAGCCGTTGAATGCTGTTGTGGTTTTATCAAACATTTATTGGCCTTCCTCTTCTTGGACGTAAATGGGATATGATACATGCCCTCCTCCTCTTTAAATAGACCTCTCTTCTCCTTACTCTTTTAAGCTTCTGCATAGTATTTTCTAATATGAAGGACTTGCTCCTAACCCAGGGTGACCCAGAGCAAGGAGTGTGCCCCAGCCTCTTGTTCCATATCACAGTGGTTCAGCAAAAGCCACTTAGGTTGATGCCACGGTTCTCGTGTAGTCAGCATGGCCATGGCTACCACATTTATACCTCTAGCCTGGACCTGGCTCCTGAGGTCTAGACCTGGCCCATGGTGTGCCACCATATACAGGCTGTGACCTGCTGCTCACCCAGTAGGTCAGGTCCACAGAGGCACAGCTGAGTATCAGTTCTGTTCACTGCAGTATCCCCAGTCTCTAGAACAGGGGAGGCAAGCTCATTGTATATTAGACAAATGGATGGATGGGTGGGTGGATGGATGGGTGGGTGGGTGGATGGATGGGTGGGTGGATGGATGGATGGATGGGTGGGTGGGTGGATGGATGGATGGATGGGTGGATGGATGGGTGGGTGAGTGGATGGATGGATGGATGGATGGGTGGATGGATGAACAAACCAATACATGAATCGACAGATGAACGTTTCTAGTGGGAGGGCTGTGGTCTGCCATCTTGACTCCATTTCTCCAGCTGCAGTGTATCCTGATAGGCCCCTCTCATCAGAGTTCTCATGTTGCATTTCTCATCAAACTGCTCCCTAAATGACCAGTTCCTCCTGGGTCATTCCCCTTGTCATTGAGGTTCAGCCTCTGCCTCAATTTTCTCACTGATTCAAACGGTTTTCCTCACTGCTTATAACTGGCCCAGCCTTGGTTCAGAAAGTTTTACCTGCCCAGGTATTATGCTGTCTTGGGTTTAGTAGTAGTTTAGTTTCTCTAGAGTTCAATGGTCAAGGGTAGCCCATGCCTTCATCTGTAATCCCCAAACTTTCCCGTGATCCCCTTTACACACTCAAGGACCAGTCCCAGCACCTGCCCCAACACCTTAGGTACTGGGAGTAAGAGTTCAGGAGGGGCTTTTTATGAAGGTCAGACAGTGAGGGTTCATTGAGCCACTCATGTGAGTCAGGCACTGTGCTGGGTCCTGAGGATACATCAGTTAGTGTTGTCGACATGATCCCCCTGCCCCAATGGAGCTTGCAGTCTTATCAGAGAAGAGACTTTAAACATATTAATGTGAAAATTATATATGAAGGGATAAATAATTACAAACTGTACGTGCTGTGAAGGAATCATACACAGGGTTCCAGAGATTACAGAGAAGGGCCCACGTAACTGGGGGCAAGGAAGCGATCCTCAGAGGACATCTGCTCATTCCTGAAAGGTGATTTAGAGTTAACTAAGTAAGCAGAAGAGGAATATTCTAAGAAGAAGGAACAATACATACATAGCCCTTGAGACAGGAAGGGGCTTGGTTCACGAGAGGAACTGGGAGGCTGGTATGGCTGGGGCAGAGGGAAGTGGGGCTCAGGGCACTGCAGCCAGCTGGGTCTGTCTGTCCATCTGGCCGCCCACCCACACAGAGCGGCCATGGAGAGGAGAGCGGGTGATGTGCCAGAGGTACACATCCATCAGGATTCCTGGGCAGCTGAGATGGTGGTCCAGATGTGGACACTGCAGTCAGCCCAGGTGTGAACCCAGATCTGCCACTTGGTTCATAGTTGGGTGACCTTTTAGAACAGAATCTCTATTATCCTGTCCAAGTCACAAATTTCTCACCTTTAAAAACAGGGCTGCTGCTTCCTTCATGGGGCTGTCGTGAGTTGGAAGATGTGTGTGGCGTGGGTCTTGACACCCACACGTTTGCACTCGTAGGCACACGGCGGCCCCCAGTCCTAGAAATAGCTTCCTCTCTAGCAGGGGGTCCAGAGCCCAGGTTACGCCATCCTCCATTCCAGTTGATGGAGTATCTGTGCACAAGTGACTGCCTGTCCCTCCTGGGCTTTAAGGTTTAGTTGTGGCCAGAAGACCCAGACCACGGTCTGGCGCCTCTGAACTGCATGACGCTGAGCTGCAGCTTGCTCACCTGAAGATCCCGCTCCGGCCCGATGCTCACTCGAGGTGAAGGAAGACAGATGTAGAAACAGTTTGTCAGCCATTAGGCAGCTGTTCAGATGTCAGCTGTCGTGGTTTATGTTTATGTGATGGATGTTTTCCCAAGGCCTGCGGCACAGGAATAATTATTTCATTCCTGTGTTTAAGAAACAGCCCTGTGCATTGGTGCGTGGATGCCTCTCCTCGCCTGGGTGAGTCCTCGCGTGATCTCTAGAACTTGAACTGTACTGGCATTAGGAGGGCTTTTGCATCACCTTGGTAAGCATTCATCTGAACCGATGAACTTCAGCCGTGAAGGCTGTTGTGTTTTTGTTTTGGTTTTGTTTTTGCCTCCCTGGTCTGGGCTTGGCGAAGCCTCAGTCTCCTAAGGAAGTCAGTTGCGCGGGGGAAGAGGGGCTGTTGCTTTGTTTGGGATCTTTTTTCTACCCCTTCCAGATACAGAAAAGCATTCTGAGTCCAACCTTTAAAGGTTATCTCCTTGTGCCGCCGGCAAACTCATCCTGAGAGACTGTGAATTCCAGCGCCGTGCCAGACTTCCCCACCGAGTGACGTTCTGCCAGACTGCTCCGGCTGCCTAGAGCTGGAGGAGGCAGCTCAAGGTGGCGGCCACGTGGGGGGCCGCTTTTTTCCGGGGCCAACGGAGGGCGGAATGTGAGAAAGGTGCCGGGTGCTTGACTGGGGCCCTCGGGAGGTCCCGAAGGACAGTGTGATGGCTGTCACACAGGGCGGTGCATGTGGGAAAGAGGAATCTCACCTCTGCGGTTGTGATGCTGCTAGCCTGCTATGGCCCGGACAACAGGACACAGCCTGGAGCCGGGGAAGACTGAGAGGGAAACGAGCTTTGAACACTTCAATTATTAGAAGACGCAGAAAGGAAAACAAAGTGCATTTTGCAGCGCATGATTTAAAGGAAGCTTCATGCTGGACTGTGGAAGTAAATAACCGAGTCATGTTACCAAGTCTGCCCTGACCCTGCCCATTTTTATGTGAAAAAGGGACGTGGGAAAGAGAGACACAGGCCACTGTTAATTGTAAGCACTTATACTTTTTGAGCCTTTGATTCCATAATTCTGATTCCCTGACACCACCCCGTGAGGGGAAGTATTTTCCTCTCTGTTTACAGGTGGATAAACGGAGGTCAGAGAAGTATAGTAACCTGCCCAAGGTAACACAGCTGGTGAGTAGCAGGGATGACCTGTAAACCTAGGTCTAAATGACCTTGCAGCTCTATGTTCTTTAAGAGAAAACTGCTGCCTCTTTTTTAACTGAGTTTCCCTAAGAAAGGAAGGAGAGAGATGTGGAATACGGATGAGGAGGGGTAGGATGGTAGATGAGGAGGAGGACGATAGTTGATGGTGATGATTGATGAGGATGTAGATGGTGGTGGTGGTGGTGGTAGTGGGCGGGATGAAGATGGTTGATGATGATTGCCGAGGATGTAGATGATGGTGGTGGTGGTGGTAGTGGGGGGGATGAGGATGGTTGATGAGGAGGAGGATGAAGGTGAGGATGGTGGTGGTGGTTGATGACGATAACTGAGGATGGTGATGGTTGCTGGTGGGAGCACCTGTGTTTCCTGAGCACTTCTCATGTACCAGACATTGTGCCAAGTTCTCACCACGTTTAATCTCCTTAAACTCACACAACAGTCCAATGGGAAAGTTCTAATTACAGCTGCAGGAATAAGAAGAGGCCCATGTTCCCTTTGAATACCCCATCATATCAGGAAAGATTTGGGAATCTGTTCACTGTTAAGAGAAGGTTTTCTGCACGTCACAGCTGGTTTTCAGGCATTCACAGTTAAGGACCCAGCAGAGCCTGGGGAATGGAAAGCCCTGTTTAGTCCTCATACCTCCCTTGGGACCCTAGCAAGTACTCTCTACCTGACTAGATCTTTGCCTAGACTTGCTAAAAGCACAAACTAGCTGCTTTTCATTTCCGCCACCCTGGCCCTGGCTTTTAGGAGTGGTGCCCATCACTTTGTACCTCTGGCTATTTACATGAAAAATAAAGAAGTTGTGGCCAGCTTGGCTTCTGCTAGTTGGGGTTTTTTTTCTTTTAACACCTTGGGCTTGGGATCAGGAAGCAAAGCCAACCTCTGTTTTTTACCAGCTGTGTGTATTTACCAGATGTGTCCCTCATCTGTAAAATGTAGCTACCAGCCACCTCACATGTAGGATTGATGCAAGAATTAAGTGAGATATATAAGAAAAGTGCCAAGCATGGTGCCGGGCACAGAGTAGACACTTAATAGACCCGTATCTCCTCCGTGCGCCCATCTTGCCGTCACACTGCAGCACTTAGCTTTCATTTATTTATGGGCTTGCTGGCTTATCGTCTCTCTCTCTCACTTTCTCCACGAGTGCTGTCTTATTTTTCTGCTGTATCCTGCTGCCTAACCCAATGGCTGTCGATAGATATTTATTAAACGAATTCTTAACAAGAATTTGCATGAAGAGTCAAGGCATGTGGGCTGAAGGATGTAGCTAGTGAGGTGGGCAAGGGCCTCGTGTCCAGGCTATTCGACCTTTTCACCACAGAGCATGAGCTCCATGGAGTGAAGTTGTAAGTTCGTCTTCTGAACTAGTTGGTCAGAGGGGATCAGGACCACAGGTGACCTCACCTGTGCCTGTGTCTGAGTTACAGCCTCACAGGTAGGATTGAAAAGACTCAGTTTTAAAAGGATGATGTGTACTATACAAATCCCAGAAGCCAGTTTCTGTTCCCACGTGACATGCTGTGACTTCCCCTTGTCAACCTCATTGCAGGTAAAAGGAAGAGCCGGTCCAGAGTGGAGGGTGGGGTCCCTTTAGGGTGTGGCTGCTGACCTGTGAGCCCTGCCTAGGAGGCCCCCTTATCACTTTCTGTTCTCCACCTTGTGCAGGACTTCCGTGTTTGCTTTTTTTTTTTTTTCCTACCAGTGCATGTTTTACAAAGATAATTGAATTGTGAGTGGTTTTCTCTCTTGAATGTGCTGACAACATGAAGATGATAATATTCTGTCTTAGGGCCCCTCCCCAGGCAACTGGAATCTTGGTAAGGAGCTTTTTTTTTGGGAGCCAGAGACTTCTGGTAGCTACAAATGTTTACTAATAACACTGAAATATCTTTATTGGCAATAAGAGTCAGGAATCCCGTAAGAGCCTAGGGGCTTAATTTAATGTGAAATATGCAAGGAGGGAAGGAGTTTACAGCAAGCAGGAATTAGGAAATTGTTTAACTGGATTGTTGAAACAGACCTTGTATCAGGGGGTGAGGTCCTGTCTTTGGACATACTGGTAACATGTGTTCCCTTCCTGTCTACTTGCCTCCTTCCCCCTCTCCCTTCTTTCCTGCCTTCCCTCCTGTTATGGATCAGGGGCTGTATTTAGGATTGGATTACAGTAATGAGAAAGTATAAAGCAGGTTCTTCTCATCATGGAGTTACAGTCTAGCGAGGGGAAAACAACTATTAATCAACCACATAAATAAAAGCAAAATAACAACTGTGACGTGCCCAGCCACAGAAAACGGATAAATAATCTGTGACACATTCACACATTAGAGCACCAGACAGCCAGGAGAATGAAGATCTATAACGGCATCCAACGATATGAATGAGTCTTACAAACAATGTTGAATGGAAAGGTGGAAAAATACACACCAGATGATCGCATCTGTCTAAATACAAAAGCAGGCAAGACTAATCCACGTTGTTTGAGGTGCCCATTGTGGTTAACAGGAGAAACAAGTTTGACCACTACACCATCATCGAGTTCCCTCTGACCGCCCAGTCAGCTGTGAAGAAAGTGGAAGATACCAGCACACTTGTGTTCACTATGGAGGTCAAGGCCAACAAGCACCAGGTCAGACAGGCTGTGATGAAGCTCCATGATATTGACATGGCCAAGGTCAATGTCCTGATCAGGCCTGATGGAGACAAGAAGCATATGTTCAACTGGTTTCTGTCTATGGTGCTTTGGATGTTGCCAACAAAATTGGGATCATCTAAACTTGAGTCCCAGCCAGCTTATTCTAAATATACATTTTTTCACCATAAAAAAATTCCCCCCTAAACCAAGCCCTCTGGGAGCCTGGGGATGAGGTGTGGCTGATGTGGGTTGCTTAGGCTAGCGGGGCTTTGGGTGACAGTGGAGGGGCCGGAAGAGAGGAGAAAACTAGGTCACCAAGCACATGTTGAGAAACTAGGATCAAAACCCAGGCATGGTTGATCTCAGAGAGTTCTTACTCAAAGCGCATGTGTCCCTGAGTGCACACGAGCCACATGGGTGTCGGGGCTCTGCTCCTCCCTTGGTCACTCTTCATTTCTAAGTTCCTTTCGTATCGTGAGCATCTTGCTGCTTAAAGCTACCTGGTTTTTGTACTGCTTTCTTCTACTTTTGGATGCCACTGACGCAAATAACCACCTCTGTCTCAGCCACGAAAGTTGGTGTGTTTCAATGTGGACCTTCCTGTCCTGGATCCAGCAGGTGCACGGGGTGCACAGGTGGCCTTCATGGCCAGGCTTGGGCACTGGCCAGAGACCTTTTAAGATGGTTTTATTCAGTTTTTTAGTTATTTCATTTCTAAAAAGTTTTAATGCTTTAGTATATTGATCAGCTGAGGCTAAATTATGCTGTTGTAACAAACACTCCCCAAATCTTGGCAGTGGGCAACGTTAAGTTTATTATGTGTCTGTTTCCAACTCATGCTACACGTCCATCCCGGGTCAGCTGTGTTTATGCGCCATGTCGTCTGCATGCCAGGATCTAAAGCAAAGAAGCAGCCCTAAGCCGGGGCATCCTGCTCTCATGGCAGAAGAGAAGATGGCAGATCACGCTTGCTTCTGAAAGCTTGTGCTCAGAAGTAACACGTATCACTTCCACAAGACACGTGGTCAAGCCTGATGGTTACAGACCAGGAAGCATAATCCTCTTACAGGGAGGATTGCGAGAGGGGGCCCTGCAGAGAGGGGAACTGGACTATCTGGTGGAGTAATAATATGATATACCTCAAAAAGTAATGCTTATTCTTGGAAAAATCAGCCAAGATAGATAAGTATTCTATAGCCGTTAAACATGATGATGTAGCTCTTACATCAGCTTGTTGCTGGGAGGGGGACTCCTTCCAGGGCCCGAGAGCGGGCTCGTGTCTAACACTCGGAAATGAAGTGTCCAAGGAGACACACCTACTGACAAAGTATATAAAAGACTTTGTTGAAAAGGGCACTCGAGCGGAGAGCAGTAGCGTAAGAGAACAGGACAGCTCTGCCTCGTGGCTCGCAGTCTCAGGGTTTATGGAAGTGGGGTCAGTTTCCAGTTTGTCTCTGGCCAGTCATCTTGCTTGACCCATATTTGGCCCGACTCAGGGCCCTTCCTGGTCGTGTGCACCTCCCTCAGTCAAGACAGATTCCAGCACAGGTGTTTCTGGCAGGTTGGCAGGACATACTATGAGCTGGCACGTCCTCCCTCTTTTTGGCCCCTCCCGAATTCTTCTGGTTGGTTTTGGTGGCAGCTTGTCAGTTCTGTGTTCCTTGTTGGGACCTCCTGTTTTGAGACAACTTATACAAGTGCCCAAGGTGAGCAGTTTCGGTCCACAGTTCCCTAACAAGCTTGGAAGGTTCTTCCTTCCTCGCTCCCTCCCTCCCTCCCTCCCTCCCTTCCTTCCTTTTTTTTTTAAAATTAATTAATTTATTAGTTTTATTTTTGGCTGCTTTGAGTCTTCGTTGCTGCACGCCGGCGTCCTCTACTTGTGGCGAGTGGGGCTACTCTTTGTTGTGGTGCGTGGGCTTCTCATCGCGGTGGCTTCTCATGTTGCGGAGCACGGGCTCTAGGCACGCAGGCTTCAGTCGTCGTGGCTCGCGGGCTCTAGAGCGCAGGCTCAGTAGTTGTGGCGCATGGGCTTAGTCGCTCCGTGGCATGTGGGATCTTCCCGGACCAGGGCTCGAACCCATGTCCCCTGCATTGGCAGGTGGATTCTTAACCACTGTGCCACCAGGGAAGCCCTGGAAGGTTATTTCTTATATATGACAAAACAGGGGAAAATAGGTAACCTAAATAGAATATATCATTTAATCCCATTTAAAAAAATAACCTAAACATTTTTAAATGTGTACATTAGCATAAGGAAAATGAAATGGAAAGTTTTAGACCAGCTGTGGTAAACCTCGATGTCCACAGAGCCCAGGCAAGAAATGACTCAGGTCAGCTACTTCTCAGTGCCAGCCGATTGTCACCATGCAGGAATTTGGGCTCTGTGTCCTCTGATCTTTCAGGCCTTTTATTTTAAATGGAAATCTGGATTTAAACACTAAAATCTCTTATTTTTAACTGTTGGCAAGTAATTAAAAGTTTTAACCTGCACGGGCTGCCAGGTTTGTGGTCTTTGATATGAACCAAAGATGATTTTCTCTGGGCAGTGAGATTTTGTATGTTTTCTTCCTTTTTCCTTATCTTTTTTCTAACTTTATCTCAAAAATGGCCATTTCTTTGTGACAAATAATGGGGAAAGCAAACAAGAATATCACTCATAAAAGGAAAAATGTGTTTTAGCTGCAGGAATCACTCTTGACTTTGTAACTTCTATTCAGTTGACAATTGGTAGTTAATCAAAAACCTAGCGACCTAAAGAATGAGCCATATTTGGAGCTGCTTGATGTTAATAAAACTGCCGAACACCCAGGTCTGGGATCAGGAAAGGCCAGACCCCTGGGGGAGATTGCGGGGAAGAGAGCCCAGGGGTCCTTTTCAGTGTCTTGGTGGCTTCAAGCAGCGGGATTCTCTTGTGCTGAAAATGATGCCGAGACAAGAAGAAGCCAGCTCTCTTAGGCAGGAGAAAGGAGAACCATTCTGAGGGCAAGCTCCCAGGGCAGTTTGCTTAAAGAAAATCAGATGAAACACGTGGACCCCAGCTGCATTTACCAAATGCACCTTTCGCTTTTGAGGACGTGGGAGATTGTGTGGAGGGGAAAGAAACTGTGTTGGGTTTGAATGTGGATGCAGGAGTAGGCTTTACATTAAAGACATGCTGTTGAATATTCAGGGTTTCTTTTTCCATTTCTTTTTATCCCCAACTGTAATTCCCTGCCTCATCACCCATCATGCAAATGTGATTCTTACACATTTTCTGATGTTACTCTTTCCCTAAACAAGTAATCAAAACAAGGTTTTGAGCTGTATTTGAGCTGCAAATAAGTTTAGTATAAAATGCAATTATTCGCCTCCCAAAATCAACAGAGACAATTTGGATATTTCAAAGGCTTGAATTACCCTTAATCAGAACTCAGAATGGCGTCCATTTCAAGGATTAAAATAAGCTAGGACTCAGCCCTAGTACATAATAGCCATTTGCTTAAAAAAAAAAAAGACAACTTAAAAAAATGCTAAAAGTAGCATATGCTCATTGTAGAAAATTTGGAAAATAAAAGAAAGTTAGAACAAAGGAAAACAAATGACTCAGTCCCACTACATAGGTACAATTACAATTAATATCTCCTTTGACCTTTCTCTATGTGTTTTTTCTCTGTGTTTTTTCTCTGGATGGAATCATCCCATGGATGAACTTTTGTGTCCTCCTTTTAATTTCACGTAATTGTTGCCATGTCACTCTGTACTTTATGTCAGAATCATCTTTCACAGCTGTCTAATGTTCTAACATAGCAGTTTAATTTCTTTGGTCATTCTGATAAAAAATAAACTGACTCATGTTAAATTTTTCAAGAGTTTATTTGAACAAGCATCGATTCCAATCAAGCAGCACCAAACTGGAAGTGGTTCTCAGCATTCCACCAACAGGAGCTGGGCGAGGTTTTCATAGAGAGGATGTGGCAGTGAAGCAAGGAAATTGTTTGATTGGCTATAGCTTGAGTGGTTGCATTATTTGGGACAGGCTTGCTGGCTATTTGTGATGGGTTGTTCTCAGCCTTGAGGCCATTACAGGGACTGACGGTGGCTTAGGTGTCGCTTTGCTTACGTAGGCTGCCAAAGCACTAAAGCCACCAGTCTCTGCTTTCCCTGTTTGATTAATTTAACAATTTCTGTTGTTCAACATTTAGGTTTTTTCCAGTTTCTCACCGTCCTGAAAAATTACAGAGAACCACAATATCCTTCAGGCCTATGCTGTATTTTAGATTCTTTTTCTAAATACGTCTGTGGTTGGAGAAGGGGGCGGCAGTGTGATATAGTAGGAAAGGCCTGGATTTCTGGAGTAGATGAATACAAGTTCAAGTCAGACCCTCCTGTTTTCTTGCTCTGTGACCACAGGCACCTTATCAAATTGCCCGTGCCTTGCTTTCTTCATCTACACTTTGGGGGCAGTATCACCCAACTTTCAGGTGGTGGTGAAGTTTAGAATAATGACTGTGAAGTCCCCAGCCTCCAGGGGACACATAGATAACTTGGCATGCTGTTGGCTGCAGGGAACAGAGGACCAGATCAGCAATGACCTTGACATCAGACACACCACTTTGGAATCAGGTCATTCCTGGGATGACATCACACCTCTGCCCTGAGAGAGCTGTAACCTTGGGCGAGTTTTATAACACCCCCAAGGCTCAGTTCATTCATTTATAACGTGGGAACGGTGGTACAAAGCTCAAAAAGGGGTTATGAGGATTAAGTGAAATTACTGAAATGAGATTACATGTACAGCACTTGGTGATAGTGCCTGGGCTACGTATAGTTCATATCTGGTACATGATGGTCGTTACTGTATCACTCCTGTCGTCCTCATTAGTGTCAGTGCCGTAAGTGAGCTCTGCAGAAGCTGCTGTGGGAGAATAAGGAGAGACCCTCACTCTCTTTGCCAGTGGTGGTGAGAGGTCATGGAAGCTTCCAGGAGGCATTGGTGCCTGAACCAGCCTTTAACGCTGAGCCGGGATGAGCCAGGCAGGCAAGAGAGGCAGAGGGTCCTGTGGGCTCCCAAGGCCCCAGAGATGAGAGGGAGGAATGGCCACACCCCCTGCAGGTGTCGCATGGGTGCAGACCCGGATGGTGTCACCCTGTTAACCTGAGCCATGGGGGTCTGGGAGGAGGAGAATATGAAAGTCCTCCTTGCTGTCTCATTCTCAGGGGCTGGCGCCTTCCTTTTGTTCTTACACTGCCGTGATCGATCCGCGGTGCGAGAGTGATGCTCTCTGGCTCGGCGCTGGAATGAAAAACCCAACTCTGACAGAACACGTCAGACAGTGAAACATTCATTCCTCCTTAAAAAAAAAAAATCTGACCTTTTGCAGAGTTTCAGAAAATGAGTCCTTCTGTGTTATGTAAAATGCTTTCGTTTTCTCCCTGAGTCAAACAAAGTCAAGAAATAACGAAGTAGACGTTTTCTGCTTCAGAGTGTTAAGAATTCAGTGATGCTGCTCTCGTGGCCAGGGTCTTCTGAGCTGTTACCCATGCCCTTAGCTGGCACTGTTCGCTCGGGTAACGCTCACAGTGCAGGGATGGGTGGCTCACAAGCTTCTTTCTGGTAGTTTATTTTTTCATTCGTTCATTCATTCATTCTTTGAACCAACCAAACAAGGACCCCACCAACAAATGTTTATTGAGTACCTTCTGTGCCAGACTTTCTTCTGTGCCCTGGGGATGTACTCGTGACCACAAATGGATACAGTCCCTCTTCCCACGGAGCATACATTCTAGTGCAGAGGCTCCATAAACAAGCACTGTGGTTTTATTCAAGTTAGTGCTGGGAAGCAAATAAAATGAGTGATGTGGTGGAGGGCACTGGGGTGTGTTCATGTAGAGCTGCTTCCAGCGGGGTCATCGGGGAAGACCTTTCTTCACTGGTCAGCCTGGGAGTAAGTCCTGGGGCTTATTGGCAACCCGGACTGGGTGAATCGTCTTCCCCATTCACACGTTCAACAGGCTGGTATTGTTGCCTAACAGCTCTTTGTACTTCTTTGTATTCTAAGACTTGACCCTTGTCCTCAGGGAACGTTATGGTCCGGTGGAGGTAACGGATGCTTTTGGGGGGTAAATGCTGTCATTGTAATACCTCGTGGTCAGCGTAGAAGGACAGGGTTTGGGCACTTAGCTCAGGCCCGGGTAGGGGGGTGTTCAATCAAGACTCCTTCTGGAGAAGAGATGCTTGGGCTGATGGAAGGGTGATCAGGCAAAGATCACCCTGATCTTTGGGCAGGGCATCCCCGAGTGGAGGGAAGGCCCCAAATAGGAGCCCCGAAACAAGACACGAGGCACGAAACAGCATCACTGCGCTCGCAGCTGCAGCTCACACGATATAGGCCCTGAGTCAGGCCCTCTATTTAACCCATAAAGTCCAAGTACAGGGCCATCTTAGTCTGGATCATTCACGTATCAATGACAAGAGCTTGGTTAGCTTAAACGTTTAAAAAAAAAGTGGGTGAGAGAGCTATCACTTTACACAGAAGAATACCGTGGAAACTCAGAACACAGAGCGGCCGCAGGCGTCTGATCCCTGAGGCCAGGAAGCTGGACTCATCACCTCCATCTCCACGTGTCACTGTGAGCCTCCCCGTGCTTGCTGCGTGATCTGCGTTCTTCCAGGGGAGCAAGGCCGGTGGGCGGAGAACTCTCTCCAGTGTTGTGGCGGTGTATTACTCTTAGGGAAGAGCTTTGGCGGGTCTCCCCTCGGGCGGACTTTGGCCAGCTGTGGGCACGGGGCATGGGGTGCTGGCGTCGGCCAGGCGTCATGGGGGCGGGTTCCGGGGCCGCCAGCCTGGAACGGGGCTGGTTGGCTCCCAGAGGAGGGCGCACTGCGCAGCCGCTCCGGCCACACTCTTCTGAAAAGCGGGCTCGCCCGATGCCTTAGGGCCTTTGCTGGGGCCTGCTCCCCCCTCCCCCGGCCCCCCGCCGTGGGTAATTACCGCTGTCACTGTGTGGTGCGCCAAAGTTCCCGGCAGCTTTTTTAAGTTAAAAAAAAAAAATGTGGGATAAGGGAATGTCTTGAGAGAAAATAATAGTCAACATAATGAGCCTCCTTCCTCTGCTGTAATGTCCACTAATTGGAATACTCTCTTTAGTAAGTCTCCTAACAGGAAAATAATGAGAACTGTAGGATCAAAGGCTCCAGTTTAGCTTTCGGGTGTTTGCATGAAAATGCTTCCAGATCCCAGAACTGTTACAGAAGCCGGAAATCAGCAACTCTGCCCACCGCCCTCTCTCATTCCAGCCGAGGTGCCTTGGTGTCTGAAGTTCGGCCCCTCTGCTTGACTCCGCCTGCCAGAGGGTGTGTCCTCTGCCCCCAGTGCTGAGGCCCTCAATCGGGGTGTCCCTTTTAATTCCTCCCAGACTCCTTCCCTAGATCAAGGGGGTTAGGGGATAGGTGAGTTTACCAGATGCCGTCGCTTTCCGGGCCTTTGAGGCGCTGGGGCAGCAGGAGTGCGGGCTCGAGTCAAGCCCCACCCCACCCACTCCTTTGCGGCCTCTCCAGGCCTCTGCATACTGGGGATGATAACAGGAACAGCTTGGAAGATGATGTGGAGGGTTGAGCAGAGTGCCTGCAATGTAGGAAGCGCTCCGTGACTGCTCTTGCTTCTCTGTTTGCCCCGAATAGGGAGTGGCTGGTCAGTGAGCCCCAAGAATGGAGACCTGGGCCCCGGGGGCAGCCCTGCACCCCGAGAATGGCGGGGCAGTGTGTCTGGTGGCGAGAGGGGAGGGGTGCTGCCCTTCGTTCATCCTTCCCTCTGTGCCCCATCTCAGAGCTACAGCTGGGTGCCCAGAAGTGCCCCCCGGCCCCAAGGTCTTGTGATGACCCCACAAAGCCAGCCCCTTCAAGTGCTCGGGCCGGGCTGGTCTCCGGGCTTCAGGTCGGCCTCGCTCGTGGGACCGCTGCTAGGATCGGGCAAGAGAGGGGCCCATGGCTCGGTCAGGGCCATGCTCGATCCCAGAGCTTTGTATTGAGACGCAGCATCTGTCAAGGTTGATTTCCCAGGGGCTAAAGCCATTTTCTAGGGATGCCCTACAGCCCTGAGTGCTCCCCCGCAGGCCCGCGAGGGCCACGTCTCCTGCCTGGGCCGGGCACCACGCAGGCGACAGAAGGCGGTGAGTTCAGGAGCTCACAGACAGCCGTTTCTATTTGGAGAGAAGGGAAGGAATGAAGGCAGGAACATGGCACCGTTTTTAGCACGAGGAGACGCAACAGCTTGGCGTTAGCACGAGGCGTGACACCTCCGCGTGTAAGGTGTGTGCTGCCTGGTGGGGTGGGGAGCCGGCACCTGACTGCTTGCCTCCTGCCAGATGCCTTTCCAGGAAGACGCCTGCAGTGCTCAGACAGGCATTCGCGGCCCCGACTGCTCAGGCGCCAGCCGTGCTCAGGGTGTGGGGCGGCTGAACAGACTCTCTGAGCCCCAGTTGTGCCTGGAAGGGCGATGCTGGGTCCCTGGCCCCCAGCCGGCGGTGACATGCCCATCCCTCCAGGGCACTGTCTGCCTGGGTGGTGGGTGAACTTGGCTGTGCCCTTTCACTTCTGGGAGCCATGCTTCCCTCGTCTGTGAACTTGAGGGTTAGGGTTAGAGCAGGCTGACATCTCCTGGTGTATGAAAGGAGGGTATCAGACCTGAGATTCTGGAAGACCTTTTGTGTTCCAGCTGAGAGTGAGACACAGGCAGACAGCATGGCCGCAAAGAGCTGTTATTTTTTGGTAAAATGTTACTGAACTCCTATATTGTTTCACCATAACCAAAATGAATCTGATGTATTTCTTTCTCCCTCCTTCCCTGCCTATTCTTTCTTTCTCTTTTTCTCTTCTTCCTTTCCTCCTTTCTCTCCATTTATTCACTCACGCACTCATTCATTCTCTTTAACCTCCACGTACTGTGCACAGTGCTAGGGATGGAACGGAGAGGACCAAGGCCCTGCTGCACTATTTTCCTGGTCTCACTGGGAAAAGAGTCACATGTTTCAGGCCACCATGATGCCAGAGATCAGGTGTGGAGAGAGAAGGGTCCCTGGGGTGGCGGGTGTGCAGAGGCCTTCTTGGAGGTCAGGTGTCACCTGAGCGGAGTCTTGGGTCACATGTCTGAAAGAGTTTGATACAGAAAATGAGGGGAAGGGTGGGGCTAGCAGTTAGGGCACCACGTCTTCTCATACTTAACCCCTGGGACCCAGACATCTCCTTTCTTTCTCTGTGGGTTTCTGTATAACTTGCCTTTTTATGACATTTCACATAAATGAAATCATACAGATCTTACAGTATGTGGCTTCTTGTGTCTGACTTCTTTCACTTATCATAGTGCTTTCAAGGTTCACCTATCTTGTAGCAGGTGTCAAAGCTTCATTCCCTTTTATGGGTGAATAATATTCCACTGTATAGATGGATCACATTTTGTGTCCCCCTTCATCCAATGATGGACATTTGGGTTGTTTCTACTTTTTGCCTGTTATGAATAATGCTGCTGTGAGTATCATGTACCAGTTTTATGTGGGCATTTGCTTTCAGTTCCCTTTGCTATACACCTAAGAGTGGAACTACTGGGTCCTACATCAGTTTTATTGATTATAGCCTTCCTGTTGGTATGAAGTAGTATCTCATTGTGGTTTTAATTTTCATTTCCCTAATGGCTAATGATGTTGGGCATCCTCTCATGTGCTTATTAGCTTTTTGTATATCTTCTTTGAGGAATGTCTGTTCAAATCCTTTGCCCATTTTTAAATTGGGTTATTATTTTATTTTATTTTTGAGTTTTAAGAGTTGTATATTCTGGGCACAAGTCCCTTATCAGATTTGTAGGTATTTTCTCCCGTCCTGTGGTTGTCTTTTCATTTTGTTGATGGTGTCCTTTGATGCATGAAAGTTTTTAGTTTTGATGACTTCCAATGTATCTGTTTCTTTTGTTCCTCATGCTTTTGGTATGATATCTGAGAATCCTTTACCTAACCCAAGGGCATGAAAGTTTAGTCTTGTTTTGCTTCTAGGAGTTTTATAGTTTTAGCTCTTACGTTTAGGTCTTGATCCATTTTGACTTAATTTTTGTACATGGTGTAAAGAAGGGATCTGACTTCATTCTTTTGCCGGTGGATCCACTTGTCCTGACACTGTTTGTTGAAAAGACTGTTCTTTCTCCATTGAAAGGTCCTGGCACTCCTGTCAAAAACCAGTGTAACATAGATGAATAGGTTTATTTTCAGACTCTCAGTTCTGTTCCGTAGATCTATATGCCTGTGCTTAGGACAGCATCACACTGTCTTGATGCCTGTGGCTTTTCATAAGTTTTGAAACCAGGAAGTATACCCCATCCCTCCCATTTCTTGTCCTTGTCTCTGTTCTTCCTTCCTCTCCTTTATGTTTTTGTGTATTCTTTAGAGCAAGTGCTCACAAATGTTTTCAGTAAAAGGCCAGACAGTAAATATTTCAGGCTTTGCAGGCGATGTAGTCTCTGTCTCAAGGACTCAACTCTGTTCCTGTCATCAAGGACTCAAAGCACTCATAGTCTGTATATATAATGAATGGGCGTGGCTGTGTTCTAATAAAAGTTTATATTTTGTTTTCACTGAAATTTGAATTGCACATACTTTTTACATGACAAGGAATATCATTCTTCTTTTGATTTTTTTTTTTCCCCAGCCATTTAAAAATTCAAAAACCATTTTTAGTTTGTGGGTCACACAAAAACAAGCAGCAGGCCAGACTGAGCCTGCAGGCCCAGGGTTGCCAATCCCCATTTGAGAAGAATGAACCTGGAGGGAGGTTTCAGAGGAAGGCTGAGTATTCCCCTTAATCATGTGTGGCCCCAGGCCAGGCTGGGTTTTCTCTGCTAGCCCTCCTCCTCACAGAACCCACTCTTTCTTGTAGAAGAGCTCAGGGGATCTTGTGGGGACATGGCAATACAGATCTTCCTCAGCTTATGGTAGGGATGCATCCCAGTAAACCCCTTGTAAGTCGAAAATAATGTAAGTCAAAAGTGCTTTTAATACACCTGACCTACTGACCATCATAACTGAGCCTAGCCTACCTGGAACACTTAACATTAGTCTACAGTTGAGCAAAAACATCTCACACAACGCCTGTTCTGTTATAAAGGGTTGAACATCTCACATAATTTACTGAAGACTGTGCTGAAAGTGACAAGCAGGTTGGTTGTCTGGGTCCAGAGTGGTTGGAAGTGTACTGGTTGTCTCCCCTCGTGATGGCGGGGCTGACGGGGAGCTGAGGTTGCTGCTGCTACCCAGCGTCACAAGAGAGGATCACACTGCATGTCGCTAGCCTGGGAAATGATCAAAGTTCAAAATTTGAAGTATGGTTTCTGCTAAACCTGTATCCCTTTCACGCCATCATAATGTCAGAGTCCTAAGTTGAACCATCGTAAGTCAGGGAACGTCTGTGCTGCCCTGAGATGTCAGGGCACTGTGTTCTGTGCAGCCAGGGGGAGCTGCACTGCTGGATGGCTCTGTGAGGAAGGAAAAGAACTTTCTTCTGCCCTTGCAGGTTCTTCTGGCCGGTCTAAGAATTAAATTGACATGAGACAGGGTTAGCAGGAGAAAAACAGAAGTTTAATGACATGTATACATGGGAGAGACCCAGGAAAAGTGAGTAACCCACCAAAATGGCCTAAGCCCTCACCTTAAATACCACCTTCAGCTAAAGACAAAAGAGGATGTCGGGGGACTGGGGGTTTGGGACTTCAGAAGGGAGGAAGGCAATTCACATGGAGATGGAAAAATAAATGTTTGGTAAGCAAATGTTTGCTGAGCCGGGCAGAGACAGTGGGACGCAGAGTGGACTCTGATCTCTAGGCCCTGCCGAGTTCCCTCCACTCACCTTGCCCATATTCTTTGCAGACATCTCTAGTGATTAGTTCTCATCCTGAACCAGGCTCTTTATCCAAATTCCTTTAGGCTGCTAAGGAAGAGGTAAAAAGAAAGACTTCCTGAGTCTTCTGTTTCTTAACAATAATCAGCCTAAAATAATCCTCATGCCTAAGAGACACGTTTGGGGGTGGCAAATTTTGCTTTCCTGCAGTCTCACCTTTGAAATGTCTCCAAAGAAGTTTC
The DNA here is from genome assembly GCF_003031525.2 of Neophocaena asiaeorientalis asiaeorientalis. Classification (NCBI taxonomy): domain Eukaryota; kingdom Metazoa; phylum Chordata; class Mammalia; order Artiodactyla; family Phocoenidae; genus Neophocaena; species Neophocaena asiaeorientalis. The sequence goes on along the minus strand of NW_020173198.1, from coordinate 13,278,068 downwards.
ACAGTCCAGAAGTTGAGTTTGTAGGTTGTTCCATCTCTCTGAACCAGTCTCTTAGTCCTGACAATAGGTCAGTCCAGTTAAACTCATTTCAGGAGGCAGTGATGCAGGTGGGCTCCCTAAGTTATGCCTTTGGTGCAAGCAACCAGGTTGTCTAATAAGAGGCACTTCTATGGAAGCAAAAGAAAATCAGTGATGGATGGGAGCAAACCATAATCCCAGTTTCTCAGTTTTGAAGGCAGCCAGTCGAGAAGATTTTTAGCTGTCCTCCTGGAAGCAGCTTCAGATGGAGTGAGGGCAGCTAGTGACAGGCGGACAGATCTTCCTAGTTTGCTGTACAGATGTCTCTGGTGATCTTGCCTGAGTGGCCCAGTACAGCAATAGGACGAAGGTTGTCTGTATATGAGCTGTTGTGGTGATTTCTCTGAAGTTTATATCAAGTTGTCTAGCTTCAGTTTATAGGGCTTCAGGAAAAAGGGCAGTTTTAGCTCTTAATGATTCCAAGTCAAAAGGATGGGAGAAGTTAGAAATGTTAGTTTGGAGAGTTGTAGCCAGATATAAAGAAACTATAAGAATTCAGGATCTAGTCCAGTTTATAGGTAGATAACAAACCTCAAAGACAAAAGATAGTATTAGAATCTAATAACCACAAAGGTATATTACTGAAACAATTTTTCTCTCTAAAATGACCCTCATTTCTACCAAAGTAGCTAACTGAAGACTAATTTGTTTGCAAAATAAGTTTAGTTTCATTAAACTCTGTCCAGTTATTGATGTTTACATAAGTGCAGCAAGAATAGGGATTGATCGTATAGGCTCTTTTAAATAGGCTTTGCTAGAACTTTTCATAAGGAGTCTCCAGACTGAACTTCTAAATGTCTCTCAAGGTCTGAAAGCCAAGCCAAAGACTTGCTATTAGACTGACCTGTAATACCTATAGATTTGGGTGAATTCTTCTCTTCTCGAGGTCCCCAAAATATCCTGAGGTTCCTGCACCTGCCAGGAAGTGACCTTCCTCACTTACCTGATGAAGCTGCTGGGAACCCTGTAGTCAAAGTACCAGGCTTTTTTTTTCCCCAAAGGACTTTATTGGCTCCATAAAGTCAACCTTAGTTCTTTAAAGCTGTCTGGTCATATCTGAATCTATGCATGTCTCTCTCAAATATGGCATTCCAGTCAAAGTCCAGTTTCAGAATTGTGTCCTGGTATGATGAGAACAGATTCTTATTGAACTTACGTAAATATAACTATATTGCAAGAGAAAAAGGGTATTCACTAGGAGTTTCCAAATTCTGGAGGGATCATGTAGAGGGAAAAAGGTAAGTGTTTCAATTCTGCTTACAAAGATATAATTTACCAAATTGCTTTAGTCATAGCGTAAGAGGAAAGATTTCCTTATATCTGGAAAACAAAGATTAAAAAAGCCAGTAATATTTCAGACAAAAAGTCATAAAATTATAATCATATTCCTCAGTTTATTCAGTCCTGTGTAACTAATTCTTGTTGATCTTGATCTTTTGTTAGTGGTTTTATAAAGTCATCCATTTTTCCATCAGAGTTCTGTAATTTCTTACCCAGTTCAGCAGTATGACTTGAAAGGTATCAGAAACTTGTTTAGAAAGCAGAAACTAGCACACCATTGTAAAGCAATTATACTCCAATAGAGATGTTAAAAAAACAAGAAACTTGTATTTTAGAGTACTTGTTAGATTCCTATACATGAATTTTTCTGAAGATAAAATACATTTGCAGGAAGCTTTTGTAAAAGCATCTGAGTAGAACAATTAACTCTCTGTAAATGAGGAAAAAAAGACTTTAAAAATGGCCATTCCATTGTTGGAGTTCATTTGATAAGGAAGTATAGTTATTTTTGTGACGTACAATGTTTTAAGATAACAGTTGAAATTGTGATGACAACATTATATCGGGGTATATCAGAATTTTAGGGATTTCATAAGATTTCTGGAACATTTATAATATATACCTATACAGAGACAGAATAAAGAAAGCTTAGTATTACTTATTTAACATTGCTTCCCATGTAATTTAACATGTCAAATAAGCCTAATTAGTTTAATATCTCCCTTTTATAAGGAGAGAGAACAAATCCTTTGAAATGTTCCAGGGGCCCTCTAAAAACCTCAAAATTGGTTTCAGGTTGGGAAAAAAAAAAAAGATTTCATATAGGATTTGATTTGGAGGTAGTTTGTGAAAAATATTAGAAGACTTTAAACACTTGATTAAATAGGATCATAGGTCATTGTGAAACAATATTTAGTTGCTCATTTAACCATGGTGACAAAGACTTTGCAGGCAAATATAGAAACTTAAATAGTTGTAAAAAGCCTTAGCTCTTTTAATATTGAAAAGACTCAGTTTTTTTCTTCTAATTAGAGACCTGATAAAGACAAAACATAAAATCTTTGTTTTTTCTAGACAGATTACATTAAAGGTAAAGAAGAACCTTTGTTTACAGTTTCTTATTAAGAACAGACCAATAATAAGACTTTATCTCTCTAAAGGAGAAAAAACAGATTCTAATTTTGCATCAGTGTACCTTTGATAATGAAATTCATTCACTTGATTAAATTTATTCCTATCTTAGCCAGTGTGATCACATGTAAAATTCATTTTCCAAGATTACTTTTTCCCAAACCTTCTACAACTTTCTGTGTCCATTTTTTTTGTCCCTTGTTCTCTTTCTCATTTAGAAATAATCAGCTGTAGGGCAAAAATCACTTTCATTCCCTCAATAAAAATGCATCTCCATATCTCATACCTTTTCTTAGCCCAAAATACCTTTCACTTTACTTGCATACAGAATTGTTTTCCTTATTATTTCTAGTAACATTAATCACATATATTAACTAGAAACCTTAATTTCTTGTGAAAATAAAGAAGCAAGTAATTGTGAACTATTATTAACATTTTTTGGCTTGGCATATTTATAAATACCTTTTATAATTTCTGTAAACACGTACCCATTTAAATAGTGTAATCTTTCAATGTGACATGAGACATGGTTACTAACAGACCCTAACTTTTCTTTAGTTTCTCTATAATAGGAAGCCAGTAGTAGACAGACTTATGTTCAGTAACTAATGTTTTATTTTTTGTCTTCTTTGGAAATGATCTAGATATTCAGTGAATTTAACTTAACTCATCATTTAACTCAGCTTAGCAAAACTTTGAGGATTCTGGTAACCAAAAAGATTTTGAAAGCTGTTTTTAAGTATACATATACCATAACACATAATTACTGTTAAAAGATTTACCTAAAAACTTTTTATCCTGCTTACATCTATTTAATTTTACTTGTTACTAACAAATATGTTCAGATTACCTGTGAAAACTTTCATGAGATATTAGACAAAGTCAGTTATCATCTCAAGCTATATATTTATTTTTCTGAAAAAATTTAGAACAGAGATAACATGAACTTATTTGATTGATTACGCAGGTAGAATAAAAGCTGCATGTCTGTATTATAGCCAGTGCTGATAACTCTGAAGACATGCTTGTTTTAATTAAGCCACAAACTTAAATAAGCTTTTGTTTACCAAGGATTCTTTTATATCATGTTAACTTGAAAAAAAATTTTGGGTTAGTTTCTATTATATTTTTGAGAATTTTTATGTAAGTACTTGCTTGTTTAAGCCGTTTAAATGGACCTCTTTTACAAACTAATTTTGTCAGTACCATCGGGGAGGGGGAATGACACATCTATGCACATATAGACACACACGTGAGCCGGCAGACAAAGATCTTAAAGCTTTCATTAAAAATTTTTTTTAATCATGCGACGGGTACAATGGTACAAAACTTACTCGTTTGTAAAAGAATAGTTGGATCCACATTTTGTTCTGGCAGCTTGAGAAAGTTAATCTGTTCAGATGGCTAAAGCCTTTTTACTATTTGTGGAGAGAACTTTTAAGACTTGTATTTGACAGGTAATCTCAAGGAGGCTGTGGTCTAGAGTTTGGGCAAAAGAGCTTTTCTTGTAGGTTGTAGTTTTTAAAAAGGATTTTTTCCCTCTTTATACCTCCCCCACTTTGGTTTCATGTTCTCTGCTGTTTGAATTAACCCAGCTCAGTCTCAGGAAATTGTGGGTTATGTAGAGATTTGCGAGAGAAAGACAGTTGTTTCTGTTAGCCCTTGGACATTGGCTTCCTGCTTATACCTCACCCTGTGTGGGCTCAGGCAACCCTACTGGCTCCCTTTAGCACTTTTGTTTAAAGTTGCCCCGAGGGTGGATTTATATGCCCTGTTTTACAATAGCAGGCAGGGGAGACCTTCCCCAGTGAGACACAGTGCCCATCCCCACTCTACAATCAGGCAAAAGAGACGCAACCCTTCTACATAAAGCCCACCAGTGTGCCTACAAACTTTCACCTCAGTTCTGTTAACTCTTTTTTTTAAATTAAAGTATAGTTGATTTACAATGTTGTGTTAGTTTCTGCTGTGCAGCAAAGTAATTCTTTGATGAATGGATAAGAAGAAGTGGTATATATATGTACAGTGGAATATTACTCAGCCATAAAAAAGCATGAAATAATGCCATTTGCAGCAACGTGGATGGACCTAGAGATGATCATACTAAATGAAGTCAGACAGAGAAAGACAAATAGCATATGATATTGCTTATATGTGGAATCTAAAATATGACACAAATGAACTTACCTATGAAACAGACTCACAGACACAGCGAACAAACTTATGGTTTCCATGAACTCTTATACCTCTAAACAGGTACATTTCACTAGGACCCTATCAACCAGTCTCTGCCTTACAATTTTGGGTAAAGGAAGCATTCCTGGCCTGACCCAACATCCATTCCTATAAAACACTCAGGCAGTGCTGACACACCCTCTGCACATAACACCCACTCAGACATTCCAACCTTTATGATCAATCCTTGCATTTTTACATTTTCTCACTCTAACTATAGCCCAAGTTGGGGCCCCTACAGTGGGTTTTGGTGTCACACCTTAGGGGCTCCCACATCAAGGAGTCCTGGAAACTTTGCTCTACCCGATGGCCACTTTACCCATTTCTGTGCAAAAGGCCTTGGCTCCCAAGTGAGGGGTCCAGCCAAGGGTCCTGGGCCCTTCTGCCAGTCTTAATCTTGATTAATCAGCCCAATCTGTTGCCCAGAAAGATTGCTGGTCAGGTTTCTCAGTGTAATTTTTGCCTTCCAGCCTTTTAAATTTCTCCAAACTGATATAAATAGAGCAGACTTCTTTGGGGCCTTTTTAATGTTGGGGGAATGGATAGGAGATCCCTTTGACCCACGCTACCTTAGGTAGTGCTGCATTAAAACCTTTGTTTTAACCTCATCAATGTCTGTTTTATTTACCCCATTTCTTTCTTTTTTTTGAATTTTATGTATTTATTTTATACAGCAGGTTCTTATTACTTATCTATTTTATGCATATTAGTGTATACATGTCAATCCCAATCGCCCAATTCATCCCACCCCCACCCCCATCCCCGCTTTCCCCCCTTGGTGTTCATACGTTTGTCCTCTACATCTGTGTTTCTATTTCTGCCTTGTAAACCGGTTCACCTGTAACATTTTTCTAGGTTCCACATACATGCATTAATATACGATATTTGTTTTTCTCTTTCTGACTTACTTCACTCTGTATGTCAGTCTCTAGGTCCATCCACATCTCTACAAATGACCCAATTTCATTCCTTTTTATGACTGAGTAATATTCCATTGTATATATGTACCACATCTTCTTTATCCATTCGTCTGTCGATGGGCATTTAGGTTGCTTCCATGACCTGGCTATTGTAAATAGAGCTGCAATGAA